>NC_040907.2:45453566-45788879 GCF_004126475.2 Phyllostomus discolor | reverse complement strand
ATACTGGTGAGAGGGGCAGCCCTTCATTCTGCTGTAGGCTCTGCTTTAGACACAAGGCAGGAAGGGGCTCTGGAGTCTCCATTGCTGTGCGGGCTCTCCCTGCTGGGTGGGCAAGGCCCTCTGACTTTACGAGACCTACCTGGACCCAGATCAGCCACGTAGAAAACACTTGGCTTTTATGTAGCCAGGCCAAAATAACTTCAGACAAACTCCTGACCAGAATGATTTTTAAAATGCCAGCTTCGCCAGTGGGGATCTTCAAAAGCCATTTGTTTCTGAGACACATCAGTCACATGAAAAAGGTTAGACCAGATTTCACTCTGCAACCTGCATAAACATCACCCCAGCCAGACCTGGGGAAAGTCTGTGGAAGCTGGACATCACTTGAAGAAAAATTCTGGAGAATGACCACAGAGAAATTTATATTCATTCATTCATTCATTCATTCATTCATTTTCTTCTTCTTTCTTTCCTTTATTCTTTTATTTTTCATTCTAATTTTAAAAAGAGAAACTGAGTGGTCAGTTGTCTGTTGTCTGTGTGGTTTATTTATTTACTTATTTATCTTAGTGAATCATCAAGAATGATAAAATTGGGCTGCCAAATTAAAAAACTCCATTCATGATTCCATGTATACATTCAACAAATAAGAACTGAGAACATATTTTGCATTTCCATGCAATAGATGCTAGAAGGGGTAGACATGTTTAGTGATTACCACTCGTTCAAGGTGCCGAGCATTGTGCTGAGGTACAACAGTTGGCGGAGCTTAGAGTCACTGAGTATCAACCAATAAATCAACAAGAGAGTTGGGAAGTGTGATAAGATTGCCTGTGTATGAAACAGGGTATTCTGCACCAAAGGCTTTGAGGGTCCCTAAAAATAGGCTGCTTTGTTTTCTGCAGAAGACAGCGACCCAAATTTTCTAGAGAAAGGGGTACACTGGAGGTTGGAGAGATTGGGAAAAAGGGGGCATGGCAGCGTTGGCCTGTGGCTGAGGTAGAACCCCAGCTGTACTGCGTGCACTTGAACAAATTGTTACATGTCTTTCTCACTTAATCCTTTCAGACACAAAGAGAGGTCAATAGAATCTACTTTCCAAGGTTTTTAAAGATAAAGAAAAAATAACACAGGAAGTGCTTAGCACCAAGCCTGAGAGATGGTGGGAGATCAGTTAAGGGCAGCTCTTCATGTCAGAGGAAACCGCTGGCCATCACGAAGAAGAAAGAGGCCTGTCTGGGTCCTGAGCTGGGTCCAGAGCCCCTCCACGACTTGGGCGGGACTGTGGAGCCTGTCCCATCCTTGCTGACTGGAGGACAGTTCGCATCAGGGAGCAGAGCAGAGAAGCGCGCTCCCATATATATTAATGAGCTGAAGGAGCATTAGGACCCCAACATAATCTGTTTATACATTATACATTTCTCTTCTTATTATTCAACATTGATTGAGTACTCTCAATTTGTAAGCTTTGTTTTTTTTGTTTTGTTTCGCTTTTTTAAATCATCCACTTTTCAATTACACTTGTTGTCATACAATATTATATTAGTTTCAGGTGTACACCCCACCTGATTAGACATTATATAACTTAATAAGTGACCATCCTGATAAATCTCATACCCATCTGACACCATACATAGCTGTTAGAATATTACTGACTACATTCCCTGTGCTGTACTTTACATCCCCCTGATGATTCTGTAACAATGAATTTGTACTTTTTATTCCCTTCACCTTTTTACCCATACCCCCATACCCCCTCCTCTGTGGCAACCATCAAAATATTTTCTGTGTCTATGATTCTGTTTCTACTGTGCTTTAGTTTGTTTTTTAGATTCAATTATTGACAAATGTGTATTTGTTGCCATTTTATTGTTCATATTTTTTTGTTTTTTGCCTTCTTAAGGAAGACCCTTTAACATTTTATGTAATACTGGTTGATCATGATGAACTCCT
Organism: Phyllostomus discolor; assembly: GCF_004126475.2. Classification (NCBI taxonomy): domain Eukaryota; kingdom Metazoa; phylum Chordata; class Mammalia; order Chiroptera; family Phyllostomidae; genus Phyllostomus; species Phyllostomus discolor. Next base: position 45,786,926 of record NC_040907.2, on the reverse strand, counting down.
TTAGCTTTTTTTTCTTGTCTAGGAAACTCTTTCTCTGTCCTTCTGTTCTAAATGATAGCTTTGCTGGGTAAAGTAGTCTTCGTTGCAGGTCCCAGCTTTTCATCACTTTGAATATTTCTTGCCTCATCTTCCGGCCTGCAAAGTTTCTGTTGAGAAATCAGGTGACAGTCTTATGGGAGCTTTCCTGTAGGTAACTAACTGCATTTCTCTTGCTGCTTTTAAGATTTTCTCATTGTCTTCAAACTTTTGCATTTTAATTATGATGTGTCTTGGTGTGGGCTTCTTTGGGTCTCTCTTGTTTGGCATTCCTTATGCTTTCTGGACCTGTGTGTCTAGTTCCTTCACCAGATTAGGGAAGTATTTTATCATTATTTTTTCAAATAGTTTTTCAATTTCTTGCTCTCTCTCTTCTCCTTCTGGCACTGCCATGATGCAAATGTTGGTATGCTTGAAGTTGTCTCAGAGGCTCCTTACACTATCCTCATTTTTTTTGGATTCTTGTTTCTTTCTGCTGTTCTGATTGTCTGTTTTTTAGCTTCTTTATATTCCAAAATTTTGACTCTCAGTTTCATCTACTCTATTGTTGATTCCTTGTAAATTATTCTTCATTTCAGTTAATGTATCATTCATTTCTGACTCATTTGTTTTTGTGGTTTCCATGCTCTTTTTTATGTTGTTGAAGTTCTCACTAAGTTCACTGAGCATCCTTATACCCAGCATTTTGAACTCAGCATCTAGCCAATTGCATGTCTCCATTTTGTCTAGTTCCTTTTCTGGAGTTTTGTTCTGTTCTTTCATTTGGGACATGTTTCTTTGTCTCCTCATTTTAGGAGCCTCCCTGTGTTTGTTTCTATGCATTAGGTAGAGCTGCTATGTCTCCTGTTCTTGGTAGAGTGGCCTTATGTAGTGGGTGTCCTGTAGGGTCCAGTGGCACAGCCTCCCAATTACCCAAGCTGAGAACTCCAGGTGCAACCCTGTGCTGACCCATTGTGAGCTATGTACACTCTTCTGTTGTAGTTGAGTCTTGATTGCTGCGGGCACATCAATGGGAGGGATTTACTCCCAGCTGATCTGCTGCAAGGACTGGCTGCAACCACCCCACAACCATGGAGGATCAGCTATGCAGGGGCTTACCCCACAGAGTAGGACTTTCTTCAGCAGGGCTATGGTGCCTGCTGAGTCCACCCCTTAAGTGTGTAGCTTGTGTAGGTGGTTGGATGGTACCTGGACATGCTCTGAAGCTGTCCACTGAGTGGGCTGGCTTTGAGGCCTCCAGAGAGATGCAGGTCAAAGTCAGCCACCACATGTATTCTACCTGGAGCCACCCAACATGAGCTACGAAGTGATCTGCAGGTGGCTGCTATTTGTATTGGGCTTGGAGGTACCCAGGAGAGGCTAAGCGGTGAATGAAAGCCAGTTGCCACTAGTGCTGGTCCTAGGGCCACTTAGAGAGAGTTATGGGGCTCACTGAGGCCAGATTCTTCTGGTTTGAGAGATATTAGGAAAGTCTGAAGCATGAGCCAAGACATGTCATTCATATGGAAAAGCCACTGGAAACAGCTTGGGTGGGCTTGCAAGTAGGGTAGGGTAGGGTGAGGTGGAGTCTCAGAGAATCTCCAGTGTGGGTCAAACAGGGTGAGCCTGCTCAATGGAGTCTTAGATATGGTGCCTGCCTGCCAGCTCTGTGTGCAGGGGGTCTCAGAAGAGGAATGATGGCTTCTGCCAGCACTTTTGTCTGGCAAGAAGCTGCCCGGCCCCCACCAGTTCTCACCTTGATGCCAGACAACTCAGTTCTTCCCCGTATGTCCCTGGTGCTTTCCTAGCCGCTGCCCCAGCTCTGGAGCTCAGAGGGAGTGAATCAGGTAAGTCAGTGTGCAGGTCCTTTAAGAGAAATACCTGGGACTCCAGCAGCCCTCCGTCTCACTCAGCCTCAGTCCCCCCTGGTTTTCACAGCCAGCAGTTATGGGGACGTCTCTTCCTGCCTCTGGAGCCCCTTGGCTGGGAGGACTGATGTGGGGCTAGGACCCCTTGCTCCTCAGGGGAGACCTCTGCAGCTGAGGCATCCCTCCTAATTTTTACTCGCCACACGTGGGTGTGGGACCAGCCTGTTCTGCCTTTCCACCCCTCTTATCAGTCTCGATGTGGCTGCTTCTTTAAATCTCTAGTTGTAGGACTTCCATTCAGCCAGATTTCAGGCAGTTCTGAATAATGGTTGTTCTATAGTTTAGTTGTAACTCTGATGTAGATGGGGGAGGATTCAAGTACCACGTTTACCTGCACCGCTATCTTGACCAGAAGCCTCTGTAAGTTTTTTATAGAGTGTCCCAACCACTCTCAATTACCTGAGGTCTAGAGGACTTAGGTATGGCAAAAAATAAGTAGAACTAGAGAGAAGGCTTGCCGTCCATATACAGTCCCAAGAATGAACATCAAAGCCTTACTTTGGGTGAGCTATTGGCAAGGAGCAAGAAGGGACCCTGGGGACTGACTTTCAGTTCCTCGAGGGCAGGGACGGTGCAAACCACGTCACAGATGCTTTGCCATCCCTAGCACCATACCTAGCCCATAAACCTTTGTAGAATAAATTTGTTGAATAAACATTTGCTGAAAGGAACAGACCATATTAAAAATAAGCACTTTTTTCAGGTTTACTATGTGTCAGGAACTACTCTAAGACCTTTCTACATCTTAATTTTATTTAGTTCTCATAATAACCTTATGACTGAAGTAGATACTCTTCTTACCTCTGTTTTCCAGAGGAAGGAATTAAAGCACAGAGAGGTTAAGTAACTGGCTCAAGGTTGCACAGCTAGTAAGAGCAGGGACAGGAGTCAAACCCAGGTTGGGAGGCTGCAGAGTCAGTGCTCGTATGTGCTCTCCCCATGAGAACTACACGCAGCGGGCCCTAGATGCCTGCCTCCAGCCACCAGGTCACACTTCCTAGCTTTAAAAGTCTTGCTTCTATATGAATCAGTGCCTGCCCAGCTCACAGATGGGCCTTCGGACCCTCCTGAAAGTTACCTGCAGGCAGCCCCATTGTCAGCTTGACCAGACTGTGCTCCTGACTTGGCCAGAATCCCTTACCAGCTGTCCATGTTCCCCCCTCAGCCTTCCCCTTCATCCGATTTATTGTCCTTGCTCAATTCTAGACTTCTCCACTCCCCCTGAAGCGCAGTCTACTTGAGACCTATTACCTTGTTATCTTTACCATGGTTTGCTGAATGTGAGGCCTTGCACTGCTGTCTGAGATCTCCGTTCCCCACAACTCAACCAGGAGTATTGTAGCCCCACCTTATGGAGGAGTGAGATGCGGTCACCTGAGAGGTGCCAGTGCTGGAGTGCGGGGGGCCTGGGTTCAGGGCTGCCGGGCTCAGCCTCCAGGTCCTGGTTCATCCCCTTGTTCTGCATAGCTGGCCCCACTTCTATGAGTACTTGCTATAAAAAGTCACCCTCCCCCCAAAAACAGTAAGGTGGCCGAAGTGTGGGGATGGGGTGGAGGTGTGAGAGAAGTCTTCATGCCCATCCCCAGGGGCTCACTCAGGGAGTACTTGGGGACACATTTGTCTCCTGGGCTCATAGTCAACCACAAGGGCAAAGACTCAGGACATGCAAGAGATCTGAGATGAACCTTGATATTAAAAAAGGAGGCAGTGAGAACAGAGTGATCACTTTGAGCTTGTATATTAAATGTATTCTTCCTTTGTTTTTTAAAAAAGGAAACCTGCAAAAGTTATGTTTCTACATAAAGGCAGCCTGTGTTTCATAGCTATTCTAATTTATGGGCCGTACATTCCTGTGATTGTCTTGAACTGAATAGCCAAGTAAATAATCATCGGGAGCCACAGGTAAATCACTTGGAGGTGAACCGAATCTGTCCAGGGCCTCCAGAAATGGCACAAACATTATTTCCCAATTTTGTAGATTTCTTCATCTGAGCCCAGGAAACGCCTTCTCTTGTTGGCTTTGAGGTTTGACACTTTCTTCCATTTACATCCTGAAAAGACAGCCGCAAGGTGAAACGTGAGAAGTGCTTAAAGTATTTTAAAAGATTGCCCTTCTAATTTTCCTCCTCTATTCCAAGAAAATAGTGCCACTCACTTCATTTCCACAAGTGTTTATCCTCCTACCAGTGAGCTGGGGTGGGCGTTGCTGGGAGGAGTCTGACAGGGGAAGGCACGAACCACACCCTCACTCAGCTTGGAACCTGGGTGGTTTCTCTTCTTAACTTTGTTAAAATATATATAACATAAAATTACTGTTTTAATTCTTCTTCAGTGCACAGTTCCATGGCATTCAGTACATTCACATTGTTGTGTGACTATCAATCACTATCCATCCAACTCCAGAACTTTTTCCTCTTCCCAAACTGAAACTTTGTTTACATTAAATAACTCATTTCCTCTTCTACCCAACCCCTGCCAACAGGCATTCTGCTTTCTGTCTCTATGAATTTACCATACCAAGTACCTCAAATAAGTGGAATCCTACAGTATTTGTCCTTTTGTGTCTGGCTCATTTCACTTGACATGATGTCTGCCACGTTCGTCCATGTGCAACCTGGCTGGCTTTAAAAGTGAGAATGAACTGACATAAATACTAGTTCTTAAGTAAGTCAACCAAAGGGACAAATGCATAGTCACATGCATTTGTGGTTGTTTTAAGGAAATTCAAGCCTGCACTTCAACAATAAATTCAACACATTTATTGAGCTAATATTCTGTTCAAGGCCCCATGGGGTGAACGAAGCAGCAGAAGATGCTCTTTTCAGAGAGACTCAGGGAGCAGATTCAAATTCAGATGTTAAGTTATCAGTAGCCAGCATACAAATGAACACGTAAACAAGAGTGTAAGACAGAGAGGTCAGTTCTCGGGGACATGATCGGGGAAGAGGAGTATTTCGATGGGACCTTGAAGGTCAGGTAGCGTTTAGTACAACAGGAATGGGACCAGAGAGAGAAAACTTTCCAGACTAGCATGGAGTGAAAGTGTCTTCAAGCACAGACTGTGTCTGTTTTGTTCACTGTTGTACCTCCAGTGCCTGATACAACAATCGATGTGTGTTGCACAAATGAATGAATGCAGAACCCAGAGGTGGGACTGCCCAACATGAATTTGGGAAATAGTGAGTAGATGGTCTGGCTGGAGTAGAGGGTCCCTTAGGAGAGTTTGGGATAAAATAAATGTTGGTAGGGTTCAGAACGTAAAAAAATGTTGACTGCCAAACTAAGGAGCTAGAACTTTATCCAGAGGGAAATAGGGAGGCATCAAAGGTAGTTGGCCAGGGGAGTTCATAGTGAGTATTCCACCATTTCTAATCATAAGTGTCATCAAGACACAAACACTCCCTGAGAAGTCTACGTGGAAATAGCTGGTGAATGTTAATGGAATGTAAGAGTCTTCGTTGGACTCAATGCAGACCAGGCAATATCTTTTTTAGAAGTATCATTTTGGGGGAAGCATTTCAATGTGCCAGACGGTAGAGAAAGCTGTCAGCCAAGAGGCTAGCAAGGACAACATTCCAGTAACAAAGTACAGAAGTGACAATTTAGCTGTTAACAGTAAGAAGAAAAAAAAAGGCAGATCTTGAGGTCATGACTGGAGACAGGATTACAAAATGTAGGGAATCATGAAATTCCCTAAGGAGAATCAGAAGCCTGAGATCATGACAAATGTTAGGCCTGAGTGACTAGCCAGCAAGCAGGGTTTTAAAAGAAGAGAACATTTTTTGCTTTACAGAGCATGAGGTTGGGATGAGATGCCCGGCTTCCACACTCAAAAGAGAAGCAAAGCTGCAGGATTAAGTCACCTGGGAGACTGGATCTGCAGCCAGGGAAAAGATGATGGGCTCAGGCACAGTCATGAAGGTCACGAGAACAAAAATTACAGAGAGGAGAGCAGAGCAAAGCAGAGGGAATGAGAGGAGAGAATGGGAAGGAGGAGACTGACTTTGTTTGCATTCAACAAAAAGTCATTCCAATTGGTTTAAAACCAAAGGGCCATTTATTACAAGGTTGCAGGCATATTTCATGGAATCCATGAGGGCAGCCAAGATTGGGAGAAGAATGGAACCCAGAACTGGAGAGCTATCCAGAACCAGCTGTCACCCTCTTTGTCTCTGTCCCTCCCTGAAGTCAGCTGCACCCCCCTCTCTGCCTCTCCCTCCACAGTGCTTTATTCTTTGCTTTTTCATCTTGCAGATAGCTGCCACCACAGCCACTAAGATTACCTACCCCTAGTTCAAAAGATGAGCAGAAACTAACTAGGGGCCCTGAGTCTAATTGCAAATATTGAGGTGGGGGACAGAGGAAAATATGATTGGCCTCTTCCTGTAGAGTTCTCCCAGCAGCTGTGGGCCAGAGGGATGGAGCCACGTAGGATAAACATGGCCCCTGAGTGTGCCTTCCATGACTGGAGGGAAGGTTTGGAATGCAGGCGTCAGGCTGGGCAGATTACACAGAAGGCACGGGCTACACAGAATCACCAGGAGCCATGAGACTCTGTCAGGTAGGAAAGGCCTGGAGGAACTGCCACTGTTTCAGTCTAGACAAGCCAAGGCCCCATCACCACAAAAACAGTCTTCTAATAGCTGAAAGGTGCCTACAGATTGTGCATGACTCTGTCAGTGACAAGGTGGCTGGCTCCAGGAGGAGAAGCAGGAGGAGTAGCTGCCAGTGAGAGCCATCTCTGCAATGAGTTGTTCTGTGAGGGAGGAGGGGCCACAGGTGTGAGGGGCCATGCAGAGGCCTGTTACCTACAGAGAAGGGGGCAGATTGAAGCAGGGACTTCAGCACTGGATGAAGTCACTTTAGATGATGCCACAGGCACCTTTTGAGGCTAAGATTCTGTGATATTTCCTCTTTTTTTCTTGTTTTAATTTTTTTTATTGATTATGCTATTACAGTTGTCCCAAATTGCCCCCTTTGCCCCCCTCCACCCAGTACCCCCCACTGCCTTAGGCAATCCCCATACCATTGTGCATGTCCATGGGCCATGCATATAAATTCTTTGGCTACTCCATTTCCTATAATGTAATTTACATTCCCATGTCTAATCTGTAACTACCTATTTGTGCTTCTTAATCCCCTCACCTCTTCATGTCTTCCCCACACCCTCCTTCCATCTGGCAACCATCAAAATGCTCTCCATATCCATGATTCTGTCTCTGTTCTTCTGGTTTGCTTAGTTTTTTTGATAGATTCGATAATTGATAGATGTATGTTTATTGCCATTTTATTGTTCATAGTTTTGATCTTCCTTCTCTTAAATAAGTCCCTTTACCATTTCATAAAATGTTTTGGTGATGATGAAGTCCTTAGTTTTTCTTGCCTGGGAAGCACTTTATCTACCCTTTGATTCTAAATGATAGCTTTGCTGAGAACAGAAATCTTGACTGTAGGTCCCCACTTTTTGTGACTTGGAATATTTCTTGCCAATCCGTTCTAGCCTGCAAAGTTTCTTTTGAGAAATAAGCTGACAGTCTTATGGGAATTCCCCTGTAGAAAAGCAGGTAACTGACTGCTTTTCTCTTGCTGCTTGTAAGATTCTCTCTTTACCTTCAACCTTTGGCATTTTAATTATGATGTGTCTTGGGGTGGGCCTCTTTGCACCCATCATGTTTGGGACTCTCTGTGCTTCCTGGGTTTGTATGTCTATTTCCTTTACCAAATTAGGGAAGTTTTCTTTCACTGTTTTTTTGGATAGATTTTCAATTCCTTGCTCTTTCCCTTCTTCTGGCACCCCTCTTATGCAACTGTTGGACCTCTTGAAGTTGTCCCAGAGGCTGCTTACACTATTCTTGTTTTTTTGGATTCTTTTTCTTCTTGTTGTTCTGATTGGTTGTTTTTTTGCTCCTTATAATCCAAATCATTGATTTGATTCTCAGCTTCCTCCACTCTACTATTGTTTTCCTATAAATTGTTCTTTAATTCAATTAGTGTATCCTTTGTTTTCTGACTGGATCTTTTTTATGCTGCTGAGGTCCTCACTAAGTTCCTTGAGCATCCTTATAACCAGTGCTTTTTTTAAAAGATTTTTAAATTATTTATTTATTTTTAGAGAGGGAAGGGAGGGAGATAGAGAGAGAGAGAAACATCAATGTGCGGTTGCTGGGGGTTATGGCCTGCAACCCAGGCATGTACACAACCAGTGCTTTTAACTCTGCATTTGATAGATTGCTTATCTCTATTTTGTATAGTACTTTTTCTGGATTTTTGATGTATTCTTTCATTTGGGACATATTTCTTTGTCTCCTCATTTTAGCAGCCCCCCTGTGTTTGTTTCTATGTATTAGGTAGAGCTGATTTGACTCCGTGTCTTGGTAGTATGGTGTAATGTAGTAGGCACACCATAGGGTCTGGTGGCATAGCCTCCCCCATCACCCAAACTGGGTACTTGAGATGCACTCTTCATGTGGGCTGAGTACACCCTCCTCTTGTAGTTGAGCTTTGATAGCTGTTAGCAGGTCAACGGGAGGGATTTACCCAGGGCAGTCAGCCGCAAGGACTGGCTATAACCATAGACCACCAACCTCCACTTCCTGTGGAGGATCAGCTGTGCAGGATCCAGGAGGTAGTGCTCTGACATGGTCTGTACCTGTCCACTGAGTACCCAGGCTCTGGGTTTTCCCAGGCGGTGCAGGCCAAGGTCAGCCCCTACCTGTGTTCTGCTCGGGGCTACCCTGAATGCGCTACAAAGCAATCTGAGATGGCTGCTACTAGTGCTGGGCTTGGAGATTCCCAGGTGAATCCAAGCTGTGAATCTAGGTTGGCTCCTGCTAGTGCCAGGCCTGGGGCCACTTTGCAAGAGATATGGGAGCTGGGGCTCACTGAGGCCAGCTGTTGCTTGTTTGATAGGATTTAGGAGGTTGTGAAGCATGAACCAAGACCAGCCATTCACATGGAAAAGCCACAGTTAGCAGTTTGGGTGGGCCCATGAGTTGGTTGGGACAGAGTTACAGGGGATCTCCAAGACTGGGCAAAAGTGTTAGCCAGAGAGATGGAGTCTCAGATATGCACCCACCTGCTGGTTGTGGGCAGGGAGTATTCTGAAAGGGACAATGGCCTCTGTCTGCCTTCCTGACTGGGAGAAAACTGTCCCCCAGCTCTTGCCTTGATGCCAGACACTTCTGTTCCTCCTTGTATGCCACTTGTGCCTTTCAAGCTGCTACCCAGAAGCTCAGAGGGAGTGAGTCTGAGTAGGTCTGTGTATGGGTTCTGTAAGAGGAACTGCTTGGGACTCCAGAAGTTTCTTCCACCAAGTCAATCCCTGCTGGGTTTTGCAACCAGAAGTTATAGGGACCTATTTTCCTGGCATTGGAGCCCTGAGCTGAGGTGGGGCTGGGGTGCCTAGTATGGGCTGGGACTCCTCAGTCCTGAGATATCCCTCCTGAATTTTTATCCACCACATGTGGATGTGAGACCAGCCTGTTCCATGTCTCTACCCCTCCTACCAGTCAGGATGGATGTGGTTCCTTTAATTCCATAATGATCTAACTTCTATTCAACTCAATTTCTGACAGTTATGAGTGATGGTTGCTTTATATTTTAGTTGTAATTTTGATGTGGTTGTGTGAGGAGGCAAGCCATGTCTGCCTATACAACCATCTTGACTGGAAGTTCCTAATGCTGATTTCTGAAAGGAGTTTCTCACAAAGCAAAAATACACAAAAGTAAATGTAATGAATAATAATATTATTATTGTTTACTCAGAATTACTTTGTGCCAGGCACCAAGCTATTTTATTTTATTTTTTCATTAAATTCAACAAAGGGATGATAGCAGAGAGGTAGGAGAGAAGAAAGGCAGTTCAGAATAGAGCAATATGTATCCCAGAAGTCACTGATGGGGAGCCAAGAAAAACAACAGTATTACCTAAAAAGCTTTTTAAAAATCCAGATAAGAAAAGGTAAATTTTCTTCAGCAACAAATCAAAGAAAGCTATCAGTGAGGAAAAAAACAAGTTTAGAAAGTTATGAAAGCTGTTGATAAAGACAAAATGAAGGTAGTTGGCATAACTTGCTCACTTGAGAAATTCTACATGAAAGGTAGGAGAGACACAAAATAACAGGTAGATGGTCCAGTAAGGTCAAGTGAATAGTTCTTTTCAAGTGAGAGAAATCTTTTCTGAGACAGAAGCTCAGCACAAGAGATGTTTTGATGTGGGGTATGGGAATTTGCTAGAACCTAGAGTGGGTGGGCTCAATCTTCTCATATAATTCAATCAGGGAGCTTCTGACCAGAGTAAATGAAGGAGGATTATTTTTAATCCTGAGCAACAGGTTGATCTTTGACACTATGAACTTTTGGGACCAATTCTTCATTGTTCTTTTTTTCTCTGGCAGGACAGCAAGAACTGAGGGAGACAGGGAGGGATGGTGCCCTGGGTTTGGGGTTGGCAATGGCCTGAAGCATGAGTGAGAATATGGAGTGTGGGCAAGGTTGGATGTCTAGGCTGGGGGGGGGGGGTGCGGGAGGGCTGGAATGGGGGTGGGCACAGAGTCAGTGGAGTGAACTGGGTGAAGAAGGCAATGTGAGGCTTCTGGTTCAAGTGCGGTTTAGGAGTGGGGGGAAATGACAGGCATACTCATTCTTAGTGCCGCGTTAATAAGCTACTACAAACTTGGTGACTTAAAACAACAGTACTTGCAGCTCTGGAGATCAGAAGTCCAAGATCTAGATATTCCAAGGCTCTAGAAGTTACCCTTTTCGGGACTCTTCTACCTTCTGGTGGCTCTAGGCGCTCCTTGCCTTGTGGCCGCATAAGTCCAATCTCTACCTCTGTCTTCACATAGTCCTTTCTTCTGTGTGTCCCAAATCTCTCTCCACCTTTCTTTTATTAAAAACACTTGTCATTGGATTTAGGATGCACCCAGATAATCCAGGATGATCTCATCCTAAGAACCTTAAATTAATTGCATCTGAAGATTCTTTTCCTAGTTTGCACTCATGCATTCGAGGTGCATATCTTTTGGGGGACCATCATTTAACCCACTTCAACAGATAAGGAGGTTGTAATTAGAAATAGGAGCCCACCTGAAGGCTATTGTAGGTGTACCAGTGTCCCTGATATGGCTTTGCCCATAAATGGCATGCTGATATAGGGTTCAGAGAGGGGTCAAAAATTCAAGTTTGTTGGAGAATCATGATTTAATAGCTGTGATAGGGGATCTTAGGGACTAGCCTCCTCAAGGAGGATGAATAAAATAGGATGGAATGGTGTGAGCAGTTGCAGGTAGTTCTATGAAGCCAATGAATTCTGGAGGTCTGTAGCTAAGTGTGGTAAAGACCAATTGCCAAGACTTTAAATATTGGTCAGAGAATGACACTTCAATGATCTGGAAATAAAATTAAAAACTGGAAAGCTGACCATCTTTTTTATTCCACTTGGCTGAGGAGCATCAGACCTCTGTGGAAAAAGTTTCTTTCCCACTTTGAAGGTGCTACCATGGTTTGTCTATTCTATGGAGAATCAGTCTCTCTCTCTCTCTCTCTCTCTCTCTCTCTCTCTCTCTGCCTCCCTCCCTCCTCCCTCCCTCCCTCCTCCCTCCCTCCCTATCTCCCTTCCTCTCTTTCTCTTAAAAAAAAAAATCATCTTTAAACCAATGCAAGACAGAGCAAGTGTATTTAAAATTTTTTACCCTTTCTTTTTTTAAAAACAAAGGTGATAGTTTTCTTTATGTTTCTAGAATTGTTTTTTTTCTTTCACAGAGTCACATCTCCTGAATCTATGTAAAATAGCTTCATGAGGACAGGGGCCTTGTCAATTTTGCTCATTCTTGTATTTCTAGAGTCCAATCAAGTGCTCAATTACTAGATGTTTATCAGTGAATGAATGGATGAATGGATGAGTACATACATGAATGTGTGAATAAAATTGCATTTTCCTAGTCTCCTATGCATCAAAACCACCAGCGGGACTGTCCTTTAACCAGTGTTGATGATGTGGTGCTGCGCCCCGTCCTTGAATCCTTGTGCCAGTATGGATAATAGCTCAGTGCCTTGTCAATAAGTACAGCATGTTCCATCCACTGCTGCCGAACTCTTAACAAGCCATCTGAGCGGAGGTGCTTGTCTGAAGGTGACACTTGCCCCCACCAATGTCATATAAGGAAATAACCCATCTTCCCTTAAGTGTCTCTCCTCCCTGCCTTCACATATCAGTGCACTATAAATGATGATGAGGAGGGTTTGTAAATCAAGAAAAAGGCCCTGCTTTCAAGCACTCTTTAATTAGGTAGGATGGATACAGCATCCTAGTTCATTTGGACGGGACAGTAGGGAACCGTTCCATCTCCTGGATGTCCCCACCTGGGCCCTGCAGTGTTCCCAGGGTGATTGCTCTGTGTAAGGCATTTATAACTTCTAAGTTTCCTCCTACTAATGCCAGAACTGAGAGGAATATTATGCAGGCTGAGTCTGCTACGGGGTTTTATGGGAAGTTTTGGAGATTCAACATGGAATTAAACATTCTGTTTAGTTATCTATATACCTCTGCTTGTTCTGAAAATAAGTCAAGGTTTATTGCACAATTGCATGAATTAGGTCAGGGAAAAATAAATTCTGAACAGATGAGAAAAAAAGAAGTAGGATTTGGAAACTTAACCTGAGCCTGTAACACAGCAACATGTACCATGAAGTTGTTGTATATTGTGCTCACTACTGGCTGGCTCACATTCAGATCTGCATTCTAACAACCAGTGCAAAAAGGGAAGCCTGCTCGTTTGCACAATTTATGGCATCCACGACACAGCATGCTCACAGGTCAAATGCTTAGGAGAAGCTCGATTATTCCTGACCTGAGACCAGAGAAATTTCTCCCAGGGTTCCTCATAATGAGAGCACTCTGTGATGAAATAAAGAGCACGCCAATAAAACCTCTGCACAAACAATGCATTCTGCACAGGACTGTTCCTTAGTAGAAACTCACAGCATCAACTTCTCACCAAACGTGAAAATTATAAAACCAGTTCTTTGTGCATCAACACGATGTATCCTATTCAGTACCTGCCTGGCTTACATCAGAAACTGACTTTACGGAACTTTGACAGCTTTGAAATCTGGCAGGAGGAAGGATATGTATATGTTGGGTGCTATAATCCTGTTCATGCAGATTGTTCTAAGTGTGAAGAGCATTTTTTGTAGATGCAGTGCCCAGTTCAATGTCTGGAAGGAAACAAGTGTATAATACAGAGGAACTACACAGCTTCCTGCCATGTCCTTGGGCTGTGAGTTCACCCTGGGCAAGGTGAAATGCTTGGGCTTCAAGTTCCCGTCAGACACTGATGCTGGGGAGTGAGTGCTGCCTAAATGCCTTTCCATCTCTAGCTTTCTATTTCATGATCCCATGAAATTTAAAAATATAGCTTTATATGAACAAAGAAATACTAAAATTATGTTGTTGCTTTTGTACAAATCCTTCCAATTTTAATAATGGTCACTATCCTACAATAAAAGTGTGATGACATCAAATAATTTATTATTCCATGATATAAAAACAAGAAAGAGAAGTTGGTGGGAAAGTCATAAATTCAGGTCACTACCACACTCCTTGAATACCTCCTGTTGCTACCTGGGTAGGATCCCGTCTCTGGAGCCTCAATGGCCATCACCACCAGCCACTGACCACTCCTCTAGTCTTGCCCCTGGCCTTACTCATCTGTGACCATGGTCCAAGTCCACCCAGCTTTCAACTGTGATTTACCCATATGAATCCTTGGCTTCAAATGCTTCATCTTACCTGTCCCAAATGGCTTCCAGAAACGCACTTAAAGAAATTTCTAGAGGGCTAACACTAACTCCTGACTTATCTTCCTAGGTGGATAAAGTGTCGAGGAATAAAAATAATATCCAAATTAATGTTTAGACCTCTGCTATGGTTTCTGTTTTTCACTGTTACAATAGCAATCTTATGACTTATTGAGTAAATACAGCATGCCAGGCGCTGTCTTATATTTAGGATATTTTTAATTCTCCCAATATCCATTAGAGGTAAGTACCATGCCCATTTTGTAGAATTAGGAATCAGAGGCTGAGGGAAGTTAAGTAACTTTTCCAAGATAGACCAACTGGACAGTTAGGAAGCTGGGATTCGAGCCCAGGCATCTGAGTCCAAAGCCAGCACATCCTGCCACCACAGCACGCCGCCTCCCCAGAAGTGTGAGCGCAGCCTCAGGCCAGGCTCTCTCCACAATGAGATGGGTCAGACACCTGGGGCACAGCAACTCCTGAGGAAGTGGAAGGCAACTTGAAAAGTAATATATTCTATTTTGTTGGGTTCAGAGAGGATTGTGTCTCAACTTTTTTCCCCAATGTACACACAATCTCTTTATCAAGTCAATTAGCAGCCTTTAAGGAAAGCCTCACCAGTTTTTTCTTGGAATATACAAGAAGCCTAAGATGTTGGCCCTGCCCTTGGAGACTTCACAGCCTTACTGAGGAGAAGGGACAAAGAGACCCTCAAAACCTCCAGGGAAGGGTTCAGGTAGCTGTACACCAAGCACCCAAGTGCATGGTGCAGACAGATTGTAATGCAAACTCATGGAGGAGGGGAGGAGTCAGGTCAGACATCATGGAGGAGGCTGAGAAAATCGCCTCTAAGACCCTGCACAATCTGACCTCTGAGACCTCTCTGATGTCGGCCTCACTCGGTGTGCTCCAGACACAACAGCCTCCTTGCCACTCCCCGCACACCTCAGCCCGGCTGCCCACCCCTGTGCTGCCCCCTCACACAGGCCTGCCCAGCTCCCTGCCCATCCTCCAGAGTTTCCTGAACTGTGACTTGATTACAAAACTTCCTCTAACTTACTGTTTGCCCCTTTCCAGGCTCCATTTATCTCTAAGAACTAATCATCATCTAATCCATTCTATGTTTGTCTTGTTTATTTGTTCATGGCCTGGACCCTTCCCCCTAGGATGGAAGCCCCAAGAGGAATATTTGTCACCTGTGCTAAAGCTCACTTGAGTTGAAGAATTAGTATAACACTAATTTGCTTTGAAGAGTTCCTAGCACCTAGTAGGTGCCTAATAAACATTAATTGAATGATGACTGTCTAAAGGATTTTCAAGGTCTGCCACATGGAGGAGTATAGAAAATTTTCCCAAAGTCTTAAAGGAGTGAACCCTGAAAACATAGGGAGCTGGACTATGAGACGACACTTGTCACAGAGCAGGTCCATTGAAACAATCTGATTGAAGGGGTGAGGACAGGTGCAGTCAGCTGTTGGGACCATCCTGGGTCCTCCGCTCAATCATTAAACTTACTGTAGTCCTTCTGTGTGCAGGGGCCCTTGCTCAGAATCTACCCTGATTTCCTGCATGTCCCCACTTCATTCCTTTCCCAGACTCCTGCCTCCACAACCCAGCACTCAGGCTCACTGTACACACCCACTGACAGCTAGGCACTGATGCTGGAGCTGGGAAGTCACCAGGCATGGGGGTGGGAGGGAGCAGGGCTGGCCCCAGGAACCTCTGGACACCAGTCTACCTTCCAGGCTTGGAAGGTGAGCTAGGAGCAAGGCCCTCAGGTCCCAATCTTAGCTGACCTCGT
The DNA here is from genome assembly GCF_004126475.2 of Phyllostomus discolor. NCBI lineage: Eukaryota > Metazoa > Chordata > Mammalia > Chiroptera > Phyllostomidae > Phyllostomus > Phyllostomus discolor. The sequence goes on along the minus strand of NC_040907.2, from coordinate 45,771,383 downwards.
GCCCTCGAGAAACATATTGGGCTTCTTCATGCTACTTGCCTGGATGAGAAGACAATAATAGTCCCTGATTCAAAGCAGAGATTCTTAACCTGACATTCACATATAAACCTGTTTGGGTGGGCTGGGAAGACATGATACTGGATTAAACCATAAAATTTGCCATTTTTTATGTCAAAATGGTCAAATGGCAATAGTTCCATGTGTTTCATTAAGAAAATGAGAAGCTACGGCTTAGGTAATACTGTTGTTCAGGTGAGTGTGTATTTTAAATATGGGACCAGTGGTTCATTAGCTCATTCTTTCATCCCACAATTAGGTTAAGCTCCCAGAAGATGGTAACTACTAACACTTATAAAGCACTAGGCTGTGGAAAGTACTTTCACTAAACCCATCTTATTTGATCCTAAAGTAGACAGTTGCTACCTGCATTCATCTTAGAGTCAACTAACATACAACAGGTGCCTTCTAAGTTCAGGAATCAGTCAGCAAACTGTGGCCCATGAGCCAAATCCACCAGCAGCCCCTTTCTGTACAGCCTGGAAGCTAGGAATGGGTTTCACATACTTAAAAGGTTTGTATACACAGACACACTCATACACACACAGAGATGACAGTAACTGCACGTAGCCCACAAAGACTGAAATAGTTACTGACAGGCCCTTCACAAAGTTAGCCAGGCCTTCCCTGTTCTAGATGCCCCATATGGTGCCAGGTACTTCTAATATGCTCTCCCTGTAGGGTGAGGGTGAGAAGGCCCTGAAGTTCAGACACTGGTTTGGGGGGCAGCCACAACTGTCAGTAGAGAGGAACTTGGAAAGCAAAGGTTCCAGTGTCTGTTCTGTTTTTCATACTTGCTGTGTAAACTGGGATAAGTTTCCTAAACTCTCCCAGGCCAGCAGCTTCTTCTATCAAATAGGGTATAGCAATGGAACTCTCTTTTACTCTGAGTCCATGAGTTCATTAGGACTAGCCCCGGGGTCCAGAAATAAGGACATGTATTCTAGTTTGAGAGCTGTTTAAAATCACGATGACCCAATTACTCTTCTCCTTCTTATAAATTTAAAAATAACCTTAAAAGGCTAAAAGGACATGAGGCCAGGTACAGGAAGGCAAGAAATTGTGAGGACAGAGGAAACATGTGTCCCAGATAAGAAGGCAAGGTGTGCCATCTCTGGTTTAGGTGACTAGTGCAGAATTCCTATTTGGAGGCCAGAATATGGTTTTTAAGCAGAAGGTAGTTTGAGCATCCAAATGCAAAAAGAAAAATATCAGTATATAGGCCAAATACAAAGAGGCAAGGGGGATCCAATTTTAAAAATGCCCCTGGCAATGTAAAACTATAATTTCCAATGTGAACCAATTCATTGAGGCCTTAACATTCATTTGTCGGGAATGGAGGGGGCTGTAAAATCGGCCGTCAGAACCAAGTGGGAAGCGACAGGCTGGAAAGGTCAGCCCCGACTAGGGATATGCAACTCCTTGACTTTGTTAAAATGATGGTATTCGACAGAAGTTACATCTGAGGTCAAGTGACCGCAATAACAGGGGACAAGGAGCGCTCTCAAATCATTCTCGGGGATGAAAATGACATGAAACTGACATAATATCTGAGGTGAGATGAAACTCAAATCCTCAGCAGCTGAACGCTTCACCTGCTGATGGGCAGCCTGACCCTCACCAATCTCATAATCATACTCGTGTCAAGAGGGGAGCAGAGTCTCTGGTAACACAAGGCACAGCAGTAGCTTTTGAGGGGAGGGAAGGTTTTGTCTCTGCTTCTGAGATGATGTTGTTAAAAACTTTCAATACTCTGCTTTAAACCTTTCAAATGAATGTCTTATTAGAAAAATTGGATTCCACCTACATGTATGGAATCTCTTCCCTTATGTATTTTTTCCTCACTCTGGGTATTTCCTGTCTAGCATTTTCAGTAATAAAAAGTATATTTAGTTTCATGACTATCTTGATGTTATTTAAAGATTCGACCCGAGTTCATTCAAAATGTAAGGATGATCTGTAATCTAGGTTAATCTTCTAGCTTCCAAACTACTGGGGGATGGGGGGAGGGGAGAAGCAGAGGGGGGAGTTGGGAGAAAGTTAATGATAAATTATAATCTCTGCCCCCAAATTACATGTATGAAAGGAGGGTGTTCTGAAGACTGTTGAATATATTAACCCATGATAAAGAACTCAGAAAAGGAAGCCTAAGCTACATTTGAATTTAAAGCAAGTATTAAAATGAAAAACCCAAAAGAAGAAATATTACATTCAATCAGTTGTTACAAAAAACTGCTTCATGCTCTGTCATCTGCCCCATAATTGCTCTAATAGGAGGCTCAGTCTGGTGGACTGTACTCCCATCTATCGGTGTGTTTAAAAGAAGTTTTGCTGTGTGTTTGTTTGTTTCCTGAGAAGAGAGAGGGTGAATCAAGGTGTGGCAATTTGCATAAACACAACCCGCTCTGCCTCCAAAACATACTCTGACCTCTGCCCTGCCAAGGCATGTAGGTGCCCCAAAGCCAATAAATACAGTTGTCAGCAAGGGGATGAATCAGCATGTATTTAAATCAGAGACAGCCATGAAAGACTGCATTAGTTCTGTTCCCAGGACCTGTCAAACCACAGAAGAGATTAAACATCTGACCCTGTTCATCCCCAACATTGCTCCACAAGAGACATTTCTGTCACTATTCCTGCCACTTGGCTTTCAAAGATGCCACAAAGCCTAGGGCGACCTCTGCTACATTTCAGTGTTGTTTATTGATTTCTGACCCAGTGCTTAATAGTTTTCCCAGTCCCCCTGAATGGCTTTTGTAAGCAATGTGGTTTGTACATCTCACCGATCAATACCTTTTATATTTACAATAAAATTGAAACTGCTTCTGCTGGGGGCGCAGCCCAGCATTTGTCATCCTTCAGCGAGGGAAAACTATGTCATTATCTGAATTAAAACATTTATTTCTGATTAAGAGAGTGTCCTATCTCATTAATTTTTCCCTTTCCAATAGAATGGGAATAGAACCTTATTGATTTTTGCACTTTTACACATCTCCACTGCTGGGAAGATAATTGAGAAGTTAGCCAGAATAAATGAAGTTTCAAGTCTAGTGGGCCAGCCAATACCTTCCAAATTCAAGGTGTTTTTATGAAGCTGGATTTTAATTTGTTGGCAAGCTGAAGCAGTGGGACTTATTCGACTGAGTAAATTGGATTAAGAGTGGAATCGGCTGGAAGCGTGTCTTGGGGAATGCGAGGGCCCAGTTCCCCCTGGACAGCCAGAGCCTTGTTTTAGATTTATGCTAAGACAGCTTCCAAATTGCCCTCCTTCAAAACACCCAACTCGATTCAGGAAGTGTGGATCACTGACCCAAAAGCCTATTACCTCATCTTTCCCTTCCTCAGGCCCCTCACCTTAAAAACAACTAAGATCTAATCAGAGGCTGAACTAGACCTTCAGATTGTTGGCACCAATTGATTACACTTTATTAGAATAATGGGACTAAATCCAAGCTTCATTAAAATGAATTCCCTCTGCTTTGAACCTTTCTTTCCAAAGAGCTTTCAATTACAAGCCCTTATGGTACACACAGGGAATCCTGTTCACTTTGAAATTTTTCTCATTAGGAATTAGCAGTCATTTGTTCTTATTTCCATACGTAAAGCCCAAACCTTGTCTGCTCCTGAAAGGACAGAAAATGCACCGGTCTCTAGGGTTAGAAGGACACAGGGGATGCAGATAATTTAAACCGTAGCTATCTTCGTTAATGTCTTAATTTGTTACCGTCTCTGTAATTTATTTGTCACTGGTCCATTACTTTTAACATTCACATTCACTCCGATGCATCTTTAGTCCCTCCAGGAAAAACAGGGTTCATCCTTGCATCAGAGGAGAATGGAAACCAGGCTCAAACTAAAGATCTTCCAGGTTACAGTCAAAGATTCTTCAAGGGAAAAAATTTTACTAAATGCCTTCCCTGGTGACCTGACAATAGAGACCTGCAGGGGGAAGAGCTCATCTAGAAACAAGGCTGAGAACTTAAGTTCATGTTTGGAACGCCTCAGTCTGAGGGGAATGTGAAGATCGTGTTTCCCCTTAGAAGTAAAATGAAGCAGTGAAAATTAAGGAAATTATTTCCACGGAAAAGATTTCTGACCTGGATTTATGTGATGCAGGTCAGCCTGAATTTGGCAGGCATGCTCTTTGGTACAAATTTGTGTATGTACACACACACACACAAACACGCAAAACTGTGACCAAAGGAAAAAAGCAATAGCCAAGAAAGCAGTTCAAGAAGGCTTCATTTACCCTCAAAAAAAAAAAAAATCAACACAGCAGATTAAAAATGCTGTGAAAGTGAAGAACTTAATTTCTGACTGCATTTTAATGCATGGTCCAGAGTACCAAAGTATGCAAAAGGTTGAATACATTCATCACAAACAGTTCTGTTTCCTCTCTTTACGCCAATGAGGAATTACAGGATTACCAATGACCTTCCTCCCAACGAAGCTCCGTAATTATGGTCATTTATTATACAACCGAGATGAATGGATGGGATTTACATAGAATAAAAATATTATTTAACAGCTGCATTATTGATGTGCGAAGTGTAATTTTAATTTATTTAAATGCTATAAATATATTGGTAATGTATGCTTTTCAAATTAACCTCCTGAACCACGCACTGGCAAAGCCTCAATTAATATTGTACTAAAATCTATTTTCTTATGTTGTGTGAAACTGTGTATGGCTAAAACTATGTATTGCTATGATGTCTTGGCATACTTTACCAGTGTATTTTCCTTTTCTCCTTGATTCATGATTTCAATTTGAAATTGAATTTCAATGGGAATCCTTTACAAAAATATATCTTCTCTTAAATAAAAGATCCTTATTTAAGTTTGAAATTATTTTTACTGTAAATTACAAATGCAATGATTTGAGGAAAAATTCTATATATTTATGTTCCTTCGGCAAACTGCAATATTTTTAAATATTTAGTGTATTTCCAGTGAAATGATAAAATGAGAAGAATATTTAAACCAACAGCTCTATCTAATTTACTTAGCGTATTAGCATAATCCCAATAAGCCTGCAAAGAAGCCTCTGGTTATAATATTATGTTGAATTGCTTGGTGCCGAAAGCATATTGTATGTCTATAAGCAGAGATAGACTTATGCATTTTACTTCTGGGTTTATCTCTTTTGTATTCTGTCCATTTGCCCCTGGCTGTCATTATTCCATGCTCATCGACAGAAGAGTTATAGTTTGCAAAAACCTATCAGGTAGGCTGGACACTAGATAATTGAGGTGATGATCAGCCTCAGCAAAAGACAATTGATAGTGATAGTGTCAGAGGCTGCACCTAACAAGATCCGTACCCTCTGTCTCCTTTAGCCTTTTCTCTGGAATGGACCGAATATGGAATAACATGGATGTGGCTGATGAGCATCGGAGACGGGATGGCAGTGCATAATACTCCCTGGAAGTGCAATAGGATGGGAAAGGGGAGTCTTCTGACATGGAGGCAGGTTATTAAATAGAAGTGTGAACTATTAAGAGATGATCTTGACCCTCAGTACATTTTTATCAGAGTCAAAAAATACTTGACACCACTGAGCAGCCTACCACAGGCACCAAGGGGAGAAATGCTTTATTATGGAAATTCGTACTCGCTTCTTCAAAAGGGAAGAACTCAGAATAAGTGCTCTTCTATATTTGTAACAGTTTCTAGGACTTCCAATAATTGACGTCAGCTGTACACGAAATATGCTTGGGAATGATATTTGTAGAGGAGATGGTTGACCAAACTTAACAAGAGCTTCTTATATTAAAAATAAAATGTTAAATTATGTTTTAAAATAATGACGATTTTAAGTTGCTTTTATGCTAACAAGATTTAACACGACTTTTCCAAAGAGGCTTTTCCGATCCACTCCCACGGATGCCTTGGGGATGAAGGAGATTTTAGGGTATATACAGAAGGCTGTAAATGCAGATTTTTTCCATGGACAGTGAGGTGCTGCCTACATTTTTGGTAGGCAGTTATCCTGGCCTCCCAGGTTGTTTTCCTTATACCCTTTTCACCTGTTTTTACCTTTTTTTAAATTGAGGGGCCATCACAATTCTTACACCCCCTACATTTCCATCAATGTGTATATAAGTCAAAATACTGCAGATTGTAACACCCTAATTGCAGGGACAAAACCTAACGGCGCCCACTGACAATGGACTTAGGCCAGGAAGGATGAAGAAAGTCCTAGTTTTGCATGGCTATTAAACACCCTATAGTCTATATAAAAATATGCCAAGTTGAGGCTTAATAGTAATAAAATAGTATGGGTAATGCCCTCGATCCTGGCTGAATGAGCAATGCCCCCTGATTGGGTAATTGACAAACTACATACTGTAACACACTCCAGAATGGCCCTGCTTTTTCATTATGTTGAACAATAGGTTAACTAGATAACTCTGCACTTGGCAAAATTACTTTCCACTGACTTCAAACCATCTTCTTTTCTCCTCAAGCTACTGCTCCCTGTGATATTTCGGCATTCTTCTCCCCAGCAGTGCACTTTCAAAGCCAGTTATATGCTAGCTCAGTGGTACTCAGATTCTTTCTGTTTTACCTTTCCCCAGGGTCAATTGCCTTTGGGAGGGAACCAATAGAGATTAACAAGGAAGATATACTGCCTGATTCATGGCATTTAGAGAGGCCAGCAAATGCGCACTGGCTCTTCTGGGATTGATGCTGTTTCAATCAGGCCTGCCTGCAATTAGAAAATATTCCCAGTTCTGAAAATGTAGTCCTTTTAGAGAAAATGCAAGCAAAAGATATATCTTTAAAGATTTGGGGATGTCAGTCACACTTTTTAATGCTTCTAGATCAGGTCATACCGTCCAGTGGACCTAGGCGTTTGGAGTTCATGCAAGAATTTCCAAAGCATTTCATTTCTGCCTTCCCACCAGCATGAGTCAGCATGGCCGCCAATATTAAACAAAGCTCTGAGGCCTCCCTGCCACTCCCCTCTGTGCAGTTGGGGAGGTGAGGCCTGTTCACTTAATGCAGGATATTGACTGATTTATAACAAAGTGATAGATATAACTATTGTCATTGGAGTTACACTGAGTTATAGCGACATGGTTTTCTGTTCTACAAGCCACTCCCCATATGTACCATAACTCAAACCCTGAATGACAATAATACTATCTATGAAATTTATATTCATGATTATAAATTAATTCTTTTTTTTTTGGCTGGACCACCAGCAGCACGGACTTGTAATTTCCAAACAGCATTTATGGCATTAACTTGGGAATACTATCCATCAAGCCTGATGACAAATGGGGAAGATGATGGTCTTGCCCGCCTCTGGCTCGAGCAGCCAGCCAGTGGTGCAGGAGAGCAGGGGGCATGCTGTAACAGGGAAGTGGGGGCGAGTGGCTGGTCTCCTCCTCTGCCTCCTGCCTCATGGGTAGTGACGACGACAAACTGTGGGAGAAAACTAACTGCTCCAAGAAGAGAGGAGGGATTCACTGGTGACTTTTTGCAGAAATAATCTAGATCCTGCTGATAATAACAATAGTTGCTATTGATAGGGACCCTACTACATTCCACATGCTCTGTATCTCAAATCCTGCCTATGATCCAGCAAGGTAGGTATTGTTGTACCCATTTTATAGATAAAAAGACTGAGGGGCAAAGGGGCTGAGCGGCTTGCCAGAGATTATGGAACTAGAGGGCGAAGATTTAAATCCATGCCCATCTAACTTCAAAAATCCAGGAGTTTTCACAAGTACAGCCTTTCAAGATTGGATTTTCCAAGCACGTACGTATCATGGAGGGCAACCATTGCCACCAACAAAACACATCTTGATTTGTTTAAAGGAAAATGTCATCATTCTAAATAACTGGGACCTCTAACAAAGTATCATCTTAATCAGAGTTTAGCTGAGCAGCTATAAACAGTCTAGGTCTGGGTCAGACTAAACTGGGTTCAAATCCTGAGGCTGCTACTTACTAGCAAGTCACTTAACCTCACTGAGGTTCGGTTGCCAGTGCTGAAGAAAATGCGGTAGGGGGTTGTTAGATTGTAAACACCAGGTGAGAATGCTAATTTTAGTGAGAAGGAATATGTTTACACAGGCTTACATGACAAAAACTAATGTCCCCTGCCCATACGGGCGGACTCTCCCATGAACTCCTGATCCTCATGAAAATTCTGAACTCCCACACTGCCCTTTGCCCTCAAGGCTTTGAAGGAGACTACTGGAGGTGAGGAACAGGTGGGGGAGAGGGGTTAGATGGGGGCATGGACACAGCAACCCCAGTGCCCTTTCTTAAGGCTCTTGTCACATTGCTGGGCATGCCTTGGAAGGGAAGCTTTTCCTTGATGATCAAGCGCTAACTCCCTCCCTGCCTCCCTCCCAATCAGAACGTGCAAATGAAACCTATAAGTCTGACAGGTCTTTCTTTGACCAGGAGGTTTAACACTATTGGATTATGAAGTAAAAACCTGAAGATAAGTACAGAGAGCAGTTCAGGGCCAGAGCCCAGCTTGCTCTGTTGGATCGGAGCTGATGAAGCGCAGCAGAGTGAGGATCCTGCAAGTAAGTGTGGGAATGGAATGGGGCCACTGAGACACAGAGTCCTCCTCACTCACAGGGAGGAGGCAAGCCTGCAACACCGCCCCCCGCCCCCCTGCTCACTCCTCCCTGTCTTGCCCCAGCCTGAGCCCTGTAGCCCTCTGTCTCTCAAATCCTCAGTGCTCAGCCTTCCTCATATCAGGCATCTCCCTTGTCTTTCTAGCCCAGAGAAGATATTCAATAAGTGAGGTTGATTTGAAGACCAGCTTCTATCCACAAAGACAAAAAAAAAGGTGAGGCCCAATTGTTCCCACTTCCCGTTCAGTTTTAGAATGCCTCATTTCATTCTTTTCTAGAATGTATTTAATTCTTTGTTTCACCAAGGCATCTGGCAACAACACCTCCAACACGCCACCCAGCACTCGGAGGCTTCAGGACTTTCCTTGGGTCTAACATCTCCCAGCTATGAACTTCCTCTCCTCTTCTCCAGGTTTTTCTTTTATCTCAACTTCTTCTGTTTGCTTTGTTGTTGGTTTGTTTCTTCTGTTATGAAAGTTTTTCCAATCTTCATTCATTCATTCAGTGAATGTTATCATTTCCCTGCTTAAAACTCATTAGCTTTTCAATAAGCTCAGGATATACATAAGCCTCTTCACATGGCCTGTGAGCAGGGTGACCTTACAATTTACCATCCAAACTGGGAGACTCCTGAGGGTAAAAAGTGTGCTGTTAATTCCCACACAGGAATGACAGGTCAACAACTGTGTCAGTCACAACTGTCCTGGGTAAACTCCTCCTAAAAGGCCCTCATCACCTGGCCCCTTCTGGTCCTGGCCCTCCCCTGCCCTCTCTCTTGTTCATTCATTGTACATCTGTCCTCTTTTTGTTCCTTCAGGAGGTCTAGCTCTTGGTCTCAGGCTCCTTCCCACCTCCTACACACAGTCCTTTAGGTCCTCCCAATGTCTTCCTAAACCTCCAGTTGCTAGCAGCTCCCCCATTCTTGACAACCCGGCACCCCCTTCCCCACCGTTTTCCTCCATAGCACCTGCCCCTAGTTCACATCTAGGTCAGTGCTCAGGGGTGTGCCTGCCAGCAAGTCTTTGTATGTTCTCAGCACTTTCGAATTATTCCCTGCACTTGGCACAGGCTCAGGGATGCTCAGTAAATATTTGCGAAATGTTTGTTTCCATCCATCCATCAATCTAGCAAAGATTTTTTAAGCTCTTACTATGTGCCACATTCTGTAGTAGACGTTGGAAATACTGAAATAACAAAACAAGAATTCAGTCTAAGGTCATCAACAGATGCGCACAGAAAAGCATTCCGAAACAAGGTCAACAGGCTTCACCTTGGAAGAGCAGCAGGTGAGGAGCAGGGGGAAGAGAGGGCTTCACCTCTTTGAGGGGTTGTCCCAGAGCCCAGAGGCTGAGCATGGTGGGCGGGTGGAGGTGTGAAGGAGATAGAAGGTGGAGGTAACCTCCTGTGCAAAGAGAAGGGGATGTATGGGAGATCTGATGAGGGCAGTGGTGGGTAGCACACTGGGGAGAGCTGACTGGAGAGCTGTCTGGGTGGTGACCAGTGACACTCGTCCAGGCAGGGAGTGAGGAAGCACCTGGTCAGCTTCCTGCTACAGGTTGACCCTGCCCCCAGGACAAGGAGATGCTCAGGGTCATCTCCCTTATTGCTCCCCTCCTTCCTGCCAGGCCCTCTCTAACTCACAACCAGATGGCCTCCCTTCGCCAGGAGGGAGCTTTTCTTTCAGGTTCCCAGTGGCCCGGATGCTGTCTCTTATATCTGGAAGGGCCCCACCGTCTGAGCACCGCTAAGTCAGAGACCTTCAGGGCAGGGCTCAGATGCAGGCCGGTCCCCCAGCTCACACCGTGGGAAGCGGCCTCACGACCTGGTAAGCCCCCCATGCGGGGACACTAGTTCCTCGGAAAGGTGTCGGCCGGGTTGTGAGCCCGCAGTGATGCGGCTCTTTAGGGAGTGCGGTGAAGGGGTGGGGAGCCCGCGGGCCCCGGCTCCCCCGGGGCTGCGACCCTGACAGCGACTGCAGGGCTGCGGCTGGGGGCCCGTGGGCCGCTCTCCTGGACTACCTTCTTGGAGGGGATTAGTGGGGGTAAGAAGGCAACGTGAAGCCTAGGCCCCATTTGACTCTGCTGCTTGCGGCCCCGCAGAAACATCAGGGATCTCCGAGGCCCCCTTCCAACCCTTTGCGAATACCTTTCAAGGTACCGCTGAGACTCCTCCCAGAAGCGGATGGGGGAGAGTCATCTACAAAACAAAGGCCTCCGGGGGCCGGGGGAGGGCGGGGGGTGGACGAAGGGAGGGCAGAGGTCCAAACCCAGGAGAACCACTCCTCCTTTGGCCCAAGGAGGTGGCATTTTCTTCTAACAACATGCCGTCTGGGCGAGGGGGTGGTGGTTAGAGGTGTGATGCAGGACCCTGGGCGTCCGAGGAGTCTTCACACTGCCGGCGCACCCAGCCCGTTTTCCCACAGAGGTGCAAAAGGGCAATGGCCTCAATGGGCCCCTCTCTGCGGGAGGCCGCTCTGGAAGAGTGACAGTAACAACAGCCCCCTTTTCTCTGCAGGACCATATATCCTCTCTAATCCTGACACTGAGGCTCAGAGCTGGCGAATGGAATGGCCAGATTTCAAATCCAGGGCCATCTGGCTGACATGCCCTATTCATTGTGTGACACATCTTTCTTTCCCTGAGAAGATCAGGGGAAAGGCTGGAGACCGTTTGGTGGCCTCATAAAGGGTTGCTGCCTTTGACAGCCTGTGGCCACAGGAGCTTCCCCAGCTCTGCCGTACAGGTGTGCAGGACTGTCTGAGGGAAGAACCTGGGGCTTGGTGCTCGACCTCGGGCAGGACGACAATCAGCTGTGATTTTACAGGGTCAGCTATAAAATCAGGACAATACCTGCTCCACCTGTCATGGGACTCATACTGGAAAGAGAACAAGCAAGTTTACAAACTATGGTTCCTGGAACCCAGCACGGAGTTTCTAAAGCTACAGTGAGCATAAAAATCACCTGTGGGGGCTGGTTAAATACAGGTTCCCAGGCCTTGACTCAGAAATTATGAATTAGTGGGTGAGTGGGAGGCCAAGGAATCTGCATGTTACACAGTGTCCCTGGTGACTCTGTGGCTGATGAGAGAGAGAGACAGCACTTGGGAGCCCTGGCCTGGTCGGGCCTCAGTGCCTCCAGGAGAGTACTGGTGGGCCCAGAGGAGAGGGAGAGCTGCCCCGGATCCAGAGTCCCCCAGCCCGGCTTCACCCAGAATGCTCTGCTTTGATCTCTTTTATAAACAGGGTTTTTAGTGAGATTCCATTTGAAGGAGAATTACATGACTTAAACACTAAAAAAAAAAAATTAAAAGATTGCCATGCACTGCCACACGTGAAAATGCTTTGGGTACGTTAAAGGCACTCTCTAGAGATGAGCAATTTCAGTCCATCCCTGACCATCTGAAACCCTCAGGGAATGAATCATTCTGGAGAGCCTAATTTTCCAGATAGCATTAAAACTTTTTATTAAATGTTAATCGTTTTTGCAGAGAATATGTTACACTCTTCCCTGCCTTTTAAAACAGAGAATGAAGAACATAATTTAACTGTTGTTTGAAAACTCAGGACTACCAATTGGATAATGTGTGGACATCCCAGAGGACGTGGGGCCATCCCAAAGGTTAGTCCTGCCAAGCCTTGTGGGGAAAGTAGATCCATTCGATTCCAGATTCCACTCTCGGGCTGCTTGACATTGGCCATGGTTTTTATGCAACATCAAATGAAGGCAGTGCAACATTATGAAAACAGGAAGGCGCCAGGGACTCACACAGTGAGCTCTAGGCTCCCCTCTGCCATCTATGAGCCGTGGGACCCAGAACAAGTCCCTTTGCATGGGCCTTGGTTTCTTTAGCTGTAAGGTAAGAAAAGTCAGGCCAAGCCAAGCAATCTCCAGAGTTGGTAACCAGTCTCTGCTGTGGGGGTTGCAAACTCCACTGTCTTCAGGGGTCAAGCAGGTGAGGCTGGTGGGAAACAGGAGAGCAAATGCTTGGCTAAGGTCACGGCCAAGCACAGCATCAGCAGACTTGTGTCGTGAGAGTGAAGGCCCATTGCTATCAAATCTTCAAGAAAAGCTGAACATCTGGATTTTCCTGTGAAATCTCTGGATTTCTTAAATGTTGGTACCTGTGGTAGATGGGGTGGGCTGGCTCCCTTCTTCTCCATCCCACTCTTCAATTGGGAGACCTGCTATCCTTCAGAGACCAGACAGTGAAACACTATACTTCCTATTTCTTTAGTTGGGGTCTGGGATGTGAACTAGGTTGTGTCAGTAAGATTCGGTCTTAGTTTTGAAAAGCAAAAGAGGCAGACGTTGTCTTCCAAAACACAGGTGAAATTGAATTCATCTGTGGTCAACTTTGGGCCTGAGTTCTCTGCTGGCTCTAACACTTGTTAGACAGCAGAGTAACAGCTGCCAGGGTGGACAGCCCGGGGTGGCTGACCCAAAGGGGAGAAACAGCCAAATGGCCATCTACACTCCCTGGGGCGTTCTCTTCAATGGTCCCCCTCACCTCCCCTCCTCCACTCCCCAGGGACCTGCTCAGCAGAGAAGACAAGGCTCTGGCATTCTCATCTGGATGCAATTCTCCAGCTTTCTCCCACTAACAGGATTAAGGACACACTCCTCTGTTTTCCGAGGGAGGGCAGAGTTTGCTATTCTTCAGGCCGGGTCCTGCCAGGACGGGTGGCATGCTGAGCCCCGCTGCTTCCCTCCCTCTCTTTCAGCGTGTTCCAAAGTGAGCAGCTGGGCTTCTTAACAGGGGTTCAAGTTTCCAACTCTGTTACTCCTGAGCTGCCCAAACTGGATTTTTGTCTGCCTAAGTGGTATGTGGGTGGGGAGGATTTAGGGACATTTGAAGGGACCACCCATTTCACACATATTAATAGCTCTTATTTACCAAGGAGCTACTTGACATCATTTCTAACCCTCACAACAGCCGCCCTGAAGGGCAGATATCACTGCCCCCCTTTTACAGATGAGCGAACTGAGGCTCGTAAAGGTTAGCGACTTCCCCAGGGTGTCACAGATAAGAGGTGGCAGCACCAGAGTTCCAAAGCACTTTCATTTATCCTCGAAGAAGCAGGGTGCGGGTTACTCTTGAACACGAAGCAGATCCTTCTTCCAGGTTGCCCAGACACCTGGGCAGGCCCTCCAGTGCTTAGATAATGTGATCCTGCCTCCTGGTGGTCAGGTCTCTGGCACAGTGCCTTGCAGGCCAGCGATTAGGCCTTTGCCTCTCCTGCTGCCCCTGGGGCCCTGGCAGCTGATTATTTCAAGAAGTGGGTTTGACCGCTCTGGGACAGTCAGGCCTGGGAGCGAGTGAAATCAGTTGGCGCCCGTTCTCAGGCCCTCTCACCTCTCGCTGGGGAGGGGCAGCACAGCCTGAGGCCTAGCCCTTCTCCCAGTGGTCAGAGAGAACAGAGCACTCATTGATTCCCTCCCATGTGCAGGGCACCTGTTAAACCTTTTACATCTATTGCCTCTGTTCCCACTCTGTCCCCAGGTGGTGATTACCCGCCATCCCTTATGATTTAACCTCCAGAACTGGACGTGAGAAATCCTTCCAGGAGATACTTTGGAAGGTAGTGCCAAGGACACCAAACATCTAAACAGTGTAATCACTTTGGGACCTTTCCTTTAATAATTAGATGTGTCATACATATTGTACAGGGGTGGGCAGAGTAGGTTTACAGTTGTGAGTACAGACACAGGGTTTATTCTTATATTATTTATTAGTATACTAATTTTTATTATAACTGTAAACCTACTTTTGCCTACCCTATATATATAATAAATAGTCCCTTTTAAAGCTTCTGGCCACTTTTTCCAATTCAGCAAAATTTCAATTATTTGTCTAAATGCAAAAAAAAAAATATTAACACGCTTCCCAATAAGAACAGCAGCTCCTCAGGCCTTCCTCTGATCCCGGAGCTCCTGCTTTGCGCCCCGACACCTGACACCCTTCTACCAGAGGCCTGCGTGTCCCGCCTCTGTCTTGCCAATTAGCTAAACAAAAAGTTTGTCTCTCCCTCTCCTGAAAACGCACGTTTCCCTGTTCTGAACGCGTGTGTTGTTGGATGATGTGAGTCTCGGCGGGTGCTTCTCCAGCCCCTGGTGACTTTGAGTGGCAGCAACATTCTCCGCTGACAGGGAGGAATTCCTGCAAGGCCAGGCCACCTGCTACCCTTGCTTCTGCAGCAATCGCAGCAGCACGGAAGTCCTGATTCTATAGAGAATATATGTATATTCTTTGCATATATAATAATATGCATATCAATTCTAGTGGCTCCATGGTAAGCCATTAATTTGCATTCCCTTCCCACTCTAAAATGAGTATGACTTAAACCTAGAATACAAATTATTTTGTGACACTTTTGACTCTTTATTTAAGAACATATGCTGTTTTCTTCACTTGAAATACATTTTCCCCTCCAAGCCTAGCTAACTCGTCCCCTTGCTTTGGGGCTCCACTCAGGTATTGCCTCCTCCAGAAAGCTCTCCCTGACTGCTGCAGGTAGGTTGTGTCCCTTCCCGTCTTGTCTGTGATTGGGCATCATAGGGGTTTATTGAGAATAGCCAAATGGTGTGATTAAGGTGGAAGTATATACATGCATTACACACACAATTCAAGAAGAATTGATGAAACTTGAGGTAAGTACCCTCTGATTTTAGAGGAAGCTATAGTTCAGCATCAGAACCTTAAAGCCATTTACACGTTTTATTGTACTTAATAGTTGTAGTCCCCTTTCTAAAAATTGGCATTCTGATAGCACTATCAAGAACCATATTGAAAAATTTTACTTGCTCAAGGGACCACAAATAAATACACGCTTAACTGAAACTAAAGAAATTTAATTAAGTGTATGAACAGTTATACTAAATGATTTCTCCAGAAAGCCAATGGGAAATTATACTTAACAAATAGCTACAGAATAAGGTCTGTTGTTGAGAGGTTATTAACCTAATCAGATAATCAAATTTCACCCCGAACCGTAGCCATCTGATTTGCCCATGTCAAAATAAAACCATTGTTAGCCCTTCCTAATGAAATCAGAATGGGGAGGAGGGGCCAGCTGGTTCAGAACAATTTCTTTCTTTAACAACAAGGCTTCCAAAATTTTTCCCCCCTAATTCCAAAACCAAGAGTTTACCATTGTTCAGTGAAGCTCTGAAACTATCCAGCTTTAAAAAAAAAAAGCAGATAAATTGGAAATGAAATTCATGGATGTTTTCTCCTCACGGAAGTAATTGGCAAAGGGGGAAATAAACAAATAGGTTTTGCTCTCAAAATTTGGTGAGGCAGATTTGTTCCAAGGCTGAAGTGTTCCTTGCCTGTTTTAAACCCAAGGTGCATTTTTATAGCTAAGCCCCAAAGCCCTGAAACACAGTGATCCACAGAGTAATGGAAATGCTGACACAACCTTCACTTCAGCAGCAGGAATGGTGCCACTATAATTTATGGAGAACACATTTTGGTTTTGTCAGGTTTTTAAACATGGACTGTTATAAATTTGAAGGAGGACTGTCTTGTTAAAGCTTCAAATAGCGTGTGTTAGTATTGGTTATGCATCATGTCCTGGATCTGGAATGGCGTTTGTAGAACAGAGTTTATCCCAACGGCAAAAGAGGACGCTGAATCCTGTTTTGTTTTCAAAACAATATTCACCGGTTGAAAGCATCATGGCCATCATCAACCTGATCACGAGCAGCTAGAAGATTCTAGTAAAGGTATCCACCCTCAGACAGGGTTCCTTTCTTCCTTTACCAATGCAGTCATTATTTGACAAGTATTCACTGGGGATGCTCAGTGTCCTCTCTTAGGCAATGAAGATAATATGATTATGATGCCATCCCTGCTGTTTAGGGTCTTGTACTTTGTAGAAAGAAAGACTTTTTAAAAACACCCTGTGTAGATAGTAGGTTACATGTGTGTAAACGTTATATATGTGTGTACAGATATTTGTGTGTGTGAGTGTGTGTGTAGTTTTTAAACCACACATCATCTTTAATCAAAGTGGAGAGAAGTCTTCTGGGCAACTCCTGTTGGGGGAAGGGACCCAACAAGAGGTGAGGAGCCTCACATCGGTGTGAGGCCTTGAGGGGTGAGGTGAGAAGTGTAAGAGGTTAACCTCAGAGGTCTGGGTGGTGAACACAGATTCTGGAATCAATTTCTTTAGGGGAAGGAGTAGATTAGTGGGAACCCTGAGTACCAACCTGTTTTTCACCCTATTATACCTTTGTCTTACTTATGACAGCCTTTGCACAAAGGAGTAACTTTGTGATTTACTCTGAAAGAATTCATTCATGATGGTCCTCCTCGTTGTGAGGTTTTCTTTGGAGCAATTGCCATTATTCCACAGTTTTGCAGAGGCAGAGATTGTAATAAATGTGGAGATAAGGAGAGCAGGCTCACCTCTCTACTCCGTCACTTTCTAAAGACACGATCTTTAAGTCCAGATTCATGACATGGAGATAAACCAAGGCTATCCCTACTGTGCATGTGGCTGTCACAACAGTCCCAGTGAGGATCAATGGGGAGCAAAGTCCATGGCTCCATCTGTCCAGTCCAGAAAAGTGGAGGGAGGAGCAGAGGGAGAAGAACCAGAACACTTTAAAAAGATGCCTCTGAGAGCTATGCTGAGTGAAATAGAGAAAAACAAATACCACATGATTTCACTTCTATGTGGAATCTAAAGAGCAAAATAAATGCAGAGAACAGACTATTGGTCAATGGGGGGGTTGGGGGGTGGTGTTGGGAGACTGGGTAAAAGAGTTGAAGGGATTTGGAAGCCCAGAGTGGTAGTTACAATATAGCCACGGGAATACAAAGTGCAGCATAGGATTAGAGTCAGTAATATGGTAACAACTGTGTATGGTGCCAGGCGGTCCCTGCAATATGGAGAGGAACACTTTGTAAAGCATACGATTGTCTGACCACTATACTATACACCTGAAACTAATACAAAATCATATTGAATATAAACTGTAACTGAAAAATAAAATTTAAAACAGACAATAAATAGAAATCATTGCTCATATAGTAAAAAAAAAGATGCCTCTGAATATGACATGACCTGTGACACTCCTTCTAGGGGGTATCACACTGCCATGGACATGATGATTTTAAAGCTGACACTAACAGCCAACACAGCACACTCGCTAAGCTGTGTGCTCTTTCCCCATTATTTCATTTGATTGTCACGACAATTTTTTATTAGATGAGGAAACTAAACCTTAAGCTTGGAGCAACGTGCCAAGGTGAGAAGACCATAAATTCTGGGACAACCTCACTTTGTGCCTGGTGTCTTGGGTTAATTATGAACAGTGTCCCTTTTCACTGTCCTACGTGCTCCCATTTGGGACATGAGTTATGTGGCTATCCAGGGTCACACAGCTATAGGTGGCAGAATCAGGATTCTGGTCCCTATAGATTGACTACAAATCCACACTCTTAACCACTATGCCATAAATATGTTTGTTACAAAAATTTGTGGGAAAAAAAGGAGAGTGCAAAATGGTATGCATATTGTCATAACTGTTTTTAAAGCATCCTGTGCATAGAACAAACTCTGGAAGGAAATGCATGACTGATTAGGTGTAGGTGGAGAGAATACAGTAGATTGAAAATAGTTCTTTCTACTTTATTTTTTTCATATTTTCTTCAATTAGAATGTATGACTTATAAAAAATAATATTTTTTAAAATGCAGGCATTAAAAGTATCTCATGTAGTATTTCATGAAAAAGTATCATTTGATATTTTAGATACTATCAAAATTCAATACAATGAACCAAAAAGAAATACAGAAGGAGAGTGAGGAAGAGAAAAATGACAGGGCAAAAGGAGGCCCTTGGACTGAGATAGGATCTAATCACCTCACTGGCCATGATGTGGCTTTGACCTTGTTTCCTTGGAAGCCCCCAGAGGGTCAAACCTAAGGGAGAACACAGCATAGTGGTTACAAACACAGGTTTTACAGCCATAAAAGACACTTTAGTGTCAACTGGGGAGATTTTAATATGGGTTGAATATTAGATGATGTTGTGGAATTGCTGTCAATTTTTAAAAAAAATTTAGCTAGGATAATGGTGTTGTCATTGTGGGTTATGTGAAAGGATGTCCCCCTTCCTGGGAGGTGTATGCTCAAATATTTAAGGATGAAGTACTATCATCAACTCCACAACTTACATTCACCTGGTTTTGGCGGGGGTGGGGGAGGAGTGTGTGTGTGTGTGTGTGTGTGTGTGTAAAGAGGAAGAGAGAAAATATGGCAAAATGTTAGCAATGCTTCAGCCACTTGGAGGGGATATGGATGTTCATTACACTATACCTTGAATTTTTTATATGTTTGGAAATTTTCAGAATAAAAGTTGAGATACAGTTTTAAAAAATCCCCTGAAATAATAAAACAAGAAAACAAGACCCAAAAGTATGTATTAAAATAATAAAGAATCTAGGTTTTAGAACTAGAGAATTCAATTCTAGTCGTACAGCTTCAGTGCTTTATTATCCTGGACAAGCCTTTCTAAGTCTCAGTTTCCTCATCTGTAAAATGGTGATGATAACAACCTTGTGGGTTTTTGAACAGGACTCACAAATAATGCACGTACGGCATCTGTCACTGTGGCTGTCCACAGCTCCTATGAGCAAAAAACCAATCTAATCAACCAAATGACACAAAACAGGAGCCTCGTAAAGAGTCTGGAGAACTTTGAGGAATTCAAAAGAAAGACAGGATTTTTTCTTCCCAGCTATGTTTCCCATGTAAACACAACTAAGCTGGATATTATATGGAAAACTCTAATAAGTCAGAATGAGGTAGAGTCATGAATCAAGTGGAATAAGTGTTCATCAGCTTTGCCCAAATCTACTCAACCACAGTTGGTTTCTGTGGTATTTGTTTCCGTTTGTTGTGTTTTGATTTTGTCTGTTTTCTCTACCTCTGACCCAGGGTTCGAGTGAAGGGCAGAGGAGCTCAGGTTCAACCCCTGCAGGGGGTTCTGCTGGGCAGCCAGGGCACTAGCCAGTGGAGGATATACTGGGATGTCTCATGAGTATCCTAGCCAAACAGAACAACATGATACAAGCTCAGTAACACTGGTAATGATTGTTGTAATACTAAAAAATAAAGGGAGTACTTACTATGTATGCCTGTGCAGAGATGAATATGACAAAGTTTCTACTCAGAATTAAGTGGTGAAAGAGGTTGACATGTAACTAGTTCATGATGATGATATATTTGCCCAGCACTTTGTAGCTTATAGACCATTTTTTCTATATAGCTTCATTCAACTATCCATCAAGGGGGAGCATCATGATGGGAAAGGAGGTGTCTCCCTGAACCCTTGGTTTACCTTCACAGGGTGGCGCCATGGCAGGCACACTGGGTAGGAGGAGACCACGTTCTGATCTCACAGCACCATTTGTGTAATGGCACACCAGTGCCTCAAGCTTTATTTAACAAAGACGTGATACCTATGGTTTACTAAGCTTTGTATCCTAATTTCCTGTAAGGAGCCCAGAATATAGTAGCTACTTGATTAGTGCTTGTTGAAGGAAGGAGGGTGGGGAAGGAGGGAAAGCAGAAGGAGAGGAAGGAAGAGTAGGAGGAAAAAGAAAGAAAAAGAGAGATGCACTCAAACTCTAAGAATTTCTCAAGCCCCTACCGTGTCCCTCAAATGTGTTAAGCATTATGGGAAATGCCAAAGAGGCTCAGGAGACGAGTCTCTGCCCACAAAGACTTTCAAGTCAATGTTAGCAAAATATTTTAAGATGATAAATAAAACTTACTTTTAAGTAAGAAAAAAATCTAAAGAAAATGTACTTTATTACAAATTAAAGTTGTAATTACAAGGAGATATAATTTGGAATTTAATTTATTGCAAGTTAGCAAGCGTGACTACTTTTAATCTGTAGCATTGCCAAATTGAACTAAGGTTCAGTTGGCAAAGTATGCACCAAATAAAAATTCCAATGACAAATCTCAGTGAACTGAAAATCCCCTTTAAACAGGAGCTCCAATGTCAGCATTTGAATTTCACTTACATATTCAACAGCTGTCTCTCTTCATTACAAATAATAAACTAGCATCTCTTTTAAATATACAGGTATTGAGTTATAAATGCATAAATTAACCATGACTCAAGTAAAGAAGAAAAATCTATTTAAATCTGCATTAATCTTTTATTGGCTTTTCCACTTGTCATAAACAGTTTGTAACCAGATATATATCATCATACTAAACATCATGTAAAACCTCTCACTCAATAATCCAATTGATATCCAGGTAATATATCCAGTGGCAACAGTTCTCAAATGGGCCATTTTATAACCTAGGCAAAGGTTAATCATCCTTAGCTTAAGTGTGGTCTTAACTGAACTCCTGCTGCTTACTAGTGAATTTCAAACAACATCCTTTTTTATGGTTAGTTAATTATTCTTTACTCACATTAATGCATCCCAGAACTGGGACCATCAAACAATATGCTGAAAGAGATGTCAGTTATCTTTTGTCATTGTTGGACTTTTTTTTCACACTTAAAAAATTTTTGTTTGTCCTCCTTCTGAATATTTAAGTTTTATCTGTTCTTTACCAGGTGTTTATTTATCTATGCCCTTCCATTAATTTCCAAATGGATTAACATGTACCTCTAAAATATATAAGCAAATTTACTAAATAAATTAGGAAATTAAGAAATGAAAGAGCCTAGACTGAACTTAATACTCTAAATGCCCCCCAGGGACTCCTGAATGTTTATTGAAGTTAAACCACAAGTTTGGCTCTAAACCTTCTAGCAACCAGTACAACTAGGGGAATATCATTCATTCGTTCCTTCACTTACATGATAATATTTACTTAACATATTAGGTGAAAGGCATGTTGTTGGACACTGATTATACAGCATAGGGTAAAAAGAGGCTCCGTTTTTCCCCTTGGAGAACTTGTCACCCGGCTATGCAGATCAATCTTAACAGTCATGTATATAGTAGTAATAAGGGATGAAACTGTCAGTAGACTCAGCTTGAGAAGCATCCTTTTGCAGTCCGTACCTCCTCCTACTGATGGCCTGTGATCGCAGAAGTTCCTCACAGCCATTTTGAACTGGGAAGTGATCTTGAAGGTGAAAAGTAGGTACCGAGGATGGCAGAGAAGAAACATGAAAATCCAGATGGCACTTTGGAGATCCAGATGGACCCCCGACTCCCTATCCCGGTCTTGTATGCCGAAGAGCTATACCTGTATTTTGCTGTGTATAATGCTCACTTTTTTGTCCAAATTTTTGAGGGAAAAATAAGAATGTGTATTATACATGGGTGGTACTAATTCCATATCTATATAAATGTTTTTATTTTTTATTTTTATTTTTTTGGAGTTACATGAGCATTTTCAATTTCTTTTTTTAATATATAATCTTTAGTATATTTTTTCCATTTCCATTTAGTCCCTTACACCTCCTCCCCCCAGCAATCACCACACCATTGTCCATGTCCATGAGTTTTTTTTCTCCCCCCCCGCCAGCTGTTACCCGTTTTCCATCTATGAGTCTGTCTCCATTTTGCTTGCTAGTTCCATTTCTTTTATTTATTTATGCTAATGAATTAAAAACATAACTCTAGAAAGCAATAATGATATCTGCATGCAAAATAATACCCTGGAATAAGATCATCGGTTTTATATATACATAATAATTGAATTAAAAAATCAAAATGAAAGATTTTTTCCCTGAAAATCTGGGTCAAAAATGCGGGTGCGCATTATATTTGCCGTGGCAAAATATGGTAAATGCCTGGTTTTTAATCCACTTGTTCTTTGCGTTCCACAGCTGTATGTAGCTGAACATAAACCCAACTAATTCCATAGCAAAGAGACAGGTAGGCAAAGAGGTTGAGAGAGGAGGATTCTAGTCAGCTGCTGGGAAGTCAAAAGATCCTGGGTTACTTCAGGGACTGAGAGAAGATCAGCGTAGAGGAAGTCTGACCATCACTGACCAGGTGATGCAGGATGAGGCTGCAGAGGTAATGGCAAGGGCAGGTCACGCAGGCCCTGGGGTAGAGTTTACTCTGAGTGCCACAGGAAACAATTGGTTGTGAGGTCAGTGGCTTCTAAAGCTTTTTGTTAGCCATTGAATCCCTTCTTCAAATAAAACCTTATGCAAACATCAAATGCAGAAAACATAAAAGCAGAGCTGCTCCAGCTAGAAGCTGGAATCAGGCCTCAGAGCCCATTCCCTCTCTTCCCTTTGCTCTTTTCCACAACATTGTAGCAGTTCCCAAAGCAGCCCAGGAGACCCCTAAGGCTCTCGGGAATACGGCGCAAAAAACGTGGTATTATATGATTCACAGAGTCTTTAAGGTAAACCAGACACTTGGGAGAAACACACGTGTTCCTTGTGCTGAGACCACAGAGAAACCTTTCCAGTGAATATTCACAGAGAGGAGTTTGTAATGGTTTGTCAACCAAAGCTTCAGGCCAAAACACAATTTAGAGAAAGTAATTTTAAGGGTGGGGAGAGGGTAGCAGGGGTTGGGCAATGTAAAACAGTGTGGCGCAGGTACTTCACCCTCCCTTGGGCTGGCTAAATCCAGGACAGCCTTGGCCAGGCATTGGGTTGTTTTCTCCCTCCCCTTCCAACGGGCCTCCACCTCCATCACGCACAGTCTCAGCGGCAGGCAGAACAGCTGCCTGGGAGCCCCCTCTGGTGCTGTCAACAGGGGCTTCTCACAGGGGTAGTCACCTCTCCCCCCTCAAAGATTTCCATCACACACTTGTTTGCCCTGCAAATAAATTGGCAACGCAGCTGAATTTAATCTTTCGATTCCCCCCTGAGAACCAATTTCTCTAAGCCATTCCCATGTAGACAAAAAGATTTTGTCTCACTAAACCTGTTTATTGACCAAAACTGTCACCTCTGCTCTGACCAATGACCTTATCTGAATATTCAAATCTATTACAGATCGCAAGTTCAAATGATTTTGGTGCCCTGAGGAAGCCCTGTTTTCATAGTGAGCTGATTACCAATGACAATATTATAAGGGCTTTAACTGAGATTCTACAAACAATTTGCACCCTGGATTTACAAACCTAATATATTCAGAAGAGTGAATGCTGCTGACACTATCTCTTTTTTTAAGGGAAAGTTGGCCACGTGTATGTAAATACAAGACCCGGTCCCTAACCCCTGAGCTGAGGGGCCAGCTGCCACTTCCCCTAGCCAAGTCTTCCCACCCTCACCACAGTTTTAATAATACTCCTGGACTGGCATCTGCAAACACTTCTGCCCTTCAGAGAAAATGTTTTGCATCCTGATGCAGACCTATGGGGCTCAGGGCATTCCTCACCCCCCGCCTTACTGAGCCCCCACCCCCCATTCCTGTAATGGAAGTAAATGAGTCAAGGATGCAGGTTCTAGTATCCGCATTAGCACCGCCTTAAGCAAGCCACTGTATTCCTCTTTATCGTATCCTTCTCGGGAATCAAGGAAGGATGAAATAATTCTATACCCAACTTACAAAATGGATGTTTGTATAGAATGAATTAATTGATGTTAAAGGTTTAAAAAGTGAAAAGGAGCACTTACAAATGAAAGCTATTTTTATTAAACAGACATGTCTTTTTAAACAATAGAAATATATCTGAATAAAATGTTAATAGTATAAAGACCTAACATTTCTTCAGCAGTGCATATGCCAGGCCTTACATACATTCTCTGAATGAAACTACAGAAAACCCCACAAAGAGAACACGGTTATTAACCCCATTTCACAGATAAGGAAAACTGAGGTGTGCGGGACTACCATTTTACTTGCCTGAGGTCACACAGCAGGAAACTAAAATGTATCATCATGATACTCTATGGAATTTACAGTGTAGATGCTTTTTTAACTGGATTTTCAGGCTTGCCCTTTAAAATATCAGGAGTGTGGGAGTGACCTGAGCCCCTATTGCCAACTATCTCCTCGGATCAATTCAACTGCTGGGTTTACAGACCCTGGCTAAAACAGCCCCGGTGTTCCCACTTGCTCTGCAGTAAAGAGCTTGCTTCTCTGTAAAAAAATTATCTTCGTCTCAGAACAGGAAGAGCCTGCTCATTTCATCCTTTTTCTCATTTAGGCAACTGACATGACCTGGAAGCTAGCAAACAATGAGTAAAAGAACTTGGTGAAGGGGAACCTCTAGTCTTACATTTGTGTGAACACAGCCCGCAGTACCAAGGAATGTCTTTTCCCACACATGCTGCGAGGGACCTGCCATTCCAACCAATAGAGGAAGTTCTCGCCTCTGTTCCCTGCTCTGATGAAGTTAAGTCCGACCATTCCAAACCAGCTGGTAAAGAACAACCCTTCTGAAAGAAAGGGCCTGTCCGGGCACTAATATTTCAGAATTTCAAAGTTGAAAACTCACTGCAGGTAATTTATAGCCTAAATTTACTGAATGCCCTTCCAAGACAGCCAATTTAATCAAAGTTAACTGGTGAAAATTATGAAGGCTCTTAATTGAGCTCTCCTGTGCTGTGCTTTCCAAACAGCCGTGCAAGCACCACAGAAAATAACAAAATGAATAAACTACACTTTTCTCTAGTTCCATTTTCAAATACGACGTCTGGAATGAAGAGTTTAGATCTCTAGGCGGTGATCTTCATGCATAGTATAGTGTTTGTCCTGAATTTCATTGCTGCGAAAAAAAGATATGAAAAGTCTTGATTTAGTTGGCATTTAATGTGATTTTTATATAACTTCTGTGATATAATCAGTCGCATTGGGAATCAGTGGGGAAACTTAAAGAGCAGTAAAACCTTCAGCTATTGTTCTTTCTGTGTTCTGATTGGCTTGCTGGGTATACAAAGCTGAAAAATCCCAGTTCACATACCCCTACTCTATTTGTAGGCACCCATAATGACTGAGTACGGTCCAGCACCAACCCCTCTCCCAGACAGCCAGCCAGTCAGCATGCAGGGAAGACAATAGGTATGTTGTAACAGCAACAAAGAATGTGTTGCTGTAAATCATGTTCCATTTCTGCATAGCTGGGAATAGTAATGCACAAGCCATAGGCAAGTATATTAATGTCTCCCGCTTTCTGTAAATGAAAAACCATGCACAACAACACACACTTGATTGTTATTCCAAGATAGCTTTTTTTAGTATGAGATTTTTATGCTTTATTTTTCAAAAAAGCAAAATGCATATTTTACTATTATTTAAAAGCATTTTTCCCCTTTCAGTTGGGTCTATAAACATTTCTTTCCAGCAGATAAACACATTGCCTTTCCTTTTTCTTTTTTTAAACGTTGTCTTTCCTACATGCTGATTGACTAGTGATGTGTTTAGAACTCAGAGGTATTAAATTTCTGGAACCCTTAGTGGTATCAGAAAGGAGGTATCATACAAATGACCAGGGATGTTCATACACCTAGTCAATTTGAATTTGGAAAATTATTAGAACTGTGTGGAAACATAAAATGAAATACACTAGCAACACATTACATTTACATGTTTTAAATATGCTTAACCATGCATTTAATTTAGATTTAATGAAATAGTTATTATATGCAACCAAAACATCAGTGTTATTAAAAACAAATTTATGGAGGATTAACAGCTGTGTTATATGTCTATACCTATTTATTCCAGAGTCTTTCATTCTCAATAATGTGTTTTTAATCATTAGCTTCTACTTATTAAGTGCACAATAGTTGTTTGAGTAATTCTACTGAGTGAGATTGATTAGGGTGCTGTTTGGAGTTTGGGTAAATACCAATTGATAATTTAAACGACATGAACTTGGTTATGGAATTACTGCTATACCAACTATTTGCATATTTATTTCACTTTTAAGATTCATAATCAGTCCGTGTGAGGCTGATTGAGCCACAATGTGAACTCTAAGCTGCGTATCTATAGGATGCATTTGCCATTAGTATCGACGATCAGAAAAGATATCAACATTTAGCAAAGGTTAAGATATTTTTTCATTGAGTTTTTTTTTTACTTTCCATTTTTCAGTAAGAAGAGTAATTGGAAATAGCTACAGTGTGGGGAAAAGCAATGAAGAACAAATTGCTGTACATGAAGTTTCGTTTTTGAATAGCTGGGGAGATTAATGCACTTGACTGCAACTGGTTCATTACTACCCCCAGCTACCCCAAAAATGAAATATCACATATGGTACCGTCTTTGCCCCATAGGTCATAATACTGTAGTGATCACAGCAGGGCTGGGCTCGATTATGGAAAATGAGACCCCAGCCAATGCTCTCAAGCCCCCCTGCCTGCGAAGGAGCTATCCGAGTGTTGTAATTGTGTTTACCTATTACCATGCCTTTATTTCATTACTTTGGACTTGCGGGATGCCATAAAAAAGAGACAGAATTTTGGAAACTCTTACCGATGAGTGCTGTGTTTAGGGAGACCTTTCTCCTGCATTCCTGGAGTAAATCATTTATGACTGCCTTTCTTCACCTATGTTTTATAGCGTATTCTCAAAGCCCTCACCAATGAAAGACACAGAGAAAGCAAATAGTCTACCTGAAACTGGAAGCACTGTCCTTCCGAGCACCCCAGGCCTCTGTTGCTTCATCGGTCTTAGGATAGATGAGGAATACATCTGGGGGCCAGACATCTTGTCTCAACCATTCTGTCCTGTCTGGTTTCTCAAAAGCTTCTTTGTAAGACACTGCACTCATCCTACCTACAGCTAATCATTTATAATAACAATAATTTTTACCATTGGTTGAACACTTAACATTTGCCAGGCACTGACATTATCTCACTTAATGTCCATATCAATCTGTGACGTAGGTAGCGAGTGATACCTAACACTTATTGAGGAATTTTAACGTACCAAGCACAGTTCAGAGAACTTTTATTCTCTGAATTCAAATATACCTACCCAGTGTTTGTACTATTTTCAATCCCACTTTATTTTACTTTTCACACTTGAAAACATTTTTATTAAATTTATTGCTGTGACATTGGTTAATAACATATGTTTCAAGTGTATAATTCAATAATACATTGTCTGTATATTGCATTGTGTGCTCACCACCCAAAGTCTAGTCTCTCTCCCACACTATATATTTGATCCCCAGTCCCCCTCCCACCACCCACCAACAATGTCATTTTAAAGACAAGGAAACTAAAGCCCAGAGTTCAATGACTTTCTTAGGTTCACAAAGCTAGTACGTAGAATAGCCTGGTTTTCTGGCTCCTGAGACTGTATACTGCCATACCAGGAGTTGTTATTCTTGTGTTAAAGTGAGGAACAAAGACTCAGAGAGGCAGGGAAGTGACTTTGATAGTGTTAAAGGCGGGATTCAAGCCCAAGTGTGCCTGACTCCAAATGCAGAGCATTTAGCCCACCAAGCATGCACACTTCTCCCATTCCCCAGTTACATTTGAATTTATCTGCTTATATATCTATCTCCCCTGAGGACTAGATTTATAGCTGCGTCTTCAGTAACCTGCACAGAATGTGTGCCTGGCTCTTAGTATTTCCTCATCAGACATGTGTGGAACTGATACAATCAAGGCCTTTCGGGACCCCCTTCTGTTACAGGCAGAGTTATTTGTTCCCCCTACACAAACATCCTGTTCCCACTGTCCCACATTCATTGCTTTGTCGCCTTCATGCTACATGATACTGTAATCATCTCTAAATGCAGTAGTCTCACCCCCTAGATGAGGACTTCCTTTAAGGCAGAAAAGTGGCTTTTTCATCTTAGTATCACTGACTAGCACTGGGCCTGGCATATACTAGGCATTTGTCAGAGAGACTGCTAGGTGTTTACCCGGATCTCCTTCTCCTTCCTGGACACAGAGTTCTTCCGAGTTTCCCAGCCTCACTCGCAGTTAGGTACAGCCATCTGACTGAGTTGTGGCCAGTGGGGTGTGAGCAGAAGTGCCATGTGTTATCACGGCACCAAGGTTTTTAAGACATGGGTCAAGTTCCCTCTTTACACTCATTTCCTTTCTACCAAATGGATGCAGATAACAACACTGTTCTAGAGGACAGTGGAGCCACAGATCGGAAGAAGATGGGGCCTCTGAATTACTACAGGGAAGAGGGCTGCCTGCTGACAAGGAATACTACAGACTATTAGATGACTGAGAAATAAACTTATATATTCTTTGAGTTCTGTGGGTCTACCTATGACACTAGCTAGCCTTATCCCAACTAAAACAGCACTTGAATCAGTGACGAATGAGTCATACTAATCCTCAATATCAGCATAGTACTTTCAGTTGGAAGAGAAGGCAGTCCTACCTGTTTAACAGTAAAAGCTATAACTTTTTTTATTCCATTACTTCATGCAAACATCATCATTAAACCAGGGTCTACTGGCACCTGCCTAAACTAACACACTGAAGGAACTGACTTGACTTTCTGCTTGAGAAATTCAGTTTCTAGCAGGTGGGGGTGATTTGTTTCAGGTACTGACTGGTGGGAGAGCCTTGCTCAGGCCTCCTCTCTCCCAAGTTATACCAATCAGGTAGCAAACAACTGATTGATAACTGCTTTTTTTCCCCAACCTGAAATGACTTCCACTTTGGGGCTAATTTTTACTTTCCTCTTAAGTGAATACAGACTCACGTCAAAGTTCAGTTGGCTGACTACTCTCTTTGGGTCCACTTCCTAGAACATCTTGGTACAGACAGCAGCAACACAAACATTCCCCCCAAGGATGGTGCTTTTCCAGACTGCACCTAAAATTATATGTTGTTCATATGTGATTCTGTACAGTAATCTTATGATAAAAATAACTTTACATCTTATGCAAAACAAATGTGTTCTTATAGAAATGTTAGAAAGTAAAAGTGAGCAAAAAAAATTAAAGTCACTCAAATAGATGAGATGTATTGTTACCAAATCGGAGTCATTAAATATTCTTTTACAACATCACATTTGATGACTGCATAGTATTATGTCACATGAATATAGTCAAGATTTATTGGACGAGGCCTTCATGTATCAGCTGTCAGTAAAACAGAACCACCATCAAGAGTCAGGGTAATCACATGGTAAACACAGCCGTTTGGTTCTTTCACTGACACATTCATTCAATAGACATTTTGGGGGCACCCTCTCTGTGCCAGTCATTGTGCCAGATGCTGTAGAGCCCAAACAAAAAAGATTAACAAAGCTCTCCCTTATTAGGGTGCAGGTGAGCTTTACCGTGGTGTAACAAAACGCTCTCGCCCTACTCTGCCTTCCTCATCCCTCTGTGAACACAGTTTACATTCCTCTGGGAATGGAGAAAAGATTAAGAGAAAGAAGGCTTTTTTGTTGTTGTTGTTGCCTTCAAGGATCACATATTCTCTTGAGTAGATAAAGCCAAAGAACAGTAAGTATATGTGGTAAATTACATTCTTTGTTTATCATTTTTCCTTTGCTCACTGCCCTTTCCTGGGCTTCCCTGTGGTTAAAGTATATTCCTTGCACCATTCATTGACTTTGAGCTTGGTCGTGTGACTTGCTTTGAACAACGGAATGTGAGAAGCAGCGACAGTGGCCAGTTCCGAGCAGACACTAAACAGCTATTGCATGATTCTCCCATTCAGAAGTGGCTATCCTCTCTTGTGCTACTGTCCTAAACCATTAGAAGAGTTTGCCTTCAGAAGGCAGCCATTGCTTCTTCAGCCTGGGTCACAAAACAAGATATGCTTGGAGCTACCTGAACCTATAATCTATAGCTTAAGACAGAACTTCCCCAGGCACTCACAGACCTATAGGCAAGAAATAAATATTTGCTGTTATAAGCCACTGATGTTTCAGGATTGTTTGTTATACCACATTATCATAGCTGTGGCTGGCTAGTCCAGAACAACACAAAATAAAGTACTCAGTTGTGAAGGTCTAACCGAAATGTCACGTCCTCCAGGAAGTGTTTCAGGGCAGTCCCTCATCATCTTTTTGCCTCGCCAGTCAGAATCAATCTCTCCTTTGTGCTTCCTTACAATTTTGCTGTGCCTCTGTTATAGCTGACATTTACCACAGCCTGCCTTTCATAGACATTTAGTTAGATATGTCTGGAATTCCTCCTGGAATATGAGCTGTTTGTTGTTATTGTGGGTTTTGTTTTGGGAGGGCAGGGTGCAGGGTACTCCTCACAGTGTCCCTGGCCCATCTACCTCCTGGCATGCAGTAGGTGCTCAAAAGTACTTCACTGGACAAAGGAGCTAGAAGATCTTCAGGAGGGCTGGCTGGGTGGAACTGAACAATGACCTGCTATCCTAACCCTGGAGGTGCACCATGCTGTACACATGCAAGTACAGAAACTGAATCCTACTTTTGGTAGGTTACAAGTAAGAATAATCTGACTTTTAAACCAGGACAAGTTATATAAGAGACAGCATCCTATCCCAGAAGGAGACTGCACCAATAAGCCCAGAGACCTGCAGCCCAGTTCTGATTTGGATACGAGACAGCTGTGTTACCTTGGGCCTCATTTTTCCATATTATGGGAAAAACAATGATGATTTTACTCACAACAGTGTTATGAAGATCCAGAAAGAGGTGTATACATGACAGAAAAATATCAAGCCCCACTCAGGTCCATATTTAGCTTAGCAAATCAGCTTGTTATCTTTTTTATAGAAAAGACCACATTCCATATACCCCCAAGAAGCCAAAAGATGAATTATTAAATGACCACACAAGCTAACGTTGAACTATTATAGGAGCCAATCACTTACAGTGATTACTATTCTGCGATGGCTTTGGACAGGCGCCAGTTTTTCATCTGGAAAACAAAAACTGAAATTTTAATTGCTTCATTGACAGGGTCTATATTATAGTTGGGATTTTTTTAAAACTTATTTTTATCTCCCAGGCAAAGTTATCCCTCCTCTTGGTTGCCATGGACTTGGTTCACACCTTCTTACAGCAAAATTGTTCTCGAGTCTGTATCCCAAACAGCCTGTGAGCCCCTGAGGGCTGGGCGGAGGGTGAGTGCTCCACACCATGGTGGAACGAGGAGTATGTGGTATATTTTAGAATGAGTTAAACAAAGCATTTTTCATTTTTAAAAGATTTTATTTATTTATTTTTAGAGAGGGGGAAGAAGGGGAGAAAGAGAGGAAGAGAAACATCGATATTAGAGAGAAACATCGATAGGTTGCCTCCTGTACGTGCCCAACGGGGGACAGAACCTGCAACCCAGGCACGTGCCCTGACCGGAAATTGAACCAGGAACACTTCGCTTTGCAGGACAATGCCCACCAACAGAACCACACCAGTCAGAGCAGTGGTTTGCATTTTTAAGTGTTAGAACTCAAAGGAAAGTTCAGCTTTTCCAAAAAGTTGTGTGTGTTGAGTAATATCTCACTTCTCAATGATTTCAATTAATGGAGAGACTATTGTACCTTTCATATATTCTGTGCAAGAAATATATATGTAGCCAACATATTCTAAACTATATTTCATTCTCATTATTCACTTTTATACAGAAAACCCATATGTTTCATTTTCTTTCTCGCTCCAAGTCTCAATGGTGAATTTGTCACAGAACACAAGGGAAAGAACACATATTTTGGAGTGTGAGGTCTCATGTTCAAATCCTCACTTTCCCTTTTTTAGGTCTCATGATCCTGGGCATGATACTTGACATTTTTTGAACTTCAACTTTTTAAAAATCAAGAAAATAGGAACTGTGTTATCTCCTTTGCAGAGCTGTAACATTTAGAGGTAATTTGTGAAAATTACCTCTAAACAACATTCTTCACACAAAGTAGGTGCTCAAGAAAACAAAGTTATCATTGTTAGTTGTTATTACTGCACTTTGATATAGGACAATGGTGTCCTCAGAAGATGTTTGGGAAAGCTTTTGCCCCTAACTGAAATGGCCCCATATTCTGTATTTTGAGCTTATTTCTAGTTTTATAGTTTCCCCACCCGCTCCCTCATTGTCAGGCTACCAGTTGTCAATTCTAGTGTCCATCTGTGAGAAGTGACAGCTGCCTCTTATTGTCAGGCTGCTACCAACTAACTTTCTGCTTCAAATCTGCTTGTAATTATATGTCAAATGGAATAAATAATACCGAGTGGAGCCTGAAGACGCCTTCCGTGGGCTGAGTGAATGACATTTAGTGTAGGGGCTTCGTTCCTGCCGCTTTGGGGACTCCATCTTCTTCCCTCTGCACCACAGTTTGTGTCGGTGTTTCTGAGGGCTCAGATGGCTGAGTAATATCCCGACAAGAGAGGCTCTGCTCTCTTTCCTTCCTGGAAAAAGTCTGGGAGACACATCTCTAGATAATATGGTATAGATTCAGCAACTTTAAAAAACGTCGTTGCTGTTATTACTATTATTATTATTATTATTATCATCATCATCATCATTTTGAAATCCTGTGACTCAGTGGCATATGCCCAGGAGAGAGCACTGCTCTGGGAGTCTACGGTTTGGGGTCTGGCCTCAACTCTATTCAATGTCTTCAAGAAAATGACTCTTTCTGAGTCTCAGGTCCTTAATATAAAAAAGTGAAAAGACTCAATGGGATGATCTGTGAGAGTCTACGTTCCATGAATCTACATCAAGGTACCCAGACGACTGCTTGGCAATAACCGCAGTGTGTCTGGAAATAAACTTCACTTTATGGCTTTAGCCTTCGTGCTTTGCTCCAACTTGAGTATGTCCGTCGATAGCCAAATTCTTAACACCATTTTCTGGTCTCTTTACTATTTCTTTTAATAATGATTTTGTCCTTAATTTGGACTTATTTCAAGGAGAAAGATGTTAACTACTTAAAAATGATGGGATGTTTTAATCTGGGCTGGAAAGCCTGTTCCTTGAGAATGGCTTAATTAACATTTCCAGGTTCATAACATTTTCATTTATTCATCTTTTTGTTTTTAAATGGTTTTTTAAGTTTTCCAGAGATGGTGATCTCACGTTCCTAATGGATTATAAGCGAGAGAGTGGGTCTGCTGGGATCTGCATCCTTATTAGCCTTAAGATTCACATTAGGAACAGAAAGGGAGCTTAAGCAGAATAGGTCCACTGTGCTAATAAAAAAAGAAACAGAACTTTAGTTCAACCCATGATAATGTGGCAAGATTGTCAAGCTGAAAGCAGATCGAAGGAAGGGCTTCCCAGTGACCTTGGAACTGGACAAATATTTTCCTTCCCTGAGCTCATTCTCCACCAGGGGAAACCGTGTTCTGTATGTTGGTAATGAGGATGCTGGGGCGAACTGATCACAGTGCCACAGCAATGCAGAGACTGGTTCTGCAGAGTGGGACAGTGAGTTCTAGAGTCAGAATGGCAGAACCTAAGATGCACAGCTGGGTGGTTCCACATGATTTGAGGGATGGCTGGCCAACAGAAATTGGGGTAAAAAGGAAGCCTATCGTTACTGTGTTCTGCATGTGGTGGGTTCCCCAAATTCAAGTTAAATTCAGTCCCTTGGTAAACTACTGGACCAGGAGTCAGGAGGCCTGGCCTCCAACCCTGAGCTATCACTAACCAGCACCATGTTCTTGGACAAAGTATTTCATATTTTTGGCTCTGTTTCCATGTCTGGAAAATGGGACTATCGGTACCAGCTCAGCACACTTCTTGAGATGGGTGCAATGGCTGATGTACTAGATGAACATAAAAGGTCTCAATTTTAATATGATCAGCTGACAGTAGCGCCTTGTTCCCTGCTTCCTTTTAAGCTATGATTGTGACAGCTGCCAAACTTCAAAAAGCAGATCTATTAATAACAAGATGCCACACATTGCTCTGTCCATTTTTGGGAAAATAGCTTAAATCTGGCCTTGCTCTGGCCTTCAGCATTTCTGTAAGGAATTAGAGGGGGATGAGGTTATTATGCCAAGGATCTCGTGGGGCTCAGAGTTGGCATCCATGAAGTCCTTTCTGTCCTCTCTGACTCACCATCTCTGAGAGTGACACCCAGAACAGGGAGGCTCTCCAGAAGTGCTACTATGGCAGGGTTGTTTCTCAGGCTCACAGAGGAAGAAAGCATTGTGTGTGGGTACCAGTCCTTAGTGGAAATGTATCATGTGCCTTTGCTGTCCAAAAACTAAGCCAATTTTACTTTATAACAGTAGGAAATGTATTCAGAGAGTAGAAGGATATATCTAAAGTCACAAGCCAGACATGAAAGAACTCCAACTATCTATGGGCACCAGATAATTAAAATGCCTTATTGTCTATAAGCTTTAAAGCCTGATGGATTTTCTTCGTAGGGGAATTCAAGGGTTAAGCCATCCCAACATGCCTCACTCCCAATTTATAAAATGGGAAATCTTCCATAAATCAAAAGTTACAAACAGACTTTGTAATGTCATAACTCTTGCGACGGCTCTCACCTTGATTGATTCCTATACATACATTCCGCCTGATTACCATAATGTGCTCTTGTGGGACAATTGGCACTGGATGGGGAGAAAGAAGCAGGCAGGGAAGTAAATAACAAATGGACCTGGCTCCTCCTCATCGAGAGTGATTTCACTCCAATGTTCCATCATATCAACTGGGAAAGAGAGTCGTAGGGTTTAGGCAATCAATTACAGATATGTGTAGAGGCAGACACAATCATTTCACTGATTGTCACCGGTCTCGAGCAGTGACACCGAAAAGTGATCCGTCACTCGATTTTCTCTGACACCCTGAGAAAGATGGCAGACACTTGTAGACTAACAGGCTCCTGGATTGGTTGGCTTATAAGATTGAAAAATCGCTGTGTTTCAAACTTATCTAAACCCGCAAATACCTCTGTTGCTAAGATTTCCTATCTTTCCAGCAAACATTTAGAAAGATTACCAATAGGCTAATGACGTCATGCCAAGGTGGAATGTACAGTCTCTTGTCACTGCAATGGATGTCGTCACTGTGTGCTGCAGGGTGCTGGAAGGGTGACGGGAAGGAAAGAAACACGTGCTTTCCTCCCACAGGAGAAACACAGCAGCCACGTCATTAAACAGGCCCCATGGGACAGTTGGTGGGAGGACCCTGTTGCTGCAGATGAGCCCCTGCTTCTACACCCACCTGCATTTCCGGAGCCTTCAGCCCATCAGGTTTGCTGCCGCCTCATGCCTGGACTCACTCCCCTCCCATTCAGGGCAATTTTTCTGAGTCACCCACAGCCTCTACCAGTGGGGATTCCACTTTGTCCACCCCACAGTGGAAGGGCAATCTTTTTTCCATACGAGTCAGTTCATGAAAAATTTAACCGTATCAGTCTACATCTCTTTTTTTTTCATGCAAAATAAAAATAGCTTTGTTAATCTCCATGGGTTAAAAAGGGAAGAAGTACATTCTTATACATGAATGACCTACTTAATTAAACAACAGGATGTTATTGAGAAAAATTGACCCAGCCTTTGAACACTTCAAATATTAATGCATGGGTATATTTAAGTAAGATGTAGCAATCTGAGGTCAGTTTTTAAATTTCTTTTCCCTGAAATTAGACTACAAAGCACTTCTTGGCACTGGGTGGGCTGCACATGGGGTGACGGATGACAGATGGGATTTCTTCCTGAGGGGAAGCTGCATCCTGTATGGCAGCTACAGCCTGAACCGGCAGTACTGACGGAGACCTGGCTGCATGCAGGTAAAAGGCAGTTGAGGTGATCTTGTGCACAAAATTCCAGACTGCAAAGTCTCCTGGAAAGGGATGGAGGCCTGCAGATTTCATCAGCACCTCCACTGAAATCGACTCGGTCCTTTTCTGCCATTTCTTCTGGCACCAGAGTCTTTACCAGACACCCAGGCACTATCCCTTCCATCAGCATATTTCCTCTTGGCACTGGAGGATCTAAAATGAACCCAGCACAGTCTCCGACTTCTCCGTGTAAATCATCAAGAAATATGATGACCTTCTGCAGAAGTGATGTTCTGCATTTCAAAGTTCATCCACTTATAAACTAAATCAGTGGCAGCAGTCTGGTGCTCTGCTGGGTCTTCAAACCACTTGACCCCGAGCCCCCCTAAATTCTCTCATTCTCACTGGCCACCCACCTGTAAATGGCCCCCAGTGGTGAAGGAAGGTCCCCCACACTTACTGACTGTTCACAATGGTCCATGCTCCACTTTTAAAAAGGCCAGAGAGCAGGCACCTGATGATGATTGAAAATAATTACTGATGCTCCTACAGCACTCTGTACTTCTCAAAGACCTTTCATGTCTGCTACTTCACTCCACCCCCAAGAACACAGCCCCTGGAGGTAGCTGGGCATCCTGAGACAGAGGAACAGCGATAGTAAGGGATTTGCTCAAGGTCATATAGCATGTTAGCAACAGTCTGAACTAGATTTGGGGACTTGCACTGTACTTATCTTGCCCCTTGGAAACAAGAGGCATAGCAAAAATAATACTCATAATGACAATAATTATCATTACCTGTGAGCACTTAATGAGCACCAGACCACGGGCTGAGCCCCTCCTCCACATCACCTGACACTCCCATCCCTCTTTGTGCCCCTCCTACTGAACTGATAACACCCTTAGTGCCTCCCCAAGGGCTGTTCGCCTCCAGCACAGAGACCTCAGGGACGGTTCTGGCACTGCCAGTGGGTCACCCTCTGAGGGGAAAACTTAGGTCAAAGTCTGAGCATCACCAAAGAATTCTGAGTAGCTGCAGAAAGCCCTAGAAGAAAATCTTTAACCAAGTACAGAGCTCTCATAAAATGCTATGGGCCTGGAAAATGATTTCATAAGTTATTTTGATGGCAAAAATGTATGAAACAGAATTGACTAATTCATAAATAACTTCAGAATCTCATCTATTATTTCTCACATCATAACTTACAATGGAATAATTGTTTCCAATTCTGCTGAGTATTTTCTCATGCTTTTTGGTCCCCTTGGTAAATCTTATTAGTTGGATAACTCCTAAGACATTTCTAGCTTGCCTCTATTATGATGAGAACAAGTAAATATTAATAGCAATTTGTTTTTAGTACAATGTGGCATTAATTTCCCCACTGGGACCTCCTTTTTTTCTTTTTAATTTCTCATCTCAGGGAAAATTGGCTGAGATTCCCCAAAGAAGGGCTCACAGAAAACAACCACCACCAAAGAAAACCCAGTGTCCTGTGATCTTATACAAATCTCAACTTACATTTTATTTACTATGTACATTATTGCAAACCAATATGAGCCATAACTCCGCTTAGATAATAATAATCAAATTATCTAACCTGGGGTAGCATGTTTTATAGATTTTGGTCTAAATTTAATATAAAAATGCAGTAGTCCTTGTTTGGAAGAGTTTATTAAGGGTTAGCCAAGAAAAAGCTTTTTCAATAGTCTATAACTCTCTAATGGCCTTTTTCAAATAAAATGGGAAAGAATTTGAAAAGAAACCTATATCAGTGAGCTGCAATTGTAACATTACAGTACAGGTCTATAAATCTTGACATGCTCAGAAGATTGCCTAAACCAGCAATACAATCTGTCCAAACCTCATTGTCTCCACGACCAGCCAGCCTCATTTTAAGAAATGTATGTGGTCTTCAACCTAATTTTATCACCTTCATTTGTAAACTAGTCAATCAATCAAAGCATCCTGGGAGTCTAAATAGAAAAAGGAGTGCATTTTCATGCATTCTGGGTGACACAGTCAAAAATTAATCTCCACTTGATCAGACATTTCTTGCCCTCATCTCAATAGACCATCATTAGGGTCAGCAATGTATATTAAAAATAGAGTTACCGCAAACAGTTCACCAGCTGGAGTTTGCAGGCTGCCTGCCCTTTCCTCAGAAAGCTTCCTCCTCTGTGTAAGCCTGAATATGTTCTCTAGATTCATCTGAAAGGAAGCGGGCTAGAAATAAAGTTAGGGAAGACAATGCGCGAAGCCCTCGGGAAACATGTATTGCTTCCGAGTGCCTGGACCATTGAAACACTCCAAGAGAGACTGGTACAGAGAAAATATTCCCTAAATACACATTTGTAAGCATCAGGCCCTGGTGCAAGGGTGTTCCCTACTCACTGGGGGGAGGTTAGCGTGGGGGAACAGGGTGGGGAGGGTGGGAAACTGCCCCAGGGCAGGACTGATAAATATGGAAAAGCAAGAAAGTAGCTGAAGCTTCAGGAAAAAAAAATAGAGCTGTTGTGTTCTTCCTCCCCATTTCCCCATCCTTCCCAAGTTGTGCTTCTCAGGTGCATGCCTGTTTTGGGTGAGGCCACCGTGGCGTGTTTTTCCAGGCAGCAACTCTGCCAGGTGCCTTGTTGCACTTTTGGGTGCATAGGAAACAATAGTTGTATCTCTTCCTCAACACATATTTATATGAAAGGAAGGGAAGAAGGGTGGGAGAGAGGGAGGGAAGGAGGGAAGGAGGGAAGGAGGGAAGGAAGGAAGGAAGGAAGGAAGGAAGGAAGGAAGGAAGGAAGGAAGGAAGGAAGAAGGAGGGAGGGAGGAAGGGAGGGAGGGAGGGAGTAAGTTGAGGGCAACTTCATTTTCAGGTTGTTGACCTTGGAGCCATCTTGGACGTCCCTCTTTCTCTCACACTCTCCTTACAAGCATCAGAAAACCCTTCTGGCTTTACCTTCAAAATATAACTGGAATCTCACTGCTTCTCACCGCCTCCATTGCTATCATGCTGTGTTGAGCCACCATCATCTCTTGCCTAACCTGTAATAAATGACACCTACAAAGTCTTCCCAAGTTTGTCAAATGAATCCACTGTTCTGCTCACAACCTTCAGTGACGCCATTGCATTGGAAACCAATATCCTTAAAATGGACTACTTAACTCAAGGCTACAAAAATGATACTTACTACTTAGTATCGGAGTCCACGATTTCTCCATAATTGCCTCATCTTGTGAGCCTGACAAAATTCCATTCCCATGCCATTAGTAGCATAGCTGAGATGATTAATAATCATACCATTTATTGATCTCTTTGTGTGTGCCAGAAATTGGGTTAAGTATTTTACCTTCTCATCTCATTATAAATGGAAGACAGAACCTAATGAAAGTCAGATCTTTCTGCTTACATCAGCATTAAAGGAACTGTTGGGATGTAGGAGTACAATAGAAAAAACACAAGCCTTATGTTCGAATCCCAGCTCCGCCAATGTGGAAGATGACACTTTGACTCCACTGAGGCCCAGAGAGGGAATTCCAGTATAGGATGGCTCAGAAATAAAAGAGGAAGGTTTGTTCCCATTTGTGGTCAGCAACAGAAACTTTCCCATGAAATAATCGAGAGGCAACAAAAGATGTATACACACATCTGAGCGATGAGCCAAAAATTCGGTGCTTAATGTATTGGAAGAACTATTCAAGGGTGAGTCACCCTCATGTGAAGAGAATGGCTGCCACTATGCCAAAGTCAGCAAGACCTCGTGATGAAGCCTTCTGCCCATGTGCCGGCAGAGATGGCCCCCTTGAAATGGTGGTTCCGAGGATTTAGGGGACCGAATTGGAGCGAGCTCCATCTCCCTGCACTGGAAGGCTCCCCTTTTTTGAAATGGAGGCTCCTTGAAGGTAGGGAGTAGGCTGCCTTCCTATCAGATGGGTTTGAGGACCCCAGTGGGATTGGATGATCACACATAGTCATGTGGCCAAAACTAACATATTGGCATCTTGCTGGGGACGCCATTCCTTTAGACACATTGGTACCCACTCTGTTTCTTTCTGTAGTTCACCAGGTAGTCAGTGATACATTTGTTTCTTTTTCACTTTTTCATTTTTAATTAAGGTATATTTACATGTAGTAAAGTGCATAAATCTTAATTATACCACTTGGTCAGTTTTGACAACTGGGTATACTTATGTAACCCATACTCCTATGAAAAGAAGAACATTTCCATCACCCCAGAGAGTCCCCTGTGCCCCTGTCCCAATTAACCCTTCTACTCTAGAAAGAAGCATAATTCTGATTTCTTTCACTATATATTAGGTTTGGCTTTTCAACTTTGTATGCTCACCAGGAAAACTTCTTATTCCGCCTTCCAAGCACAGCCAGAAGTTACCACCAGAATTTATTACTTCCCCCTCTGAGTTCGCTCAGCAATTTGAGTATTTGTCTTATGTGTCTCTCTCCCTTATTAGACAATGCACTTGTGAGGAGTCATATCATCATGTCTTATTCATCTTTTATAACAAGTGCCCATGATATAGCAGATAACTGATAAATGCTCTTTGAATGAATGAGTGATCATATCTGCCAGAGAACATTTTTCTTTCTCTTCACCCTATTTAAAACCCTAATTTCCACATTGTTTATTTTTGTTTGGTTTTTGCATTTTTAATGAATATAAAACCAACACAAGTTCACACAGAAGGTTGTAAAGCGAACAGAAGTTTCACTCAGATTAACCACTATCAGTAGTTCCTCATGTATCCTTCAAAAGACATCTACCCATTTATTTTTCACACAAGTGTTTTGCACTATACATACCTTTTTGAAACTTGCTTTCTTTCACATAAAATATGTAGCAAAATTATACTATTAAAAACTGACACCTATATAATATCTACAATGTGTTAGCTACCCTATGTACTATATATGTATATATATTAACTTATTCCTCACAATAGTCTTTTGAGGTAAATACCATTATTATCGGTTTTGACATCTAATTATTTGGCATTATATAATTACTATTTAATATTACAGTTTATTATTTTATAGATGAGGAAACTGAGACACAGATTAAGTAACTTGAGTAAACTCACACATTCTGGAAATTATTTTGTGTTTCTACATATGTATCTACCTTATTCTTTTTATTTATTTTTTTAAAAGTTACATAATTTTTAATTTTTTAATTGTATTTTCCCATTACCATTTAATCCCTTTATACCCCTCCTCCTCCTCCACAAGCACCACACTGTTGTCCATGTCCATGGGTCCTTTTTCCTTTTCATTCAATCCCTCCACTCCTAACCTCCCCTCACCTAGTAGCTGTCATCCTGCTCTCTATCTATGAGCCTGTCCCTATTTTCTTTGTTAGTTCAGTTTTTTCATTAGATTCCATATATGAGTGAAATCATGTGGTATTTGTATTTCTCTGACTGGCTTATTTCACTTAGCATAATGCTCTCCAGGTCCATCCACACTGTTGCAAAGGATAAACTTTTCTTCTTTTTATGGCTGAGTAGTATTCCAATGTATAAATGTCCCACAGTTGTTTTATCCACTCATCTACTGATGCACACTCTTGGTGACTATAAATAATGCTACAATGAACATAGGGGTGCTTACGTTCTTTTCAATTAGTGTTTTGAGTTATTTCGTGTCTCCACATATGTATCTACCTCATTCTCTCTATAGCAACACAGAGTTCCATTGTGTGACTATACCATGATTTATTTAACCATCCCTTTCTTATGGTCATTTAAGTATACTGTTTTTAGAAATTACAAACTAGGTTGCAATAAATTCCTTTGTACATATTTTGTTGCTTTCTTGTGGGAATATATCCATCCTGGCATGGAACTAGGTCAAAGTGTATGCATTTTACATTTTGATGGTTTTTCTACATTCCCATCTAAAAGGGAACTCAGCAATCACATAACAGACACATTGCATGGGTATCCTATTTCTCTACACTCTCTGTAACTCTGGTATCATTAAACTTTAAAAGTTTTACCTCTCTGATAAGTATAGTATGTCCTTGTTGTTTTTATATGCATTTTATAAAACAGGAGTGAACTAAGTGTCTTTTCAATATGTTTGTTGACCACTTAGGGTTTTTTCTATATTGTTCATGCTTCTACTTTCTGTTGGCTTTATTAGCTTTCTTACTGATTTGTAAGGATCTCTGTATATTAAACCAATTGCCCTTTGCTGTACATGATGCAAATAGTTCCCTGTGTTATCATTGTTTATGGTATTTTTCATGATACAAAGTTCTTATTCAATTTATTGATCTTTTAAGAGTTTTGAACCTAGCTCCATTTGAAAATTCCACTGTGAAATTCCAGCTCCCTTTCATCATCCTTTCCTCTTCAGCTAGATAACTTCTGACATTGACACCACATAACTTTTCACAGTGAGTCTACGTTGTAACTAAAACCCGAGACCAGAGGAAATTAATCATTTGGAAACAAGGCCATGGGACTTCATCAGATGCTTCGTAAGGTGATAACTGTTGGCTGGATTTGATACCGGTTCAGTGGGTGTTTCATATTGATAGATAAATCCCTTTCCCTAGCATTTGGTGTCAGGGTGGATATTTTTGTAGTACGGGACAAGTTAAAGGAAGTATATAAATAACACTGCTTTTGATCCCCAACTTCTTCTGAGTTACAACATGTGGACAGTTTAAGCAGGTGCAGCCATGTTCACACACCAGCAGGGAATGATGGATATTGCCAGGGTCGACTCCAGGCGGCAAGCAAGATGAATAAACACATTTTATCAGGGCGCTGAGGGACAGTTGGGATCCTTGGGCCCTCCAAAAGGCTTTCACAGGGCCAGACTTTAGACGTCGTGATGTAGAAGCCTCACGCTTTGTGGAGGGAGCAAGGTGCACACCAGAATTTAAATATTGATAACAGCTTCAGTTTTCAACTCCCATCAGAATAATCCTGCACCATGTTAATGCAGCGCGCAGTTCCATCTACAGAACAATGGCGAAGGTTGTGGAGAACTTCTGGGGACGTGAACCTGTGAGTGGAAAGTTCTCTTTTGGGATCTATTTTCTTACAAGGAGGGTCCTCACTTCTACTGAACGGCTCAGGATTTCCGCAACTCGCTCTCGCCCTCTCAGGAGGCAGGCGCTGGGCAAAGCGAGAAGACCGTACAGTGAGTGGTGTGCGGCCCGCTCCTCTGGCCTCTGTGCGCTGACCCTGTGTCCTGCCTTTTCTCTCCCCTGCTACAAGGGGTCGTGCCAGAGAGAAAACAGTAATTTTTTCAAAGAAGTGCTATCATGATCTTCATCAGCAAGAATCATTAGTAAAGATTAGGAAGCAGATTTCCCGCCCCCCGTTAATGAAAACCCAGCAGTGGACGTACCCAAAGGCTTTCGGAAGGGAGGCAGTGGAGACCCCCGTAAAGCACGGCTACTGACCTCCTCTCCCCACCAAAACCACCAACTATTTAACCTATTTTGAGTTTCTCTACAAATTACTAATGTAAAATGTAAGTCTGATGTGACGCCCACTAAGAAGAAA
Source organism: Phyllostomus discolor (assembly GCF_004126475.2). Taxonomy (NCBI): domain Eukaryota; kingdom Metazoa; phylum Chordata; class Mammalia; order Chiroptera; family Phyllostomidae; genus Phyllostomus; species Phyllostomus discolor. Next base: position 45,727,648 of record NC_040907.2, on the reverse strand, counting down.
AGGGCATTTTAAAGAACATGTACTTACTACTGAAATGACTCAAGTAAAATGAATCTGGGTATTTTTTGTAAGTCGTGAATCTAAGAATTTTTGTGAATAATGCTGCTTATGCAGAAAAGGGAACATACAACAGTTTGATTTATTTTTAAAAAATCCAGTTTCATAAAAATAACCTTTAACCCATAAACACCAGACCCTTTTGACAGATATTCCTAATTGGCAATGTTAAGCTTAAAAATAAAAACATATTCTATCATATTAACTTAAAAAGTAATCACATAATTAATAGGTGAAAAACAGAGAGAAAGATTGCTGAAGATTAAGATTAAGCCCTGCAGAAGCGAATGTTCTAACTAGAAATTGGTTTAATTAATAGCACATTTTACATAATGATTACAGTGTAATTGCGCTGACTAGCAGAGTGTCATTAAATATACCCGTGCTCCTTTACAACACCCTAAGGCTAAAAATAATGAGTTACATTGAAAATCACTGTGCAACAGGTTCATAAATAACATTTAAGCCTATACAAGGCGAATACTTATAAATAATAAATATTTGCCTTTTGTAATTGAAGAAAAAATGACAGCCTTCTTTTTCTACTACCTCGTAGATTGCCATGTTATAATGCTGAAAAGATTTTTCCCCTTGCTTTCTCTAGAAGGTGCTGAATAATTTATTCAAATGCTAATATTCCACGTAGTCTGACTTTGAGGAACAAATATTCCTACATAAAGAATAAATGCCAAGATGCTTATTACCTCTCTTGCTTTACTTTGCACCATGTAACCCCTCAAAACTACCACCGTCTATTACACCTGTCAAATGAAGTTAGTGGCCAAATTTTCTTGCAGAGAAGAGCATTTTTCTTGATTTAAAAATTACCCCTTCTCCCCAAGTGTTCATCATGCTCAGGGTCGTTATGGAGTCGCAGCTGCTCTGTGACTTCAGAAGGGAAGTCGGAGGTGCCTGATAACTTCTTCATCTCCCTCTCGTCTCCTGAGAATCAATAGCACCTGATAACAATGGATGTGATTCCTTATCCGTGGAGTTCACTCTGGCATGGCTCAGGTCTGCAAAAGGTCAATGTTCACCAGCCTCATGTTCATCTCCTCAGTTCCAAAATGGAGTCTGGTTCCTTCAGTGCCTGAGAGCAAGCTGGAAGTAGGGCTCCCCCTGCAAGGCAGCCTCCGGAGGGGCTCTGGAATCTTTGCAGAGCTGGCCCCCCCGCCAGTGGCTTCTCTCCGAGAATGGTGGGGAAGAGGATGTCTCCAGGCTGCCAGGAAATGTAATTTCGTGGAGGATGATTCCAGCCAGGATGGTAGACAGAGGTATCCCCAGCTCTCTAGGGAAGGACACAAGGACAAAAATGCCTGCTTCTCCCAGAGTTCAGACTCCCCGTGAGTGTGAGGCAGGTCAAGCATTGTTATCTCCTGGAAAGTCAAGAACCTCCAATTCAGGCAAGCCCTTCAAAGGGATCGCTATCCAGCTTCTCCCCTCATGCTTAGGATGGCAGCTCCTTTAGTGGGGGTCAGTGTTGCTCAGTGATGAAGTGGCTTTAGCTTTGACCAGAATTCAGTTCAAGTACTGGGTTCACTATTTATTAGCTGTGTGACCCTGGGTAAACCACTCAGCCTCTCTGAGCCTCAATTCCCTTAATCTGTAAAGTGAGATGACAACAGTGTCCAGCCCTTAAGATTGTTATGAGGATTAAATTAAAAAAATACTTTGTTTGCAAACACTTAGCAAAGTGCCTCACAGTTATGATAGCTGAAGATGTGGTAGTTATTATTTAGCTCATGATCAGAAAGTTTCTTCCTCATATTTAGCTCAAATCCATCCTTCTCACTTCCATCCATGGACTTGAATTCTAACCTGCAGATCCAGGGCAGCTGGAGGGGGCCCTTTCACAACACAAATCATGTCACTCCCCTGATTAAAGCCCTTCATGATGTTTCATGGGTGTTAGAAAGCCTGAAGGCTGCAATCCTTACCCTGCATGGTCTAGCCTCTGCCTGTCTCTCCAGCCTCACCTCACACAGCTCAAGCTCTGTGCTCCAGGGGTCCCTAGCCAATGTGGCCCAGCCTCTTCCATTCCTCCAGCAGACCACATTCCCTCTGGCCCAGGGCCTTGGTAAAATGCCTCTGCTTGGAGTGCTCTTCTTACTCACTTTTTCTAGGTAGCTCTTCAGACCTCAGTTCCAAAAAGGCCTCCTCACAAAAGTCTTGGCTTACACTAACTCCCCAAACTTGAATCAGATCGCTACCTCTCACAGCTCCCTCTACTGTCCGTTCCCAGGTTTTATCATCACGTGAAGTGTTACATTCACATGATTGGTTGATAAATGATTATTGCTGTTAGTAAACTCTACATTCTATGAAGGCAGCGATCATGGATGTTTGGGGTTCATAGTGGGCTTTGTGCAGCACCCCACATATGGCCCTCAGCAAATATTTGGAGTGAATAAAGAAGAGAATGACCCATTTCTACATGAGTCCTTCACATATTGAAAATACTACATATGCTTCTCATTTTCCTGATTTAAATGTCACATGATCAATGACTTTAATGCCTCAGGCTAAGTTTTAGGCTTCCACAAGCAGCCCCGCACTCACCTGCTGGAGCTGCGTATGGGGCGATGGCTGGTTCTCATGACGGGAGACACTCTTCCTCTCCCAGCACAGCCACAGGCCACGTTAGCTTTAAATCTGAGTGTGGGGCACACACACATTGGTTTCTTGTTTAAAAATAATGCAGGCTTATTAAAGAAAATTTGAAAAACATAGAATACAAAAGTGTAAAAAAATTCTTAGACACATCATGCAAAGAAAAACACTGTTAACAATTTATAATAATTCCTGCATATTTTTTTTTGTGTGTGTGTGAATAAGTTTTTGTAGTATGTGAGGAAGGATTCTATAGTGGAAATATACCTATACATATCTATTGCTCTTCACCAACATTAAACCATAAAAATATTGCTACATTATTACATAACCTTTGCAAATATCATTCACAGTGCTGCATCAGTTAGAAGGGCTTTCTACTGCTATTGACAGGAAAGCTTGGGAGACTTAAACAAGTAGGAGGGATATAATCAATGAACAGGTATCAAGGACCATGGACACGGGCAATAGGGTGGGGACTGACTGTGGGAACAGGAGGGTAGGAGGGGCAGGATAGAGCAACGGGGAAAAATTAGGACAACTGTAATAAAACAATTTAAAAAAGAAATAAAAATTCATATTCCCAGAAAAAAAAGTCCCCTGAACATATGCAGTTGCTGACATGCTTCAGCTCACTTTTTCCTCATGATGTGATATAATTGCTGTTGCTCCAGCCATCACATTGGTATGCAAGGCAGGAAGAAGACAGATGGGAGGTGCTGCTTCTAACCTTCCCATTTATCAGGAAAAGCCAAAGCTTTCCCAGTGCCCTCAGCAGACTTCCACTCATGAATTCTTGATCAGACTCTGTGATCAATGCTACATACCAAAACATCTAAAAAAGTGAGTATTTAGTTTTTCAGCCTATTAGGTTGAGGCAGTGAAGGGAAACTGGGTACCACTCCCATGTCCTTTCAGGTTAATTGCATCCCATTTGATTCTGAGCTCTTTAAATAAAAGTCATGGAAACTTTCAAAAAGACTCTTTCTCCCTCATGCTTCCTGGTTTATGGAAGTCAACCAGATAAACAAGCAGTGGTTCTCAGTCAGACAGCTTCTAGAGATGATTCTGGTTGTCACAATGATTATGGAGCTGCTATGCCCTTTTGTGGGCAGGAGACAAGGCTGATGAATGTCCTCAAATGCACAGGAAAGATGCACAATGGAAACCTGCCCAGCCCCAAATGCCAATAGTGTCCTTATTGACTCCCATTCAGGGCAACCATGGGAATTACTTCATCAGAAATGAGGAAGGGAGGGGGAGTGAGGGGAGGAAGGGGAGGGAGGGAAAGAACCATTGTATCATTAAACATTAAACACTACAAACAACAGAAGACAGATAATAATTCTCAATGATGGGATAAGCCCTATGCATACTATTTGCTTCTCCCTAATCCGTAGTTTGTATCATGTCAGTATATACAGGTAAGATTATTTAAACTGCCCTCCTAAAGAAGTATTCAAGTAACAGAATGGCAGTAGATCTTCGCTCTTTCTGGCTTTCAAAGGGTTCCTCCTGGGGCTTTGGGACCTGGTACTGTTTGCAATTCATTCTTCCCCCAAGGAGGTTAGGAAAAATAGAAAGGCCCAAGACAGGTACTGCTCGGTGCTTAATGATGATAGGCAGAGGCGGGAAAGCACTTTTTCCTCTCGGCAGAGCCTGGGCTATTAGGAGAAGGAAATTTAGTGTTTGATTTGCCCATTCTCCATTCCTCATCGAGGCTTCGGTCCCAAATTGCTAAACCTCCATTCAACAGTTAAATTAAACATAACTAACTTTGTTGATATTATTTCACAGCCGAATAACCTGATATTCATACTCTTTGTGTGTTCAATAAGTATAGAGCTCAGACACATTTTTAAGTCTCAGCTGGTGATGAATACTGCTGAGCTAAACTTGTGTTTCACAGGATTCTGCTCAGCTGAGACGGGGTACGCTATTGCACTGTAAAAATAAGCTTCAAGCCATAATTTTGATGGGCCCCTCACAGCAAGGAAACATCCCTCTTCTCCTCCCTCTTCTTAGAAGCAACTGCCATTTGCCACTCGCACATCCCAGCCTGAAGGAATCCCGTGCAGACAGCACTCCTTCACACCAAGGCCTCCGAGGTGCGAAGAGCACTAAACTTGGACACCCAAGGCCGCTGAATTTGCCCCCTCTCGCCTCTTCATGTACTGGTGACTATAAGCAGGTCACTTCATCTCTGGCAGTCAGATCCCACATTTGGCAGGTGTGCAGGTAAAAGCCCTGCCTGGCGACCTCACACATCTGCTGCCAGCTCAAGTTGGGCAAAGCATTGAAAACGTGTTGCAAACGGCTAGGTGCTATTCACTACTGTTCACATTCCACCTATAACTGTAGTCCTGTCCTCTAACCATGATGGGAATTGCCTAATCGATATTTGAAATAAATAATAAATTCGTGGCTTAGGCACTGTCTATGTACTAAGCCCTGTGTTAAATACTATGGGTGTAAAGAATGAAATTGTGTTTTAGTTTGAGAGATGAATAAATATAATACAGGCAGATCCTTCCTATATAATTGACACGATCACCGACCAGCAGTGACCTCGGAACCCTGCGGATGGCTCGTCAACACGTAAGAAAAACATGCACAGAGACAACCAGGTCCTGTGGGGAAGTAGGAATGGCCACTCTCTCTGGTGTGGAGAGTGCCCTGTCCCCCCCCCCCCCCAGAGGCTTTTTATGGGTTTCATTTACATAAGAATTCAGGTAAAGCTCATTACTCATTGCTAGAAAGTAAGGATCAAACAATAGGTAACAAGGAATTCTGAGGGCCTATTTTGAGTCAGGGTCAAAGAGGAATAAAAAACTTTGAGGAATAAACTTACTTCTTCCTTGGACCCTTATCATTCAACTGAGAGCATTCTAAACAAAGCAGGTTTCACAGGATTTTACATATTCTTTCTTAGGCCTCATCACCCGGCGAACCCACCCTTTTCAGCACAGAGCTGCACCACCCTGTCATTGTTTCAGGCTTAGGTGGAGCAAGGGAACTAAGGCAACCAAAAGATAAGGAGATTTTCTCCTAGATGATGAAAACTCAGGCTCTGTCAAAGCCGAGGGGCGAGGGTCCATCACCCCTTTTGCTGTAGCCCCCAAAGTCCTTTCTTGGGGCCTCCCACGTGATTGTGCCTGTCTTAGGTCATTCCCCCCCTTGGGGAATCTTACCTGTCATTGGCTAACCGACCAAGCATTGGGGGTCAGTTATGAATGAAGCAGCAGAAGCAGCTCTCCTGCCAGGGAGATAAGCTTTTGTCTCCTTGCTGGCTTACAGTCCAAGGTCATTCCCTCAGACTTACCCTTGGCGGGGGGGGGGGGGGGGGGGGGGGGGGGGGGGTTATAGCTTCTGATACCAGGCAGGGCGGTTCCCAACATATAATGGAGACCTACACAAGGTTTTTGAGCATGTGACCTTCTGCTCAGGTGAGCAAGGACCAATTCACAGAGAGGGCAGCTTGGGAGAGAAGAGGGAAAGTGGTACAAATGCTGATGAGAAGTGTGTGTCAGTCACTTTACTAAGAACTTTATACAATTTCTTCCCTCTAGTGTCACAACAGCCCTGTGGAGCAGGTAGTATGATACCTATTTTACAAGCAACAAGGCCAAGGCCTAAATGACTCACCTAAGGTGCCAAAGCTGGTAAGGGAGGAGCCTGGGTTTTAAAGCCAGGCCCACCATGGGACGGTGGGGGGAGGACTGGGACCACCTCTCCTCGTGGCCTCCCCCCTCACATCTCACAGGTTGAGAAAAAGCTTATTGGTCTTTCTGTACAAGAGAGGTTTAAAAACTATCTGAAAACGTCTTACTTACATGACATTAATTACGAGTTATCAGAAACTATAGAAATTATCCTTTTTTAAAGGCAGGATGTGGAGCTTACTGTAAGCATATGTGGATATCTCACCCAACGCAAAAGCAGGCAGTGCAGATCCGTCTCCCAAGGGACTGGAACTAAAGTACTGGAAACTCTACAAACAAAGCAGATTCTCACCTCTCTCTCTCTCTTGCTCTCTCGTTTCATTCCATTGATTTCATTCTCTCTGTTATATTCATTATTTTCTCTCTTCAGACCAGATTTCCTTGCCTCTTCATGAACAAGGCTACCCACCTCTTGTCACATGATGGGAGACGACTAGCTCCTCTAACTCCCAACTCCTAATTCCTGGAGGAGGGAATCGGCCCACCTTGGGTTAACAGTGTGTGTCCTGAAGTGTGGGCTGTATATAGTCACTTCCTTCCAGCATGAAGAGAACAGCATGGGGAGTAGAGAAACTAAACAGACACTACCTCAGCCAGGTGATCAAGGTCAACATCAAAGGTGACAAGTCATGTTGACAGTATGTATTCTTGATAAGATGTGATGAAAATGGCACCTCACCTCTGGTCTTCTTGCCTCAAACCCATAACCTCAGTGTAATCATGAGAAAAGCATTAGACAAGTTCCAACTGAAGGACATTCTACAAAGTAACTGACCAGTACTCCTCAAAACTGTCAAGTTCATCAAAACTGGGAAAGGCTAAGAAATTGTGACAGTCAAGAAAAAAACTAAGGAGATACGATCACTAAATGCAATGTACCTGGATAGGATCTTGGTTCAGTGGGAGCATTGCCCTTGGACTTGGGTGATTTTGGTTTTATCATTCCCCTCTTCTTAGTGAGAAAGTCCCCTCCCAGGCTGTGCCCACCAATCACTAAGAGATCATCAAGGGGCCTATGCCAGCTACTGAAGGATTTTCATTCCAATAATCTTTTAGTCCTGGCCTGGCAACTCTGCGTGGGACCAAGACCTCATCGGTGTTTTATGCTCTTTAGGGGAGCTATCCTTGCTTCTCTCAGAATAGCCTTATACAACCTTTCAAAGAACAAGAGCCTCTTCTCATGATTAACCTTTGGAATGGGCACTAAAAATAATTTTCACTGTAATAGGTCAGATTTTAAGGGGAAAGGCAGAGGGTAGTGGCTTATTTAAGCATTTTTTCCCAAAGCAGTGGAGAGGGACAGAACACACAGGAGTCCTTGACTACTGAACTGACACATCGACATTTTAACCCTTTTCCATCTTCCTTGTTTTCCCTCCTACAGTCTCCATTCAAAGTCATTTTAATCTTATGAACTGAGTATTTGCTGATGAACTATTTCCTGCAGGGAAACACCATTAATTCTTCATCCCATTCTTTAAAAATTGCCTTCAGGTACTTCTGGTCAAGATGGAGGCATAGCCTCACCTCCTCACACAACCACAGCAAAAATTACAACTAAACTACAAAACACTATCACCCAGAATCATTACAAAATTAAGCTGTATGGGAGTCTGACAACCAAAGAATTAAAGAAGTCATATTCATACAGATGGGCAGAAGGGGTAGAGATGCAAAAATGAGGAATGGGTGGTCCCATACCTATGTGTGGTAGATAAAAATCAGAGGGATGCCTTGGGAGTGAGGGATCTCAGCCTGACACCAGACAAATCCAGCCCAGGGTTCCAGTGCCAGAAAGATAAGCCCCTGTAACTTCTGGCTGTAAAAACCAGTGGGGGTTGGAGCAGAGGAAGAAACTGTGGGATTCCCAGGAGTCTCCCCTTAAAGAGCCTACAACAGACTTAGGACTTAGGTAAATTCACTCCCTCTGGGCTCCAGCATGAAAGCAGCAGCTGGAAGGGCACCAGAGGCATACAGAAAGAAATTGAAATGTCTGGCATCAGGGTGAGTGCCACAGGACAGCTTCCTCCCAGACAAAACACCAAAAGCCAGGCAGTAGCATTGTCCCCTTTCTGAGCCCTGTCCCACACAGATCCACAGTGCAGTGACAACATATTGGAGATTCCATCAACCTTATTCACACAGGTTGCCCCACCCAGGCAATTACCTGAGGCTCTGCCCCATCCAAATAACTGGTGTGCTCTTCTACAAATGGCCACACTACTAATACAGGGAATCAAACAGCTCTATTTAATACATAGAGACAAACACAGGGAGGCTGCCAAAATGAGTAGTCAAAGAAACATGGTCCAAATGAAAGAACAGAATAAAACTCCAGAAAAAGAACTAAACAAAATGGAGATAAGCAACCTATCAGATGCAGAGTTCAAAACATTGGTTATTAGGATGCTTAAAGAACTCATTGGGTACTTCAACAGTATAAAAAAGACCCAGGCAAAAAATGAAGGTTACACTAAGTGAAATAAAGATAAATTTACAGGGAACCAACAGTGGATGAAGCCAAGAATCAAATCAATGATTTGAAACAAAAGGAGGAAAAAAGCATTCAATCAGAGTAGCAAAAAGAAAAAAAGAATTAAAAAAATAAAAACAAAGATAAGAAGGAGCTTATGGGACAATTTCAAGCCTACTAACATTTGAATCATATGGTGCTCAAAGGCAAAGGAAGAACAAAGAATTGAAAACTTATTTGAAAAATAATGAAAGAAAACTCCTTAATTAGGCAAAGGAAATAGACATACAAGTTCAAGAAACAGAGTCCTAAAAAAGATGGACACAAAGAGGACCACACCCAGAAACATCATAATTAAAATGTTGACGTTTAAAGCAGCAAGAGAAAAGCAGAGAGTTACCTACAAAGGAGTTACCTACCATAGGACTGTTGGTCAATTTCTCAAAACAAGCTTTGCAGGCTAGAAGGAACTGGCAAGAAGTATTCAAAGTGATGAAAAGCAAGGACCTACAACCTAGATTACTCTATTCAGCAAAACTATCATTTAGAATGGAAGGGCAGACAATGCTTCCCAGACAATGTAAAGCTAAAGGAGTTCATCATTGCCAAACCATTATATCAAATGCTAAAGGGACTTACTTAAAAAGATGAAAACAATGAACATTAAAATGGCAATAAATTCACAACTATCAACAACTGAATCTGAAAAACAAACTAAGCAAACAACCAGAACAGAAACACAATCATAGATATGGAGATCGTTTGGGGGGTTATCAGTTGGGAAGGGAAAGGGGGAGAGTGGAGGGAAATGTGCAGGAATTAAAAAGTATAAATTGGTAGGTACAGAATAGACAAGGGGGGTGTTAACAAAGTATGGGAAATGGAGTAGATATAGAACTTACATGCATGACCAATGGGCATGAGCTAAAGGGGAAGATTGCTGGTGGGAGTCGGGGGGACCAGGTGGAGGGGAGCAAAGGGGGAAAAATTAGGGCAACTGTAATAGCATAATTAATAAAATATATTAAAAATAAAAACTATCCTCAGACATCTTTTATTTTAATAAATGACTGGATTCTGTGTGTGGTTTGCGCTCTTGATGAACATGGGACTTCAAAATCCTCCTCGTGCTTGATTTTCAGCCCTGTCACATAGAAAACCATGTGTTCTTCACAGTCGTGCCAGAGTTTTCTCATAAAAAAGGACCAAGCCAAGTCCTATTGTCATTGGATATTAACATTGTTATACCCCCATGTGAGCTTTTGCACCCAAATCCTAAGCAGCCCTTTCCACCATGGGCACACCTGTGGGATAGCCTGTTAGGCAGCCCCTCTCTGCCAACACCCCAATTACATTATTTGGAACCTTGGGGCTGAGCAATTCTGTGCTCAGTCCACTGAGACATTTCCCTGTGCCCTAAGCTCTAGTTTTCACTCTTGTCTTACAAACACATGTGTCAGTGTCCCCTTCACTACGAGCTTCTCTAAAGGTAATGGTGTTCTCATCTCATCTCACCCAGGGGGTTAGCACAGGCCTGCACAGAGTGCATACAATGCGCTGAACAGGGGGCACGATGCAGAGGCCCTCCGCACACCCCGTCAGCCAGAGTCGCTGCTACAGACGTGGATGGCTCTCGGTGCTTGAGCAGGTAGAGAGCAGGGATTGAAAAAGAATGTCCTCCCCGCATGCTCACTCTGACTGGGCCATGATGTAATTTCCAGTCTCACGTCTCTATTTTAGACCACATATGGCAGTAATATTGGCTCTCCCCAACCTCAGCCTAACCATGACTAAACAGGTTGATGAATGTCATGCATCTTATCATCATACATGCATATTTTTAAATATAATTCACTTTTGATCTGCACCCTTGTGCAGTGGCGAATGAAAACAGTTAAGATTTCTTCCACTGTCTGCCTTTAAATGTATTAAACAGCCCTGCTGTCAATAGATTATATTCTTGTACAATGATAATAGCCCCCAAAACTAAGAGGCCTTGTCAGGAATTGCAGTTGTCACAGTTTGATGGGAATGATTTTACTTGGGGTTCGTCTGCCGCACAATCATCTCATAATCTGGATATACATCACAGCATGACATGTAAATTTCCTGCTACTCTGCTTTCATTTCCAGAGGCAGCAATCAAATGAAAACCACTCAACCTCACCCAAATGTATAAATAATTTTCATTCAAACATATTAACAGTCAAAATATGAGAATTTATCACAGAGTGCTAGGCCTTTTAAGAAGCAATAAAGACTTTACTTTTTAAGCATATTTCTCCTTAGAAAAGTAATATGAATAGTAACTCGCAATTTAAAAATCACATTTGAAAGTCCACATAGAAAGCACCTAATCTGCAAACTTAAGGAATGTAGGTGCTTTGCCATAGATTTGATGCTTGGAGGAGAAGGGGTGAGGGAAATACTGTGTAACAGAATTGCATGTGGATTAATAATCACCTACATGAAAATACCAATGTCTAGAAAGGCTGATTTATGTCATCTTTACCAAACATATCTTTTGTGCTGCACAACCAATAGTAGATCACTTTCTCTAAAATATAAACACCTGACCCAGCAGTGATTTGGGTAATATAACAAATGACACTTTTTTTTCCCCTGATAAACATCAGAGTTTAATTGAAAGCAATCTCCTTGTGGGTTGGGGGCAGAGCCCATTGCTTTGCAGTCACGACATGGCTGACTCTACCCCACTGCAGGCTGAGTTCCAGCCGCACTAGCTGCCCGTTACCAGGGAAGCAAGAGACATATGCACAATTGAACAACAACAACAAAAATATTTGTCTTCAGTGCTGTTATGAAATCAAATAAGAGCAGGGTGCTGGTTCATCCCTTGGCCTGGTTCAAGGTGAGTGTAGGGAATAGCCATGGGAGCTGCACTTGACAGAGAAGACAAGAGCTGCAAAGTGCTCACCCCTAGAGCCTGGGGACCCGACACGCTTGCCTGGAAAGCTCCCCTGAGAAGGTGTTTCAAGGCAGCTTTAAGATGCGGACTTTCTGCCTGGCCAGATGGAGGCGCTAAAAGACATTATTTGAGCAATAAGGTACCATGTTGATGCATTTATTAGATATGGAACAAAACCCCAAAAGGAATGTAATACTCTGGCATATTTAACTTAATAATCAGTCCACTCAGATTTCCAAAAGGAACCTTCCGTATTTTAGAGACAACAGCACGTTGTCTCCAGGTAAAAAACTAACTTAAAGGGTTCTATCACATCTTTGAGGGCACTTGAGAAGTGGAGGGTAATTGGAAACTGTAGATTAGAAGGTAGAGTTCAGGATGGAAGGAAATCTACTTTTCCCATTGATGCCAGCACCTAAAAATTTTGCTGCCTCACTTTAAATTTTTATACCTTTTTCCTCTCCCCCACTCCTCCCCCACCATGAGCAAAAACTGCTAAGATGACAGTTTTTCCCATTTCCCTAGTAAGTGTGTCTGCAGAAGTAGAAGTACCATAACCCGGGGTACAGCAAGCTCAGCCATTTGAAATAAAACTTTGCAGTACTAATGTTTTTGTAACTGCTTTCATATTGTAATGATATTTTTCCAAGCACTGGTTTTATTTGATCTTAAATACCTTTTTGGGAAAGTCCAGTGAGCTGACTCTAATAAAATCATGCTATTGAAAAAAGGTTTAAGTAGAATGTTCAGAATAAATTACAAAACTGCATGCAAGAATACCAGCTAGTGCTGCAATAAAAAGCTGAAAATGAGTATTCTTGCAATATATTTTAAAGAAGTAGTATACTTTTTTTGTCCATTTTTTTTCATTGAATGTTTCATAACAGAATGCCTCCATGTCATGAAAGGAGGGGAATGCATACCAAATGAACAAACTGCAGGAAAAAATTGCATTTAAAGGGAAAAAAAACCTTGACTTTTTGGGGGAGTATAGAATATATTTCATTTCATTTTCAATAACTGTTGGAAGATAATAGGAAATGTAATTTCTTTCCATTTGCAGTGCCAAAATACTTAAATTACATCATACTTATCCTGTCATATTTTTCAGGACCCTTTAATGGATTTCACATTCCTTCTGTATGCACTAAGGGATGGATTTGCTCTAAAAGACAAGAGATGTCCAGCATTAGGGATCTCAGGGAAACTGTTAGCCCAAGTGGAAGACAGAGGCAATTGTATATCTGACCTCCTTAAGGGGGAGCAGAAGTAAGGAGCTCATAAGTGAGAGAAGTAAGCACATCCTCCTAATTACTCTTGAAATCCTAGGTCCAAAAAGAAATCAAAGGCCTGTTCCATAGCCCTTCCACAACACAGGACAGTTTCACCAAAACCGGACGCTGAAAGAGCCAAGGACCGAGGACAGTAAACTTCCCATGGCGACATGCTATCTGCCATTGGAGAGTCCATTGTGCTCTGGGCATTGAGTCAAGCCCTGAGCTTCAGGTTCCATAAAAGCAATATTTATGTAAATAAAATTAACTTACAAATCCAAATTCACTTCTCTCACCTTCAAGTAAAACAGAAGCAATCATTCCCATTCTATGGGGAGAAACCAGGACAAAGAAAAGGTGGCCATAGAGTGATGGACAAAAGCTAGAAGATGATGGACATTGTCAGTGGCCTACCCAGCACTCCTCCTTCCCCCTCTTCCTTGCTACAGAACCTGAGTTTGTTCAGGAACCCATTCCTTCACACACAGCTATGCACTTCAGGAGACTCTGACCCATCTGGCTGCAACTACAGACTGACTGGTCATGGGCAATCATATTCCCTCCGCCATTGCTGAGTTTGAGAAAGGGCACGAGACTCTGGCAAGGCAAGTGGAGAGGAAGCAAGTCTGCTGGGGCTCCTTCAGAGAAGAGTTTCCTTGCCACCCGAAGAAGTGCTCTCTTTTTCCCTCCAGATATTTTGTTGTCTGGATGAGACTCCTGAAAGTTAGCCGCTACTCTGCTGGGATGAATACCAGTGATGGCAGAAATAATGCCAGGTTGGTTTCCTAGGGCTGCTGTAACAAAGTACAACAAACCAGGAGTCTTAAAATAACAAAAATGTATTGTCTCACAGTTCTGGAGGCTACAAATCCAAAATCAAGGTGTCAGCAGGGCCGTGCTCTCTCTGATGGCCCTGGGAGAAGAATACATTCTTGCCCCGTCTAGTGTCTGCCGGCAATCCTTAGTGTTCCTTGGCTTGTAGATACACCACACCAGTCACGTGATCATCACCTCCCAGTGTCTTCACCCTGTCTTCCCTCTGTGCGTGTCTGTCTTTGTATCCAAATATGCCCTTTGTATAACACCAATCATATTGGATTAGAGAGACCACTCTAATAATCTCGTTTTAATTTGATTACCTCTGTAAATGCTCTATTTACAAATAAGGTCACATTCTGAAGTACTGAGAATTAGGACTTCAACACATAGTTGGGGAGAGGGTGGTCAGGGGACACGATTCAACCCATAAATTGCTCAGATGTGGGCAGACATCAAGGTTGATAGAGCTTGATGACATCACAGAGCCCCTGAATCAACCACCTGTGAAACTGCCCTGCCTGAGAACTGACCACTATGTGAGAACACCTTTCTGCACCGTGCAAGTCATTTTGTATTGCGGTTTGTTACTTGTAGTTGAAGCCACCTTCATTGATGCAACATATACGGCATAAAAACAGATCAGATTCTACCATTTACTAGCTGTGTCCTTGGGGAAAGTCACTTACACTCTCTGAGAACACTTTCTGTATCTCTAAATCGAGTCAAACATTATCTCAGAGCTGTCAGGGGTTGATGAGATAGTGCACATAGACAGCATGCTACAGAAAGGCTGCTTGCAGATTGCTGATATGTCCATTTAAAAACCTACCCTTGTGACTCTGGGAGAATAAAAACAATACAACATAATCTACTTCTTAAGGGACTGATGAAAACCAATAGTTCTTGGTGGTTGTTACAGTTCCAAACAGGTCATTGTGTCCATGTTGTTCCCTTAGGCATACTGCACCTGTCCACGCCTTCTTGGGGCTTTGTTACAGCCTCCAGCTACGAGAGGCAGTTGACCTTTGTGGTTACAGGTGTGGGTTCTGCTGCAGTAGGACCTTACAGATCCAAATCTTGGTTCTGCCCCTTCCTGTGTGTGACCTAGGGCAAGTTATTTAACCTCTCTGGACTGTGGTTTCTTCATCTCTAAAAAACTAGGAATGACAGTGTTCAACATACATTCTTTCTTCCTTGCAATCTCCACTATCATCTGCAATCATCTTGGGATGCTACACAAGTGGATTTCAAACTTCAGTGTGTGTGGAAGAAGCACCTGTAATGCTTGTTATAAGTACAGATTCCAAGCACCATCCCTCCCCAGCTCAGAGATTCAGATCCAGTAGGTCTGAGACCCACTTGTAATGAACACTCCAGGTGAAACTGATGCAGATGGCCTCTTATCACAAACTGAGAAACTCTCTACTTTCTCTAATTGGAAGTCAGGAGAATTTAGAAGGAATTACTCACCTTAGAGAGATGTATTTCTCTTACCCTCCCTACTATTGTGAAAGCTTCTGGAAGGCAGAGGTACCATTATCTCTCTGTCCCCCCTGCCCCCACCACCACATGTCTAGCACAGTACCTCGTTCACTGAAACTCAAAAGTGTTTACTAAATCAGTTTAAAGTAATCTTAGATGGTAGAAACAGAAGTAGTCAGGGAGAGATAGGGGGAGGAGCACTAGGCAGAAGGAAAACAGGTCCACCTAACCATTGAGACATTTGAAGAGATTCTACAGGAACAGCTGTCCAGAGCCAGCCCTAGCAGTTTTTGTTTCTGGAGCCCTGTGAACAGTGTGGCCCTGGTAGCACAGCCACCAGAAAGCTCTGGAATTCCAGGTTGGCTTCACTTTTTAGATTGCTACAAGCCTGGGACACAGCCCCCTCTCCCAAATCCAAAGCCAGCCAGGTTCAAGAGGACAAAGGGACAAAAATGCCAAGTGAGAAGTTTAATTTGGATTCCTTGTTGTTACTTGGTCACTTAACCAACTACGTTTAGCTCTCTTAGGGACAACTTCAACAAAGAACATTTACAGTGTTGCTTTGTAAAGTAATTAATGTTAACACATACAGCAATATGTAGCTACTATTTATTAGATGAGTATACAAACCAGATGCTTTTCATGAATTATATCATTAAACTCTCAAGAATCCATCAACTAATATTTGTTGAGCATCTACTATGTGCTGAGTTATCAAGAATCGCCAGTATGGTATTCATATCAGTAGATGTGTAAACTATATCTATACTTCATATATGACTATAGAGAAATTTCCTATAAAGACTGGGAGGCTAAGCATGAAGCACTGGTGCAGTGTCTGATGAACACCAAGCACTGAATTAATGTAAACCATTATTGTTAATTATTAGAGAGTATACATACTGTTATTAACAGTGGTTCTTTCTGGATGATTTCTTTCTAGAAATGTTCTGGGTGAATATTTCTTCCTTTTGTTTATTGTAGATATACTAAATGTTCTACATTAAGTATGCAATGCTATTGTTATAAAAAATTAAAGACTTATTTTAAAAGTAAGTAAGATATTTCCCCTCTGAATCCACAAAGGAAAACCACACTGTCTTTGACAGCACTACCTAGTGGTTTCAACACAGTGTAGCTGAAAACGACCCTTTCTTCCCCCCACCCACCTCCTCTGGACACAGCTCCAGAGACGCTACTTCACACGGAGACCCACAGCAGTGACTGGGATGTGTTCTGACTCACACAGCACCCCACATAGTTTGGCCAATGACTGGCATGCTTAATTTGTGCCCTTATTGTCTTTAGAACCCACTATGTTTTCACGATGCGATGATTTTATTTCATATGGGACTTTGATTTTGATAGTTTTTATCACAGAAATACAACTTAGGAATCCAGTGAGACCTCTAACACACACATAGTGCACACAAAATAAATCTTCTATTTTAGGATATCCTTGTAGGTAGAGGTGGAAAAATAAAAGTTTACCTGATCTTTACCTTTATCTCTCTTTATCTTCCATTTGGTTACCCAGATGTACAATTCACATAGTAAAAAAAAAAAAAAAAAAAAAAAAAAAAGAAGCATTTATTAAGTACCTACTAAGTGCCACACATTAAACAAGATGCTGTGATAAAAAGCTGAACAAAACATGTTCCCTGTCCTCAGTGAGCAGTTACGGGATACCGGTGTGTAATGCAGCTCACTCTGACACGGTAACTCACCCCTACATTCCTTCCTCCAACAAGCATTTGTTGAGCATGTACTGTGTCATAGGCACTGTTCTAGGCGCTGGAGATACAAAAATCAATGAAATGGAGTCCTTGGTGCTAGAGCTTGCAATCTAATGGGGGATAGATGATAAACAAATGACACTAAGATATAGGTGTGACAGTGTCACAAAAAAATAATAAAGGGAGTTAAGGGGAAGAGAGAAGTACCACAGTTGCTGCTGATAATGAAAGCTTTTCTGGTCAGGAGATATTTGAGAAGAAATCAGGAGGCGCTAAGGGAGCAAGCCACGCAGATACTGTGGGGCAGAGCATTCTGTGCAAAGGTCCCGAGGCAGGCGTGTGCTTCCCGGCATTGACAGTACAGCATGAAGGTCCATGTGACTGAGTACAATGAGCTAGGGAGGCAGTGTAGATGATGAATTTGGACCAGATTTGGCAGGACCTTGCTGGCCCTGGTAAAAGTCTTGGATTTGATTCAAGGGTTGATAGGAAGCCATTGAGCAAAAGAGTGCCATGCTCTGGCTTCCATTTTAAAATATCTTTCAGTTGCTGAGTAGATATTAGACTGGAGGAGGACAAGAGTGGAAACAAGGAAACCATGCAACAGGCGAGTGAACGACTGTCTGTGTGGAACAACTGACTGTATGAATAATATGGAAAAATAGAACAAAGAGATAGTGTTCCGGTACAGCCGGAAGTGATCAAGGAAGTCTCCCCATTGGAGGTGAGGCCTAAACAGGGGTTTGCTTTTTATTTTCAGATTTGAATTTTTTTTGGCAAGGAATGTTCTTCCATTAGGAAGCCCATAATATCAATGTCTCTCTTTTGCAATGTTAGCAACTTAATAAATGCCCTGATGCATTCATTCATTAATGGTTGCAAAGTGGTGATATCCTCATTCTATCTTTTCATTTATATTTATTAGCTGGAGTACATTTATAAAAAGAACCTTTCCTTTATCTTATATTCCATTACCCAGTTGTATAATTCACACAGAAAAGGCAAAATAAATGCTTGAGTTTTTCTCCTTTATTTTCAGCTTTCAGAATAATGAGTTGGCTGACTAGCCTCTTTTCACGCTGACCAATTGTCTGCTTGCTTCTCTCTCTTTCTCCCTCTTTTTCTCCCCCTTCACCTCTCTCTCTCTCCGTCTCTCTCTCTTTTTCTCTCTTTAGTTCTTTCTCTCTTACATACAGGGTGGGGCAAAAGTAGGTTTACAGTTGTGAGTATGTAAAACAGTTTATTCTTGTATTATTATTTATCAATTATTGTATTACTTTCCATAAGAACAGCTGTAAACCCACCTTTGGCCCACCCTGTGTTTTCTTTCTTTCTCTTTCTTTCTTTCTTTCTTTCTTTCTTTCTTTCTTTCTTTCTTTCTCCTTTTCTTTCCCTCATTCTCTCTTTTTTTATTATCATTATGAACTCGTGATTTTAAAACGTATCTGGTGGGTTTTAATCTATTGCAGTTATTACCCATGTGGATGCTAAAATGTTCTATCTTTAGGCAGGAGCCTCCTCAAGTTGGCTCCTGAGCCCTGTTGACAAAACCCCAGTGGCTTTTGCTCACTCCCTTGCCATCTGATACAAGTCAGTGACAAGCTCACCATGCACTTACCCTGCCCCTGACTCGGCATAGATGTTTCTCTAAGGAGCCTGGGTCCCATCTGTGGGACATTGGTATATCAGCACCTCAATGCTAAGGGTGAACCACTATTTCTGTTTTGGTGTTTCTAGGCCTTTTCAGTAGAGTTTGACATTTTTTTAATAACATTAATTAGGGTTTCATATTGATAATTCCGATTTAAACTATGAGATTTTTTTTACTCCTTTTCTCTACAATGATAGTCTCAATTTTCAACACCTTCAGAAATGACAGAATTACAGTAACCCTTAATCACTAATTTGCTCTGTTCCCCTAAAATACAACAATTACATAATTAACAACACCAACAGTACCAGCAGCAACATGATTACTGTAAAGAGTTTAGATTCTTTTTGCAGTTCTTCGTGTCCTAAGAGAGTCTCCCCCTGTGAATGTACAGACAAGTCGCTGACATTTATAGTCATTTAGAATGTTTCATGTCTCGAGACTTTACAATTGGCGGTGGAAGCGGATATTTAGGAAGTGACTGTGGGGCAGCGACTGCCACACGAGAAGTGCAGAGAGCAACACAAGGCTCTCCTGTCTCGGGGATGCTCGGAGCCGGCCTCCCTGAGGAGGAGACCCTTCCCGCTGGGTTGGATTTGGCGCAGCAGAACATGGGGGTAAGGTGGGGTGGGCATGTTCCAAACGGTGTTTCCTAAGCTGTGATTTATAAAGCACCCTGCAAATAAAATGCCAAGCGACAATGGTAGCTCTTTGGAATTTTCTTTTTAAATCATGTTCTCCAAAAACCAAAAGATGATGAATCACTGATCTCCGCTTTGAGAGTAGCATTCAAGTCAAAAGTTACACCAAAGGTAACTATTGCACAAAGTCACAGACATGCTTTCTGTGTGACCCCGAAAGCATGCTGCTTAGTGTCATCAACTATTTGATTTATCATACTTAACTTCCATTTCTAAAAGTGAAAGCCTCATGGTGTTAAGTGTTTGCCCCAATTAGGAGTATTTAAAAAGAAGGACTTCAGAGGGTAAAGAGCATCCCCAAGCAATCCCAGAGAGGACACGACCCTGCAGAAAACCCAAAATAATAATGAGAATGACCCTGTGGCACTGTATAAGATGCTTCACATACATAAAACCTAATCCCCAAAACAACTCTGAGTTTGGGTGATGTTATCCCATTTTAGATCTAAAGAATCTGAGAGCCAGAGGAGGTATGAGGAGAAGTTCAGAGTTACACAGCTACTAAGGGGGAGAGCCAGGATTCAAACTCGGGTCTGCCTGAGGCCAAGACCAAGGCTCTACCCATTACCCTACTGAATTTCACTTGTTTGTTCTCTAGAGACATGGCTTATTTGAATATATATATGGTGGGTTATACAATGAATTATGTTAGTCTAGAGTTGCAGCCATAATGAGTAATAATAAGAGCTAGCATTTGGTTTACCCTCTCCAGCTTGCACTGATCCCCTCTTCTAACTCGGTTGGGTCTCAGCACTCCCATTTCACAGAGGAGGAGACTGACACTCAGGAAGACGTTCAGCTGCTTGGCTGCTAAGTGACAGAACCGGGGTTTAAACCCAAGGCTTCTGACCCCAAGTCCCCCTCCTGCTGCCCCAAAATTAGAGTGTTACTTGTCAACAAAATATCCTCTTTGTTTATGAAACTGAGTATCAAACAATGATCAAAATAAAACTTTAAATTTGTTTTACTTTAAAAAAATCTCTAGGTGAAAAAACTGCGCAAACTCACAGTTAGGGTATAATGTCAATACCTTAACATCATAGCAAAAAAGATACACAAAAAGAAAACATAAAACTCTGTCTTTAAATTGTTTTCTTGATTTTTCAGTAAATCTAAAACTGTTCTAAAAATCATATCTACTTTAAAAGAGAAAAGGACATGATCTCTCATTGCTTAAGTTATTCATTTTTCTTTTCTTTCTTTTTTTTTGTAAGTAATTATGCCAAAAAGGTAGAAAATTTACTTGCTTTTGATAAGCTCATACTAACTACTTTCTCCCACATAGGGCAGTTTATTTGGGATTTGGGAGTGAGATGGTGTGGGGTCCAGACCTCTGCTTTGCCTCTTCCTCGCTTGCCAAGCTCTTCCCCAGCGCCCCTGACACAGCAAGTGCTCAACAAATGGCAGCTGTTCTTCAGTGGTGCGCCGCACCGCCTCTCTCTGTGGCTGGGAATTAAAGGTTGGGATTTGGATTTGGGGAAGTATTTAAGAAAAAACAACAACCTTTAATCTTTAGTCATTAGTTCACTTTTCTTAAATAATGAAAATCATGAATTCAATTCTATTTCCTATAGCTTTTGAACCTATTTGAAATATATAGGCTAAGGACTGAAACAATACAAAGTTAAGTACTATTTTGATCACGTTGCTTAGTTAAAATTTTAGAAAGAAAAAAATGGCTTTTTAAATATAGAGACCATGGTTACAATATTTTCATCAATCTATGAAGCAGAAAACATTATAATACAGTTTCACTGGCTCAGGACGATGAAATCGATGAAATCTCTGTTCCAAAGCATCAGCTTTACCCATCCAGCTGCTGCAATGTAGCTGTGGGTCTGTGCGGGGGCATCTCTCAGGACCACCCGGGTTCTCACACATCTGGATCTCGCTCACTGGTGACTGAGCCTGGTATTTGCTGTTGCAGTAGATGGAGTGTCACCAGGGCAATCCACTTAGAGACCCACAGATTTGTTCTGTGATAGAAAAACCAATGCAGAATTCTGCTCAAATCACTGTGCACCAGCCAAGGCTGTTCGCTATTTTTAACCAATTGTAATTGCTCTGGAAACTGGCAACACCTCCCTTTTTAAATCAGAGTGGCAGCTGCTGGATGTGGAGCCACATGAGCTGTTGTTGCCTTTTACACACTTCAGGGGGCGCAGCAGAGTTTGGCAGGAGGAAAATTATTATGTAAATTAATAATTATTTAAACTTAAAATATTGTAAACAGTGTGATGTTAAGCTTTTGTTTTTGTGGGTTATCCAGCTTGTGGACCATCCTGCCTGTCCTGCCCGGTCTGACTGCCGGTGTTCTAAATGCTGTGCTTCTTGTAGTGTCTGCTCATCTGGAAGGTTAACAGTAGGTATGAATGGTAAAAACGTTTTTTTTTTTAAAGAGCAAGTATATTTTCGCTTTTCTAGCAGCACAATTTGGGAGAGACAATACAAAGGAAATAACTGTCGGCCAAAACTCTTTGTACTTCAGTTATTTCTCTCTGCCCACATTTGAGAAGAAAAACCAGAGGAGGGAATCCTCGGCTAACCCTGACACTAGCTCAGGAACGTCACTGCCACCCACCACACACCCACTCGCATTCGGAGCTGCGTCCTCGAGCCCAGGCGGGGCCCACGGTGAGCGACTTGTAAACGTTGGTTCCTTCAATGCCAGGAAGCACTCTGTTCTTAGTGGCAGTAGGCTGTATGTTTGGACGTCAGGATCACTGTCGATATTTTTGTTTGTTTCTTTTTACACTTCCTGTCCAACCACTGACTGGACAGGACTCAGAACCAGATGAAACAACACCAGAAACTCTAGGCCCCAAACAGGTCTCCCCTGGTGATGCCAAACGACCGAGAGGTCAGGCTCCCTGAGAACAGATGAAAACTTCACTGGTCCACCCAGCCCCTTGCACAGAGTGGTGACCTGCCAGGGCAACATGCTTCCTGGGCCTTCGGTAGGCCTCAGTGCAACACTGGCTGCCGACCGAAGCAGCAACCACCTCTCTTAAAATACATGCGGCATAATAAAAATAAAGGGTCACTGTAAAGTTTAGTTTATTGACAAGAACAAATAACTTTAACATTTGGCTCAGGCGCTGAACCCTGGGCAGACATTGTATCTGATACATCAGCGAGCAACTAGGCGTGACTGCACTCCACTTGTGTGTGCCTCGAAGTACAGTGATTCATGCTAGGAGCATGGCAGGTGTCCATTTTATAGAGTCATTCAGTTGGAAAAGGTAAATGTTCTGGGGTTTTGAGCCCATTGTAATTGTCTGTGCATAGCTGATCTCTCCCCGGCCTTCCACCCTTGTCTTGACTCCATAACCCCACCGCCTCCCAGAACCACACAATAAAATACCAGGGCCAAAATGAAGCGCCATAGGTTGGAGAGCGTATCCACCGGCAAAGCCCCACGCCTCACAGGAAATCTGTGTCTTGCAACACTGCTGAACTCAGCAGCAGGAGGAGAAGGGGTTCCCGGAGCATTTCCTGTTGTAAATACAGACGCCGCACACTGAAACAGCGTGCTTAGTGTGTTAAAACACTCCTCAGTTATTAAAGATGATTCTCTTATTAAAGGAAGGGAAGTACATGGGCAGACGGCAGTATTCTCTCATGATACATTGTGTGGGGTTGGAAGCAAGAGTCTGCACACAGCTGCTTGCTTCAACTGTATTTGTTAAACCCATAACTCTCTGGTGCTTTTTCCCTTCCTAAGCCATTCTTTTACTACTTGAAGGTTTTGAGTTGATAATATTCCCTCATAACTGCAGGTAAAATGTTATGCTAATTTCAACACATGGCCACAATATTATCTCCCAAAGGACTTCTAGACTGAAGAACCATGATTATCATAATTATCACCAGCTTTTATTCAGGCAAAGATCCAAGAATGTAGCCACCCCCCTTACACACACACACACTCACCCCCCCAAACACACTCACTCACACCACCCTTTGCATATTTGACTGTGTTGCCTAATTATTCTACAACAAAAGGCTTCTGCAAATGCATAAACGCGAGGCCAGATGTACTCCGCTATTCCAGGGAATACAACAACTCTCCTGTGACAATAAAGAGAAACTTCAGTTTAAACAAAAAAGTTCCACCATATTTGCTCAGACTAACTATGATGAAAGGCAATGAAGACACGAGCTTCTCATGTAGGTATCAATATAAATATTACTGGAAGGTCAATTAATATGTAAATTAACTCCTCCATTTAATTAGCTATTTAACTATTTTCTGAAGCATGGACATATTAAATCATGCTTAAAGACCCCTCTAACTAGCCTCATGACGATAGCACTAGGGAGTCGCAGGCTCATAAAGCACCGACTTGACCTATAAAGAGCCCCGAGTCTGCTAATTCCATCTCAGGCTAATTTTATTACTTGCATAAAATAACCATAGTGCAGCTTTGTGGCTGTAAAGAGGATATGGGTAATAAAACTGGCACAGAAAAGCATCTGAAATATCCTCTTTACCAGTGTCCTCATTTATTATTCTATTATTCTTTGCAGGGTACCAAGCCCATGCAAAAGATAAATGACCTTATTACATTAAATAATTTGTGAGGATATTAACCGTTAATCACACATAAACAGCATTTAAAAGGTATTGATTTTCCGCACTCTCAACAGCTTGTAAAATTTATGTCCAATAACAAGATAATAGATAATCAGATGAATTATGCCGGTCATTCAGGGGACAAAGAAAGGTAAAGCTAAAATGAAAGGGTCAAGGCTCCAGAAATGCTCAGCTGGTAAAAAATATATATATGTACACATATATATGTACGTGTCTCTCTATAGATCAGGAGAAACGACAATAGGAACGCAATCTACCAACATTATTTAGGGCCCGCTGAGAAACTAGTCCTTAACGTGGACCGCTAGTGACCCCAGCTCCGCAGCAGTGCACACAGACCTCACCGAGGAAACAAACACCATGCAGGGAGGCCTTCTGCTATCCCTGGACAGACAGACAGACAGACAGACAGACACACTCTTTCCTGCCACCACACAATAAGGATGGAACTCATGGCCTGGTTTGAATATCCCAAATCAGAAACATGTATTAATTTTACATGGCGAATTAATTATAAATTACCCATGTCTATGCAGTAAGCCCAAAAAAGTTAAGTTGACAAGTGAAATGTGCAAAAGTGGAAGCCGTCGCTCCTCCTATCCAGTGTCTGGGATCAGACGCAAGAGCCCATGGACAGGCTTTTTCTGTCCATTGCATTTTCTCTGTCACCTCCACCAAACATCTCCCTGGCTCGACCCACCCTCTCCTGTCTCTCTGTCCCAGTGGGTTAGGCTAGGATCTCGCCCTGATCACTTTCCCCTCACATATGGCTTACGATCATCTCTTCAAGGAAAAAAGTAAAGGATGTTTTCAGCAATAGTACCAGTGGATGCAATAACACTTCAAAAAGTGTCCACAATGACTGTGTTGAAGACATCATATTCATTCTTTGGCATTTTTATATTAGGAAAAAAAGGCTTCATTTGAGTAGTGTGTAGAAACAGCCAAGGGAGAAGGCAAATGAAGATGGAGCCAGACGAATTCGTTCGAGGCTGGGATTTTCCACACCTCTTGGCTTGCTCGGGTGCCTCACTCAGTCTTTATTTGCACTTGTGGAGTGAATGATTTCCACAGGAGTCAATGGGAGAAATGTCTATGTCTGGGCAGCAGGATTAGTACCAGAGGTTCATGCAGACCGATATAAATGAGCCACTCTTAAGGTAATGGGCTCTGCTCGCCATGTCGGAATAGGAGGGTGGTCTTCCCTGAGTGCCAGCAATAATATCACCTTGGAAATGAAGGTAGACACAACAGTCTGTCTCTAATTCTGCTCATTGTGCTCATGTGTGCATTTGCTCCCGTGTGAAGACGGTTGAAAAGAGAAACAAAGGGGGAGATGAGAGGGAGATGCTAAGAGACCAGGATCTGTTACTCTTTCTCAGCTTATATATTTAGATATTCAGATGTAAACGATGAGGACAATTTACTGCCCGTACTCATACCTATTAGAAGTTCTTCCTTTGGTTTTAGTTTGTTTTTAACTTTTAGGTCAAATTTGAATGATCTTTTCCAAAAAAGTAGGACAAGAGAAGGAGATGATTACACATTTTAATTCATTGCATTGGTCAGAGATATTTTTCCTTTTTGAGTTTTAACTACATGCCCTTTTTCCCTTGAGTTTTGTATGACAGCTAGCATCTAAACAATACATATTCGAGAGCGCATTAAACCGTAGGAAGACTATGTTAAAGAGGGAGAGCTGTGAGGTGGTGCCTGTGTCATCGGAAGATGAGTATTTCACCAAAATCGATGTCAGAAGTCTGCAGCTCAGGGCCAGGGCCAGGCTTGGCTGCTCCTTAGCTCTGTAACCTTGGGTGAGCCACTCAACCTCTCTCGGTCTCAGTGTCCGCCCTGTGACAGGAGTGAGCATCTTGAAAAGTCTCTGTGAGGGTTAAATAAGAACATGGTATTATTTGCCAGGAGTCTCCAAAGTGCTGGCTATGCATGGTGTTGGGAAGCTACATCACAGCACTTGATCATCGTTATCAGATGTGAGAAACTATGATAATAACAAAAACCAAAACATTATATTCCTATGTGTTATGCCAATAATCGCTAAAATATTTAAATCTTATTATGTCCCAGACAGTGTATGTGGTTTTTTACATCATTACTTAATCTAATATATAACCTTCTGAGGCAGTGTTATCACTGTTCCCATTGTACAGGTAAGAAGACAGAGGTTTATAAGAGGTAAAGTAACTTCCCCCAAAATTTGTAAGTGCCAGAATAAAGAAACAGAGGTTTATAAAAGGTAACTTTCTGAAGAATTTGTGAGTACCAGAAGCCACACTAGAATTTAGGCCTATTTTACTTTTATCCAGACTGGGGCCAAATACTTGTCTCCCCACCTTCCCCCATATTTGCAAGACTTTAAAATGTAGAGTTTCAATGTTTCAGATCATATTTGGTGGGATCTCTTTCTCCATCCCTGCATTTGTCCTTTGTTCCATTTTGAATGGTACCCAAAGCTCCATGCTGATGTTACAGAAAGCATCGGCATCAAATGTTTTTTTTGCTTCAGGTGCTTCCCTTTGCCACATGACCAGCCTTGCAACATTCCAGGGGGTCAGCAGTGTTCTCCTTTACGGATGGGAAGAGAGGCACAGGCCGGGGGGTGGGGGGGACTTGCCCAAGGTCCCACTGCCTGTTAGTGATGGAACCAGGAAGAGAAACCAGATCTTTCAACTCCCAAATCAGGTGTTCCTATGTCTCATTTCCCAAGAGGGATGCAAGGATGCTGAGAGCCCAAACACGTTTAGCTAAAGCCTGCATATAAAAATAAATAAATAGCCCTAGCTGGTTTATTTGGTTCAAGCATCAGCCTGTAAACCAAAGGGTCGCTGGTTTGATTCCCAGTCAGGGCACATACCTGGTTTGCAGGCCAGGTCCCCAGTAGGGGGTGGGCGAGAGGCAACCACACACTGATATTTCTCTCCCTCTTTCTCCCTGTCTTCTCCTCTGTCTAAAAATAAATAAATAAAATCTTTTTAAAAAATAAATAAATGAATAAATAAAGGAAGCAGGATAATTCAGATTTATTGAGCATGAAATATTTCTGGGGATTTTAGGAGGGTTTTGTATGTTTTAACTTATTTAGTAAAGGTATTTTGAACAAATAAAATGATCCATAAATGCTTACCTGGACATGCCCAGCACATCTAGCACACAGTAGGTGATCAATATATTTGTTCAGTGAAGTAAAAGTTTTAGGCTCTCAGAAGAAAATCTTATACTTTATTTTTTCAGGAGGAAAAAAGATTTCCCAGGATAGTCTCCAAATCTATATGAAAATCTTAAAATGTAATGCAGGTAAAAGAAAATATCTGTGTTGTATTAACTAGACTGGTACTGATTCTCTAACCGTAGAGTAACTTCAACAGGGAAAAGTGGGTAACAGGGAAGTTTGGAATGGCCAGTCCTGGCAAAGATGCTGCTCATGCTTCTGTCTTCCACCCCTTCACCATGGCAGGCATTGCTAATAGATCAGGGCACCACTTCCTGCTGATCCAGGACAGAGCCTCAAGTCCTCAAACACCTTGCCCCAGGCACTACCACTAATCCATCAGAATTGACACGCCTGCTGAAATCTATTTGTCATCCCTGATAGACTTAAAGGTTTTTTCTCTGTGGCCTAAGGGGACCAGGGAACTGGCTCCTGCTGTTTGTACACCTCTCTGACTTTGCCCAGAGGACAGGAGGGGTGCAATCTGTAAAGCTGTTCTTTGGGCCCCGGTTCAAACTTGATTGAAGAATTGCTGGTCTGAATTATAGAATCTCTGAACGGGTTACTATGTGAGGCTGAAATATCTTTTAGATACTTTATAAATAAACTAGATTCCCATTGGTCCATTGGTCCAGAATCATTGGGCACAGCCCTGCCCTGCCTATGAGAAGGATCGAAAGAAAATAACCTCTAGAGATCATCTCTGGTCCTATTATTCAGTTTTCTCCCCAGAGTTAATAACAGCATCCCTGAAACAAATGTGTGTGTGTTCAAAGGTTCAAAGAAACCTCTAGTTTAAAAATATTGTGACAGAAATTTTTTAAAAATTGTCTACAATTAAGGGATATTATTTATGCATTTAAATAACTTTCTAAAATATGAATTAATAGCATATTGGAAATTTTTACAAAGAACATCTTTAGCAACCATAAACTGTATAACCCCTAATATGATCCCTCATGCTTATCTCTTAGAAAATACCATAATACATTTCACACCTAGAACTGACCAGCTAACTGATTAAAATTACATCAAAATCTTTTCTTTTCATTAATGCCCTCTCTAAAGGAAGACAGTTAAAAGGACAGTAAAATCATATGATGGTTAAACCATGTTTCGATTCCATACTGTGTCAAGTTTAAATACAATCATCCATGATTCTGAAGGTCATCAAATTTTCCTGAGCAGGTGTATACCTAGAAAAAAGATGTTTTAATTAAACCTATTAATCAATATAAAGCAGACCTCTAAACTAAAAGCTTGGCTTGGAATGGCAGCAAATTTACATAAGATGTCAATCTAAAAAGAGGAAAAGCCTCCTACAGGTTCTTGTTCCAAAAGTAGGCCTTCTGGACTTTAACTGAGCCATGTGAAGTAGGACCGGGTGTCACTGTTACTCCATTCATGGTGGGTGCCACCACGGTGAGCAGCACCGATATTATAATCCAATGAGAAGAATGCCTCCCGTGGTAGGACCGAACCCTGTGTCAGAAAACCTTCATTGGGGTCAAAAAAAAAACAAAAACAAAAACAAAAAGTAGTGAACAGTGAGCTGTTTGGTTTTTTAAATACCATCCATATCCAATAAACACCCTAGAATGTTAATAATCCCTGTGAACCCTGAGAATGGAAAAAACTGTACTTAAGTGTAAATTATATCAGGCATAAAATCAAAGTTTATGAGGCCAAGTATATATCAGTCCTATTTACCATTTTTGAATGCTTACCCGGTGCCAGGCGCCTTGTACAGACCAACCTCCACAACAATTCTGTGACATAAATGCCCTGTTTTACAGAGGAAGCCAGTGAGAGGCACAGGAAGGTTGTACAACTTGCCCAGAGTTACCCACTGGCAGAGTAGGGGCTCCACCTCCAAGTCCATAGTCTTCATCATCATCCTCTGCTCCTCTTATGTTTACAGATTTTTATTTTGTTCTGTTTTGTTTTGGAAAGGAGAAGGAAACTATGGTCTTTTCCTCTGCCTTTAAGCTGGGATGGAAGGAAATTTTCCATCACAGTCTTCTGAAATCAGACTGAACAACTGGTACTTCTGGTATTACAGATTTAAAGCCAAGAGGGAACTAAGCCATCCAGTTGTAATTTTGGAGACCATCTAAATAGAACCTAATTTTCAAAGAAATCGATTACATATATTTTAATGCTGAAGTGAGGCACGCTAGTAATGCAGGTGACAAGGAGCCTTACATAATTATTTTCAGGTTGGCTCAAAAAATGTACTGTCCTATTATAGAAAGAGACACATAAAAAACAAATGATGTTGAAAGCCCAGAAGGTCAAGTGCAAGGATCTGATTTTCCCTTCTTATATAATTGCAAACTCATTCTCCCTGGATGTCTTTATGTTGCATTGTTGCTCTCATATCTAACTTGTACCTGCTGGAAGTTTTTCTTTTGCCAAAAAGAAAAGGAAAAAATGCATTAACATTTGACTAAATATGGTACTGTGAGGTTTCCACAGTGAAAATTCACCCATATGCACACACAGGCGGGTACAGACCTCTACCATGAGAACTGCCTATTTACGTGGTTGGTTTACATATTATCAAACCACCCATCTGATCCCTGATGGCAGCCCTGCTGACACGGTCTGACTCAGTTTGACAATGTGGATGGAAATCGTAGGGTTGGCTGTTCAATGGCTGTGACTTTTAACAGCACTGCTTTTGGGCCTCAAATCAATTCTCTCTGTTTACAGACCATTTCACAGCCCTTTACCTGCAACATCACTTGTGTCAGTCCCATAAATACTTTGGTGTGTATAATGCTTGAATTAGCATAATGGCTTAGGCTCTGAGCTCTTAGCCCAAAGAAGGACACGTCAACACGTTCTCTTCACTTAAGCAATTAAGAGCCATTATGCTGCTTCAGTGGAAATATCATCAAGGTTAAAGACAATCCCAAACAGCCCTCTCACCTTTTTATTCCAAGTCTAATAAATGAGGCATAGAAATTGAAATGTTAGTAAACAGTCCTACTTGCAAGCTCTTTCCAGATAATGCTTAATCAGACCCCATTTCATCAGGCGTTTGCAAGGGAATCAGAAATGTGTACATTGAATTGTTCATTTAGTGTAAGAAAGGAGTTTGCTAATTTAATTTCAAAGTTATAGTGAACACTAGTTTGTTTTTGTTGGATTTTTAAAAGTTTAGCACTGAGTTACATAAAAAATATTTCTGTGCTTTTATTGTACTATTCGCTATGACTAGTTACATTTTTAAAGGTGACAGTGTTGCTGTGACTTTTAAACAAAGGGATATTTCCAAGATCTTCCTTTATTTTCTTTTTAGATTTATTTTAAAAATTAGCTTTATTGAAGCATAATCAGCCTATAATAAAAATCAATTTTAAGTATACGTTTTGATGAGCTTGGGCAAGTGTATATGGTGGCATCACTGCCATTACAATCAAGATTGTAATATTTTCACCACCTGGAAAAGTCCCCTCGCCCCATCCCTGGGAACAAATCACCTGCTGTGATCACTAGTTTTGCCTTTTCTAGAATTTCATAAAAACAGAACTAGACTATCTGGTCTTTCGTGTTTGACTTCCCATATTTCTTTATATCTTTTCTTCTACATATTAGCAGTAAGAAGGTGATGTGAGAAACATCACTTGTGTGGAATTCTGGCTCTACCACTTCTGGGTCAATGAATGACCTTGGGCAAGTTATTTAAATTCTCTGGTTTCCTCTTTTTCAGAATGGAGATAATACCCCCACGGGGCCAACAGGAGTGTAAATAATCTAAGCATATACTTACATAGGACACCTAGCAAGTGCTCAATAAATATTGGTTCCTTATCAGTCACGCTCTCCAGCCTTTTAGCAGTTGCTCACTACAGCTCTCACTACGATGACTGAATCCAGCGACTGCAAAGGAGCCCCTGGGAAATTTCTCAGGTTTTCAGAATATTATATATCTTGAATGTAATGGTAAGCACACAATTGTATACATTTGTCAAAACTCATCCAACTGTACACTTAAAATTGAATTTTATCACATGTAAATTTTTACTATAATAAAGCTGACTTTTTAAAATCTAAAATAATGAAGAAATATGGAAAGGCCTTGAAAATATATCTTGGCTAAAGTCACTTGCGATGAGAGATATCCTTGACTCAGTGCTTCCTCATCCAAGTTCACTGCTTTGGGCAGATATGGGACGCATTAAAAATTTCTCCTAAGGACAGCACACTTAGTGTTGCCAGCAAGAGCCCTGCAAGCAGCAAATGTCTTCACAAACCACTGTCTTTGTGTTGACTTTTTAAGTTTAAGAAAGCAGCTGTGCAATGAGAGAGCAAAAATAGTGTGAGACTGCGTGTGTGTGTGTAAGAAAGAAAATGCAGTTAGGTGACATGGTGTTGACCATCTTGAACTAACAGCTTCAAAATGTCATAAACATCTTATTAGGTAACATACAAGACAATGTGAACTCAAAATCAGTTCATTGAAGTGTCACTTCCTTTGGGGGTTTTCCCCAACTCCCACCGATGCCCTCCTCCTTGTTAGTTAGGTGCCCCTTCTCTGTGTCCTGATATTAGTCTGTCCCTACCTCTGTTACTCAGTTATCACATCATATTTTTTTAATTTTAGAGAGAGAGGAAAGGATAGAAAGAGAGAGAGAGACATCGATGTGAGAGAGAAACATCTATTGGTTGCCTCTTGTAAGGCCCTAACTGGGGACCAAACCTGAAACCTAGGTACGTGCCCTGACTTGGGAGTTGAACGGGTGACCTTTTGCTTTGCAGGATGATGTCCAACCAACTGAGCCACACCGACCAGAGCCACATCACACTTCAATTGTTTGTTTGTGTGTTTATCATCTCACAAGACTGTGCAATCCTCGAAGATAAGTACTTTTTTTGGTTTCTTTATATTCCCAGCACCCTGACCGGTCTTTCAGAGGGGCTCAGTAAATATTTGAGGAATGAATGAGGTCTTAATCACATTATCTCCTTTCATAACATTACAAAAATGTTTACCCCAGGCTTTCTTTTGATAGTGATTTTGGCCCAAAGTATGTGAGGATCTGAAATAATAAGGGAGCCACTAAAAAAGCATGAAAAAAATGGAGAATATAAGAAATACAGTGGGAGAAGAGGGCATAGTTTAAAAAAGTGTCTTTTGGTCCTTCACTCCTAGAATCCCTGGTTTGGGCAAACAGTACACCATGGGAGTTCTAGTCCAGGTTCCAGAACCTGAGGACATGAATTAGATTCCAGCCCTGCCAAACTGTGTGACCTTGGACTAGTTACTAAACCTTCCTTGGCTTTATTCAGTTAACCTGTGCATTGGCTTCTCGTCTGTAAAATAGAGGACATAAAGATTACATCTCCTCCATAGGGTTTCTGTGAAATTAAATGAGATAATGTGTGTGTGTAGAACACAGCACAGTGCCTGGCACACTGTGAACACACACAAAACATTAATTTTCTAGTATGTTTCAAGAGTGCAGACTGTGGAGTCAAAGAGATTGGACTTGAATTGAGTTCATTTCGGTTCAACCATCCAGTGTCTGTGTGAACCTCGACAGATTACTGATAACCTCAGGTTCCCCAGGTACAAAATGAGGATGATAACAGTACCCCCTTTACAAGGGTATTTTGAGGATTAAAAGGGATAAAGAGCTTAACATCAAGACTGGTACACAGTAAGTGCTCAGTATAGGTTGGTGATCATCCTATGTAGGCTGATAGCATCTGGCTCTACTGTCACCACATAAGCCATGTTCTTCAGCAAGACCCATGGATACGCCTCTCATCCCCATGTACCACGCTCACTCCTTTGTCATAGTTTGTTTATGCTCCAGCTACCACAGGGCAGTGGTGGGGCGGGCGAGGACAATGGTTTTGAGGTCAAATGACCCGGTTTAACTCTGGCTTTGCCAATCTCCTAATTGTGTACAAGTCACTTCACCTTCCTGAATCTGTTTTCACCTGTAACATAGAGAAGATAATCCTCACACCCCTGACTCGTGGTGAGATTAGATGAGATCGGAGGTAGTAAGGTGCCTAATGTATAATAGGTATTCTGTTGAACAAATTTCGGTTTCCAGTCCGCTATATTCTCCCAGCCAGGCACACTTGCCTTCTCTGCACTGCCTATCCAGACATCTTCTACCCTTGAGGACACACCTAAAAATCCCACCTCATTCTGGGAGATGTCTCGCACTGACCCACCATGATCTCATAAATGTATTTTACACTGTTCTTAGCTGGCTGGTTCAGTAGTCTTGTCTCTCCAACTGGACCAGTTAATCTTAACCTTTTCTGAGTCATGGAACCCTCTGATAACTGGATAGTTCTTGACTCTTCTCAAAGATATTCCCATATATATGAAAATTTATGAATTATTTCAAGATGATAATATCCCCTAAAATATCCGAAAATGATTATGACCTCCCTGAGGGCCATGAGTGTGTGATAAGCTTTGTACCCCCCAGGTCTGGGGATGCAGACTAGGTGACGGACTGAGTGGAACCTTCCTCTTCAGAAGGCCAGTGGGGGTGGCACCTCCACAGGAAGGGGTCATATATGCTGGGCAGGACAGAGGGTAAGAAGCCGTATAGCAGCAACTCAGCCTTTAATTTTTCCAAAGCAAAGCAACTGGGAGCTCCATTCTGATGCCTAAGGAAGAGACACAAATATTGAGGCAATAAATAGAAATATGAGCAGGTTATGAAAAACTTCCATTCCTGAACCATACATGTCTTCAGACCACAGAAGCCAAAACCATCCCTCTCTCCTCTTCTCTTCAGACCCATAAGTCTGAAGTTTTCCCTGGGCTTCACAGCCTCTCATTCAGCCCTGGTAGCTTGGTTTGATAACTGTTGTTTTGTTACCGAATGGCCTTTTTGGGTTTGTGATAAACAGTTCACTTTTATCTCTATTCATGCAAACTTCTTTGACTTTGGTTCTTCTGTCTGTCATTCCTGAGAAGTGCTCCATATGGATGTGAGCAAAGGAGCCCTGACCTGAGTGCTGTGTCTCTGAGTGACTGGCGTGGGACCTCGGGTGAGTCCCTGTCCTTGTGGTCTCGGTTTCCTTCTTCAGACAACGCAGCGATCTCCTTCAGTCCTAACCCTTTGTGATTCTGAGACACTGCAAAGATTCGAGGTTGGAAACACAGGATTTTCTCAAAGCTTCACTTTCATACACAATAAATGTATAAAGAATGGCTTGGAGAGACAGGTTTTCATGGTTCAATTACTAGATTAAATGACAGTTGCTATATTTAACATGTAAAGTTTTCTAAACCATTCCACAAAAAATACTTAACACTAGACAACAATGAATATAAGCTTTATTTCTCTGATCGTTCAGAAACCCTATGGATCTTGTATGCATTGTTCAAAGCTAAAAAAATGCAATTTTTCATGTTTTTGGGTTGTGGTGATATAGAAAAATGGGAGTAGTCAGTGTAGCCAACGTGAAATATACATCTTTAGATCATCTATTTTACCTCTTCCTGCAGCACCTGCGTAACGTTGCTAATAAAGAAAGTAAATGACATAATAAAGGCCTTCCTTGCTATGATGAGTGTTCTTCCGGCAGAAAATTGTCATCAAAACACCTTAACGATCTGGTATTCTAGTAACAACATCAGCCTGAAACAAAACCTAGCAGCATGTGCATAGCCAGTTTCTAATTTTATTCTGCCTACTCGGACTATGCAAGAGGAAAAAAGGTGACAAATAGCCAGAGAGATTTTCTTGACATCATGCTTAACTGAAATTTCAAAATAAATCAGTTGGGCTCATTTTTAAAGACCTACAACTAAATTATCATTGGGTCGCTTTGTTCTGCTCCCAACTGGGTTTCTGAGGGACTTGTGGTGAGAGACAACGAGATCTGAAAATGGGCCACAGTGCGCAAACATTGCAGTTTGGTTTGATTTAGTCTAACGCTCCTGTAATAACTTTCTTTGCAGTGTGGGTTGAGGAGCAGGCTAGAAGCCCGAGGCCACAAGCTCATCTTGTTCTTGTCACAACTCAGATGCCCTGCAGTCCCTGTGCTATAGATCAGAGTCCCTGGCTGATCAAGAGTGGAGCCCTCATTACCCGCACAGCAGAGCGATTGAGAGACAAACAAAACGGTTGTGTTTGCTTGGGAAATCCATTCCATAAAAGGATACAGGTGGGTCTTTGAGGAGCCTGTGAGCCAGAAGAAGCTGCCATTGCCCTCAAGGTAAGGAAAGAGGTTAACAGACCATCCACCTGGTGGAAAGATCAAAGGTTTCCCTGACCCAGGGAGGGTCAGGACACGTTTTTGGACGTCTGGCTGGCAATCTCGTCTTCTCCATCTCTGGGACTGGTACTTCTTGGCAGGTCCTCTGACCGAAGCAGATCTCAAGGCGAGTCCCCTGTCCTCTGTGGTCTACCTTTTTGTCATCAAAGTAAGGGTGCTTCTGGCCCTCTGACAGCCTGGTAGCCCCAGAGGGGCTAACATTCTTCCTTCCATCAGTCACATCTTTTCCAGCTGCCTGAGTGAGACCCTTAGAGCCAAGTTGGACCATGGAGGATTCTAGTAAATAATAACACCTGCACAGTCTCTTAACGTATGAAATTATTCTATATATAGTATTTCATTGTACCCTTGAAACAAACCCTTTGAGGAAGGAAAGGATATCGTTCTCCTCATTCTGTAAAGGAAAGAAGCTGTGTGTGCTAAGGAAGATTAGGTCAGAGCTGCCAAGGTGAGAAGGGCTCTGGAGACTGGGTCCAGATCTAAACCTTCAAATGCAAGTTTTTAGGTGGGTGAGGCACACACATCCAATAAAAAAGATATGATAAGTATCTCAGATGGGAGTAATGGGAATTCTGGAAACCTACCTCTCAGTTCAGAAATAATACAGCCCCAACAGAGAGTCTGCTTGTGTGAAGAGGCAATATTCTGAAAAGAGCATAGAGTTTAGAGCTGATTTTTGCTTCCAGGAGAATGACACTGGCCTGACTCTAGGGGACAAAGAACTGTCTTCAGCTCCTCATCCAGAACTCTGAAACAAGACAACAGAGGCGGAATCCATCTTAGGTAGCTGGGACACTTGGTGGAGGGCTGGCAGGATGTGATGACTTGGGGTGTGACACTCTGGGCACCAAGAACTGACTACGTGCTGCGCCATCAACAGTACTCACACGACCTACAACTTCTGTGGTCTTCTGTCCCAGCCTTGGAGGAATCTTGTGAAGGGTTAGGGAGCCCATAAAAAATCTGAGAGGAGGCTAAAGTAAACAGGGGTGTAAGCAGGGTGTCAAAACACACACACACACTGACACACACACAGTAAGGCTTCCCATTGTGGCATGTAATTTTAAAACTTCTTCAGGGTGGAGGGCTTCTCCACCTGAGCACAGAAGAGGAATGGATGGATGACTAGAAGCACAATGAATAACAATGTCAGCAACAGTGTGGAAGTGAGCAGTGGCAGGGGAGTGACAAACCCCAAAGATCCTCCCCAGTCGGCCCTCATTGCCAGCACTGCTAGCAGGGTGGTGGCAGCTACAGCAGAGGCTCAGGGGCCAAGTGCGGGGTCACATCAGCTGCTGCAGTAGGACAAACTGTCGATTAAAAGGATACACAGTAAAGTCTTCCACATAGATTCTGAAAATCAGCTGGTTGGAGAGGATTGAGAGGGTAAGAATAAAATATGACAAGATAAGTAATATTTAGCTTGGGGCTTTTAGTGACCAGAAACTCAGCAGGGGCCAATGATTTGATTGCTAAAAAGAAAAAAGAAAAGTAAAGAAAAGAAAACTAAGAACCTAGGCCACATTAATGAAAGGACACGTCTAAACCATTGGGCTTTTGCAGCCAGATGGTGTGTGCAGTATTATGACAGACGGTTGGTGTTGTATGTGAAAAGAAACACTGATATTTCATACTTGTCCACAGGACCATGACCAAGATGATAAGGGTCCAGAAACCAAGTCCCAGAGGAGCAGCTGGAGCTGAGAAATCTTTGGGTGATCCAAAAGTCATTTTAATACCTGAGTAAGCCTTCTTCTTGAAGTATAATCACACTTGTGTGTGCTTATGAGATATCACTAGAGCCAAAGAATAGAAGGTCCATTTTGGCTTAAGGTAGAGTAAAACTTTCTAATGGAGCAGGTCAAAAAGTTAGAAGGGGCTGCTTTTAAGAAGTAGGAAGACCCTCACCACTGGAAGTGGATCTCAAGTTAAAGCTGGATAATCTTCTGTCTGGGATACTACAGAAATGGTTCCTATTCTAGGCAGAAGCTGGAACTAAAAGACCCCTGAGACTCACTCCAACTCTTAGAGACCACAATAGGGTTCTTTGCCTTGGAAACCAACCATTCAATTCTGGAGGCAAAACCCCAAAGAGACCCTGCTCTACCATAGGCCAGCGGAGTGTAGTCCTGCCATAGCTTCTGTTCTCAGAAGGCCCCTTCTCAGCAAATAATGAATCTCCCACTTATTTAGAATCTGGGAATAGGAAATGTACTTCTGTGAAGCAACTAGGTATTTGTCATCTTCATGCCCTGTAGAAGCAACCAATCAAATTGGTTTTGCCTTAGTCTTAAGAATGTCTCAAGAGAATGATCATCAAGGAACATGTATAAAGGACCCATGGACAAAGCCAAAGGAGGGAAGGACTGAGGTTGGGGGGGTGGGTGGGGGAGGGAAAAGTAGTGGGGGGAAAATGGAGACAACTGTACTTGAACAACAATAAAAATAATAGTATCTTAAAAGCCCTTTCTTCTTCCCTACCTCCAGTAACCTTGTCTTAATTCAGATCATGGTCATCCTACCCTGTGACTTTTTCAGCAGCCTCCCAGCAGTCTCCTCACCCCACTCTTATCTTCCATGCCCTCTGTAGAGCAGGCAGAGTAGTTTTTAGAGCCACATTTCTGTTTTGAAGAGTTTCCCACCCACCACATGGGGTAGTACCGTTCTTAATGCAGCATGGAAAGCCTCGCAGCCTCATGTCTGTGACTTCCCACACGCAACCACCCCCTAAACACACACACACACACACACACACACACACACTGTGCTTCAGTAATTCCAAACTATTTGTAATTTTCTGCACATACTAAGCTGTTAAAATACCTGTTCTTGGAATATGTTGTTCCCTCTATCTAAAATGCCTTCACCCTCTCCAGCCTCCACCTTACTTACCAGAATAACTCTCATTTATACTCTTCCATACATACAATATTTGCTTGGGCATAACCTTTTATCAAGCCTTTTTCTTAACCTTTCTCCTCAAGTGACACCATCTCCCAAAGTTCATTATTCCTCCTAATTTGCTACCCTGTATCTTTGCATATGGCTCTATTACAGCATTTATCACACTGTGTTGAAATGCAATTATTTACATGTGTGCTTTTTCCACTGTGCTTGGGCTCCTCCAAGACTAAACCAAATAATATCCATTTACAACCTGCTCGCACTTAGCGCAGTGCTTAGCACAGAGCAGATCTCCGTAGTCGTTAAACTGAGCTGACACGGGCATCTGCACAAACAGGTCCATCACTTGCTATGATGCTGAACTTTGTCTTACAGCACACGTGAACACCGAGTTCTACCGTGGAAAACAAAGCCAAACTTTTAAAATTGCCAAATAACTTTAAGGTACATAAAAAGGACCCAGAGCTAAGAACAAAGACTTAGAATGGAAGAAGGGGAAAAACTAACCTATAAACTTCCACCACCCTTGTTGCTTTTGTCTTGAAAAGCTTTATTGGGGAGCTGGTCTCAAAGAAGAGTGAATTTCTACTGCTGACATTCTGAAAGGGGGAGTCTCAGTTTAGAAGCTGAACCACGTACTTGTTTTATTCAACATTTACTGAGGGGTTACAAGGCATGGTGCTAAGCGCTTTGGTCATCCAAAAGGGATATTTTGAGTCTAAAGTGAAATAATAAAAGGTTTACTATATAGTTGCAGGGTTATTAACATGCATGAGGAGACACTTTGCTTAGAGATTTCCTCTACTATGCATGATGCCAAGTTTTTAATTGGAATAAAATAGAGCTTACATTCATTGGGACCTCATTATGTGCTAGGAACTACTCTAAGTACTTCATTCACTCATTGTACAAATATTTTTTGAGGTTTAATATGTTACAGGCACTGGTGTAGGTGCTAGAAATCTAACAGTCAAGAAATGCACAAACCCCTGCTATCTGTGAGTTTACATTTTCTAGGGGAAGATAACAACCCACAAACAAAACACGCAGAATGCCAGATGGCACTAGGTGCGGTGAAGAAATGTAAAACAGAATGGAAACAGAAAGAACTGGGTGTGACAGGGTCAGAGAAAACATCAATGAGAAGGTGATGGGGTATGCAAATACCTGAAAGGTTCAAGGTGACTAACCATGAGAATATCCCGGGAAAGGGAGTTCCAGGCAGAGGGCAAAGACCTAAGGTACAAAGTACAAACACCTAAGGCAGCAACTTGCCTGGCACATTTAAGGAACAAGGAGGCCAGGGTGGCTGAGGAGACTGAATGGTGGGAAGAGTTGGAGGAGATGAGGTCAGCAGGGTAACCAGGGCCATTGTAAAAGCTTTGTTTTCTACACTGAGTGATGTGGGAAACCCTTTGAGGGTTTGATGTAAATTTTAAAACATCACTGTTTGCTGCGCTGAAGATAGACTACAATAGGGCAAGGACTGAGGTACAGAAGCTACTGCAATAATCCGAGTGAGAAATGACAGAGGCTTAGAACGAGGTGGTGGCAGTGGAGAGTTGAGGAGGGGCTGGTTTCTAGATACATATTTAGACAGAGATGGCAGGATTTGTTGATGGAATTGATACAAGGCGAGAGAGAGAGAGAGGTGACATCAAGGTTTTTAGCCTGAGCACCTGGACAGACTGCCATGTATTGAGACAGAAGACTGTGGAAGAGACAGCTTTGCGGGGGAGTAAAACTGGAGAGGGGAGATCAAGGCTTTAATTCTGTGTTAAATCTAAGATATCCACTAAAGATGTAAAACAGTTAGTTAAGGGGAGAGATTTACACTGGAGTTATCAATTGGGAGTAGCCACCATATAGATGATTTTATAAGTCATGAACCTGCAGAAAATCATAAAGGAGTATAAACACAGAACAGAAGAAAGACTAAGGACTGAGCTCTAGTGCATGCCAACATTTATAGATTAGAGAGATGAGAACTTTAGGAAAAGCAGTGGAGGAGGAGAAACACCGGGACAGCAAAGTATCTTGCCAACCAAGTGAAAAGTGTTTCACGGAAGAGAAAATGATAAAGTGTGTTGAATAGTGCTGATGGGCCAAATATAAAGAACACTAAGAATGATCGTTGCATTTAATAACGTGAACACAAGAGAAGTAGGTGGACACCAATAGTATTGCTTCATTTGAAACTCCCAACAACTCTATATGATAACAATTACTATTATTCCAGAGGTGGAAACTGAAGCACAGGAAGGTTAAGTAACAGGCAGGAGGTCACATGGCCAGAGAGAGAATGAGAAAGATATTCCATGGGAAGTTGACAAAATTGGTCAAGAAAAGACCCTGGAACATTACTTTTCATCAATAGCACTGAAACTCTACTTCTGAGCCTGTTCCTTGACTTCATCTGTTCTAGAGTTTTTTGTACCAACTCAGGAAAAAAGACATTGATTGACTTTAAAAGTCCATCCATATGGAAACTTTCTGGATGCTTAGTTCATAGCCATGACTAGCCTGGTTAGTTCAGTTGGTTAGGTCTCAATGATTGACCTAACATGAACCACTCAGGTTTACCAGAACAACCGTTTTCATTTATTTTTCCAGGACAGATATGTTGTATGCAGATTCAGCGTGGCAATTCATCTGCTGGAAAAAATAATGATAGAATGTGTTTTATTGCCAAGTAGTACCTCTTTCAAACATGTTGGTTCCTTTTTTACTATTGAGGAGATGGAGCATTTACTGTGCCCACGTCTTCCTGAGATGATGGCATCCTCAACAGCTCAGATTTGTGCTGGAATACAACTATATTTTGGAGAGTAAAAAACTATTCTGTACAAAACTGAAAGAAACCATATTCTGGAACCAATCAGATGGTGAACAAGCCTGAATAAATCATTAGCAAGGATCAGGGATATCTTTGAATCTGGGGAAAGGAAATTGCAACTTAGTGCTTTATATCATTTTTAAAATCAGCTCTACCTTTGAGAGAGCATTACCTAGTCAGTAATCTACAAGGCTTTGGGCAGTTGATATGGGTTGGTAAAAACCTCCACATACCAGTCACTATTCAAACTTCTAAGACCTCACCCCCAAAATTCATTCTTTTAGTGTTCATGCCCTGGCTGCTGCCCTGTTTATCAGACCTAGTGGCCAAACTCAGTTCTGCGTACAGGGGTTAACTGCATATACATTTTTGGAGATAATGAGAAATTTATAATAAACTCTACATTTGCTATAATTCCGAGTGGTCACTTCACTTTCATTCTGCATGTTGACACACTGGGTTGAACACAGTGTGTTGACCGCTAGGCCATCTTTGCCGAGCCCGGTTACATCTGAGATTATGCTGATCAGCACTCTAAAATCCCCAGGCAAATGTACAGTTAGAACATACCAGTAGCTCTTTTTTTTCATCTCCCTTTAAAGCCAAATTTCCCTCAATTCCCACAAATTAACTGTTTATTTATAATCAGAATACAAGGCTCCTTCTAACCCACGGGCCACACCACCTGTGGTACTCTTCAATTCTCCCTTCCTTCCGGGTCCTGTCCAAGGCCTGCCCCAGTGTTGCCATCTCAGATGAGGGACGACTAGCAGCAGAGAGAAATCGGAGCTCAGGCACCAGAGATGCTAGGCAGATACAACAGAAGTTTTAGTGGAAGGTTCTCTCGGGATCTGGCTCCTTATGCCACCATAGCCAAGTCAGGTTCCCTCAAGGTCACACCCACACTCTCCGCCTGCTCTGCACAGTTGGGCCATGGTGCCATGTTGCCCTGCCAAAAACGTCTTCCTGGGTGATTCTCCTCGGTGCCTCACCAGGCCAAGCCTCTGGCTGTCAGAAGTAAAAACAAACACAAACAAATACTATTATTGCAGGATGTATGTATATTTGTTTTTTCCTTATTGTTTTTTAACCAGCTTGTGTGGGGGTAGGAGAAGACAAAAAGCAAAAATATGGTCCTAATGATGTAGCAACAGCTTAATTTTTCCAGATGGATCCAAGGCTGGTTCTTACAAACCAGAAAGGAAAATTTGCTCAACAAAAGGGGATCTAATAAAAAGATTATGAACATAATTAATATAAGACTAAGTTTCCCCCTGAATAGGCTCTATTTTGAGGTAGAAAGCTTTAGAACAGCTTATGGAACATTTCAAAATGGTATCTGATAAGCATTTTTCCCCTTTTAAAATCACACATAGCCCTTGAATATATAAGCAAACTGAGTGGTTTTAGGTCTGCCCACAGCTGGCAGGAAATACGCTTGTAGCCATATCCCCCGCCACAGAGGTTGGTTTCTCCACAAACCTCCCTAGCAGTACACGGATGAAAATGCAGATTTTCTTTTTTTGTATGGCAAAGAAGCTTATACATAATTCTGTTACTATCCTAGGCACCTATTAAATATGATTGAAACAACACCCATTGGAAGTCTTAAAACCTTAACCACCAGTTTTACTTCTAAAATAAAGTAAACTGCCAAAAGTTCTGATAAAAGTGACAATTTATATTTTTAAGTGGTACAACTGGAATTTTCCTATAGCAGTAGACAAAGGAATTCTTACTCAGATAAGTAGAAGAGCACCAATAAATTTAAGGTAGCTTATGCAAGTTAGGCACTAATGAATGTCATCTTCTGTTTTGTCATGAAAAAAGATCTTTCTGCTGCTAAAGGAGACTGATTTAGATTATGAATAGCTGTAGTGATTTGCAAAAATGGCTCCAGAGAGATAGAATGAGACTCCATATACTCATGGCACTTGAGGTTTCTGCCCTTTTTGTTGAAAATTAATTTGTCCTGTGGGTTATTGGATTCTAGCTCAGCCAATGTATATTGCTCAGTCATCACAAATTTACTCAAAATTTAGTATAGCTGAAGTTCATTCAACAAGACAAAAGTCTACAGTTGAAAGCTTCTAAAAATCTTTTTAAAAAACTGGCTAACAGTATAATTGAAAGTGCTGGCGTCCAAGTAGATTCACATAATGTTTTGTAGATATCAATATATACTACATTACTATGTTAGAAATAGATTTTTCACTTGTTTCCCAAGAAAAAGCAGATCGGGAGGATTTATCATCCTTTGGTAAGAGGACATTGCGGTTGAAGTTTCCATATTCCCCAAAAATATATAAAGCCCTACATTCAGATTAGATTCTGTAATACATGCCATATATTCCATTCATTCACATATTTTATTAATTTCAAAACAAATATTTTTAAAAGCAAATAGATTATATAACTCCTAATACTTCCAAATCCCAAATACACTACCATAGACAGACATTTAAGTACACACATTCCCCTTCCCTGTTTCAGCAACTCTCAGTCTCGGGCAGCTCACTTCCTATCTGGGAAGCGGCAGCGGGGAGGCTGGGAGGGTCGGAGAGAGGAGTCGCACTCCAGACACGGCATCAGGACACAAATCACTTGCTTCTGACAAAAGGAACACTAGTTCAGTGGCTGTGCTCCTTTACCCAACC
The DNA here is from genome assembly GCF_004126475.2 of Phyllostomus discolor. Lineage (NCBI taxonomy): Eukaryota > Metazoa > Chordata > Mammalia > Chiroptera > Phyllostomidae > Phyllostomus > Phyllostomus discolor. The sequence goes on along the minus strand of NC_040907.2, from coordinate 45,683,709 downwards.
ATACTGAGAGAAAAAGAAAGGGGAGTGTTCTTCAAAAGGGGCTATTGTGAGAAGATACAAAGGAGAGATTAAAAAAAAAGAATGAATGAATGAACAGCTAATTGTGAGAAACAGAGCAGTTTTTAGCCAATCTTGAAGTGATTTTCCTTCATATGATCTATAGTTTTCATTTAAATATGGCTATTGAATACATTAAACACAATTAAATGTGTATGTTTGATAGACAGTCTTCTTTCCCTTTGAAAATCTAGATGGATCTAAAAACTTATTCAATAGCTAAAACCACACCAGGGCATCTCCTCTGTGGTGAGGGCCACGGGGATGGCTGCTAATTAAATTGATGCACAGGAGGCAACAAACATTACTTATTCATTTCATTTATAGTTAAAAGATTACTAGATAATAAGACTGTTTTCTACTGAAACGTTCTGTTACAAAGCAATTAAGAGATAAAACTAAATGGCGAAAACATTAGGATATGTTATCTCATTAAAAAAAGAAAACAAATACATTTGGGGTGACCTAAACCATCACTTTGCACTTTTCTCATAAAGGCTTGTTTTATTCCTTGCACTTAAGATTACAACAGAACCGCACAACAGACAAAGTTCAAACTGAAGCGATCAGCTCTTTGCTTCAGCTACAATTGCACAAAATGAGATACAGAGCGCTAACCAAGCCATGACACAATGGACTGGAAATTTTAGATTAATAAACCTCTTTCAGCAGAGAACTAAATAACTTTTACAGTTGTATCTATGGTTATTTGTTCCTCTGAAGATTTATGGTCCCCGCAACAGATATGCATCTTATCTTTCACTTTCCAGATTAAAGAGAGATGATTTTAAACAGGCTTCTGACTGGCATAATCTGGAATTGCAGATGATCTCAATTTTTTTAAAAAAAATGCTAAAAGTGAACTTGCAAGTCAAATGAAAATGACTTTGCGCACATCAGGTGCACAGGGGGGAAATCTGCATACAGCTAAACAAGGCCGAGCTGCTATTCCGAGACTGATCCCCGCACCCTGCTCTGAATCAGCCAGGTGCGATCTGTACATGCTTAACCAGGAATTAAAACTCTTCGTGCTGCTGCTGCTTTAATTGATTGATGCTAAAAGTTTATAAAATAAAACCTAACCAGCTATTACAAAGCGCCTTTAACCAAGCCTTCTCCTTTGAAAGCAGGATCCTCAATTGAAACTGGCAGACCACATTTTTAGGTTTCAAGCAGCTCTGTCATTCTACAAGGAATGTGTCTGCCACTTCACACGATAGCTTGAGCTGAAAGACATGTACTTTGAATCAGAGAATCAATAGAACACTTAATGGACAATTAGGAGAACAGCTGTAGGACTGTCAGAGACCCATCTGTACACAGCTCAAACCGCACGCCTGGACAGGGCCCGGAAAACAAAGTACACTGCTCCAGGGCACTGGCCCCAGCACAAAACCTCCCTTTCATTTCTCATTTAATGTTAATATAGTGTTCTTTTTCATTACACATTGTAACACGTGTAGAAAATTATGGAAATTGCTTAAGCCATTTGTCAACTTATATCATGTGAATTGATCAATAAATTTCACTACTTTGTTGTTAATGTAGATAAATTTTGGCATTTAATTAAGCTCCAGTGAAAACGTGGCCACTTTTAATTTCAGCAGATGCTGTCGTTTCATTTGTAATACATAACTACAGGGGTAAATACAACCCAATCATGAATTATCACTAAATATTTATAGACAACATAGCAATTCAGAAAATAGACACAATAAGATTTTTATAATGAAACAATTACTGTGTGAAAAGTCTGAAATAGGTGGTGATGAACTCTAATAGCAGCTGTGAACAGAATCTTAATATTTTAGATACACAAAAGAATTACAAATGTATATTTTTTCTCTCATGATCCTGCCTCCATAGATTGTGTCTCTGTTAGGCAAAAATAATTTCAAATTCTTTTCCCAGAATTGTTCTAAATGTTGAAAGATTGCTTCCTAAGTTTGTAGAAGTATATTAAAACTTATAATTTAAAGCAATCCATTCATTTATATTTCTTTTTACTGAATTGATTTGGATACAATTGGGAGACTTCTTTTAATGAATAAGAGCAAAATCTCCTGATCTTTATTTTACAGACATGAGTTGGCTTTGGGCTACAAGGTTGGTCAAGAGGACCCTGGGATGGGGAAAGGAGACAGAATGCCAGACAATGGAAAAGGCAGAATGAACTTTTTAGGCTCTCTCCATATGGCCTGAGGGGCCCCAAGATGAAATCCTGCTCCTGACAGCCAGAAGCCCGATAGCCTTAACCCTCCCTGGCGTGGTCTGACATGATAAACTGCTGTATCTCGTTTGAGAAGGAATAGGCTGCCTCTCGGTGATTCCGCTCCCTTCAGGGAAAAGGGATTCGAAATCACACTGCTGTCTTCACAGCACCCATTCCACGACGCCCATGCCCACCATTGTCTGAATGCGTCCGGTAAGGGGTCCTGCTGGCTGTGCTTTCAGCAGAAAAGCAGACCCGAGTGCTTGTGTGGTGCCTGTGAGTATTTAAAAAATAAAGTTTAGGGAAATCAAAGCTGATCCCTCATTCCTCTTTTTACAATGCGTGCACGTCAAATTGGCCATCCCTGCTGAGGCAGTTTGGCACTTTCTGTTGGTCTGGCAGAAGGGTACATGGTCAGAGAAGATGATTCTCTGAAGTCAGGCTCTATTACAGGAATGAGAATTAGGCAGCCAATGGGAAAATGGATTGGGTATTCTTGCTGAAACAAATTACACATCTAAATTTCCAGCCAAAATTCTCTCTGGCTTACCCTCACATGTTCATATTTCTCTTTATTCCAAAATTTAAATTTCCTGAGACTAGAGGCCTTATTTTTATACCCCTAAAAAACATAGAAGGGGCTAAAAAAAATCTACCCCAGCCCTAATAAAGATAATTAGAAATCTTTTTATAATCTCTTAAATCCAGGATTTCATAAAGTCATAATCTTAGTATTTTCCTGAAGTGTGTGAATTTTTTCAAATTTATTTTTTTCCATGACCGTTTATTCCCCTTATACCCCTCTCCTCTCTGCAATCCCCACACTGCTGTCCATGTCCATGAGTCCTTTTTTGTTTTTGCTCAGTCCCTCTGCCCCCTAACTGCCCCCCACCCCCCGACTGCCCAGCACCTCCAGCATGCTCTCTATGAGTTTGTTCCCATTTTCCTTGTTAGGTCAGTGTGTTCATTAGATGCCACATATGAGTGAACCACATCATGTTTCTCTTTCTCTGGCTGGCTTATTTCATGTAGCGTAATGTTCTCCTGGTCCTTCCATGCTGTTGCAGGGGTAAGATTTTCTTCTTCTTCTTTTTTTTTTTTTTTACAGCCAAGTAGTATTCCATAGTGTAAATGTCCCATAGTGGTTTTATCCACTCATCTGATAGACACTCGGGCTGCTTCCTTTATTTTAGAGATTGTAAATAATGCTGCAATGAATGTGCTTATGTTCTTTTGAATTAGTGTTTTGGGTTTCTTCAGATAAATTCCCAGAAATGTCTGAGAATTTCTTTGGTGAAAACTGAGGGAAAATACAGGCTATTGCATAGGCTAAGGAAATACCAGCATTTGTTGAATATTTGGTGTGAACAGTAAAGTGGCAAGAAGGTTGAGATACATGATCAAAAGAAACAAAAATTAGATTCTAAAAATTCAAGATTGTAGTGGATTAAAGATGGTCACAAATTTTTTTTTGCCATTTCCCCCATCAGTAAAGGGATTCTACCTATGAATCTGGGCTGGTCTTATGAGAAATTTTGTCCAATAGAATGTAGTGGAAGTGACTGTGCAAGATCCCAGCCCCAGCCTTGAGAAGGCCTCAAGTGACTGCTTTTGTGCTCTCTTAGGAGTCAACTGCCATGCTGTAAAAGAATTCTGAGTTAGACTACACAATGATGGGAATGCCCTTGGGGAGTGGTCTTGGAAGAAAAGAGACCATCTTGGGCAGACATCCCAGGCTCAGGCACATGCCCAGCTGAGAGTCCTGCATGAGTGACTGCAGTTTCACCATGAGGAGCAGAAGAACCTTGTAGCTGAGCTCAGTCAACACTCTGATCATCAGGAATAACAAATCCTTATTAGGTTAAGTCAGTCATGACTCTGTCGGGTAATATATGACATGGCAATAGATAACAGAAACAGAGATTTTATCATAAAAAAATCTCCATTTTTTTCCTTCTCATACTCTATCCTCCTTTTGAAGTGATGCCAACTGGCAATCAAAAACTATTTTCCCACGCCACTCGCAGAGGTGACCTGACAACAATAAAACAGGTCAAGATATGAAGTGGGATGGGAGAGGTAGGATTATTTTTGAAAGGGAGCTCAGACTTGTTACCTCTGCAATTTGTTTCCTATTTTCTCTCTTTAGTTTCAGGGATCATCCCAAGTCTATAGCAATGCTCGAATTGGACACCAAAGGAAAGGCAGTTTCTATAACAGGAACTCCATCCCTTTCCAAGGTGCTAGTTTTAAAAGTCGACTGAATGACCCAATTTACTTAAATCTGAATCGATTTTAACAGACATCAGTATATGTTCTACTATTTATATTAAAGTTGCCAAACATAAACCCTTCTAATTACATTTTCTCTCAATGAAAATATGTAGCCGTGTAACCTGGGCAAGTAATTTTATCTTTTGGGGCCTCAGTTTCCTCATCTGTAAAAAATAAAGACAATGGACTGCATAACCTTTAAGGTCCCTTAAAATGTTGACACCTTTCAAAGACATATGTCAATATGTCATTTTCCAAGTGATGTCAGCTCACTTTTAATCCCTTATTGTGATCACATTAGTGCCAACTAAAAGCCCTTCTCTGTTGCCGAAGGCAGGAATGAATATATCCTTAATCTAATATTCTACCCCTGAATAATTGAGGTGATTGTGTAATTAACTTTCTCTCAGAAAGTATAATCCTAATTTTTTTTACTCCATCATTTTATAAGAACAAAGAAGTATGACAATTTGTCTTTACCATGCAGGTCTCTAAATGGATACCCATTCTTCATAAAGTTCATAAGAAGTTAGTACATACTTAGCTTGTGGCAAAGATCTGAGAGGAGGTAACAGCGTTAGCATGGAAGGTAATAGCTTCAAAACTCACTGGTTCCTGTTATGTCTGACACTGTAAATGCTGACACTGAAAACCCTTGTATTCCAGGGGTCTTCAGGAAACCTCGCTCACTTCTGGGTTTAGTAAGACACAGGATATTAAATGTGTCGCAGAAGTCTAATTAAAAACAAACAAGAAAAAATAAAAACTTAGGGCTCTCTATCTAGTTCACTGCATTATTATAGTAAAATATGATAAATATTTGGTATGGTAAATATGGCAAAATTAGTTTTCACTTATAATGTCTAGGAAAGGAACAATAGGGTTCATTAATTCCACAGACAATTCCAAAATTAAGTAGTTTCAACCACTTATGGAATCAAATAGAGCTGCAGTAGAATACCAGCTGGGTAGCCTTGGGCAATTTAACTAAGCCCTTTGAGTCTCAAGTTTCTTCCCTACAAAGCACATAATTCTGTTTATGGCATAAAAATGAGATAATGCATATCAAGTGCCTAGAACAGTAAGCACTCGGTAAATAGAAGTTACAATTAAATGTGAGCTCCATGAGAGCAGAAACCTTGCCTGTCTTGCTCACCTACCTCAAGCGTACAGACTAGCTGTGGAAGTGAAAGATGATTACTCTGGCCAACGGCTCCAACTCTTCCCGTGGCCTTGCTACACTGTTTATCAAGCAGAAATCACTTGGTTTCATGGCCTTTAACCTCCTCTCTCCATCACTAACAAAGAATGAACCATTTAAAAAACAAAAACCAGAGGGATAAACCCCACACAGATTATGATCCCTGGTAAAGTCATGAACATGACCTAAGGAAACCATGGCTCATGGGGGAAATAGCAGAATCCCTGATCACAAGATAGGTACTTTTGGAAGGTATGTTGACTACCTTTACAAAGGCCACTACTTCGGTGAGCTTCTGCTTTGGTGCAAGTTTTCTCACAGACAAACCAGTGAACTGGGTTATGCAGAATTTCGGTGGCATAGTTGTAATTCAGCCTGGCAGAGGAATGAAACAGAAAGAGGTTCTAGAGAATTTACTCCAGGCCCATCAGTGACCCAGTCAAGATTAGAACTCACATTGCTTAATTTTCCTAATCATCATTTGATTATTTACCATACTTATTGGCTTCCTTACTGAGAGAGAATTTGGTTAGTGGTATGAAGCAGCCTTAGAAAACAAGGTACATAATGTCTGTTCTCAATCTTCCCTTGGAGAATTCAGGCTGAATCTGCAACATACCAGAATAAATCGTAAGAAGATCAATGTTATGCCCAGGGGTTCTGCTGCCCTGCTAGAGAATCAAATCAATTCGGGTTCACTTGCATAGGAACATTCTTTCAGTGGGGCAAACAGTGGTTGAGGTGGTTCCATCCCCAAACTGCACCAATTCTCTGCTTCATCGATCATCTCCCGTGAAAGAGTCTCTACACAGTGCGAACACAAAACCGTGAGAAAAGATTCACACTGAAACAAAACTACTACAGCCCCAGCCTTCTGTGATTACAGAGAGTTACTGATAACATGGTTACTGGTAAAGCTAAAGCCAATGGAGACACAAGTATAAAACTTAAAAGCAGAAAAGAGAGCTGGGGACATCTGCCTGAGAGGGGACCAAACCACAAATAAGGAACCTGGTACTACATGGTCTAGATCCCTGGTAACTCATGGCGTATGACATGAACTCATAGCAAAACCACACTGAGACTTCCTTACTTGTCCTCTCCCACTCTGGTGACAATAAGAAGCATTACCACAGACACAACTGGGCTAAAACTTGGGTGTCTTCTTCTTTGTACCCAGGGTTGGATACACCAAGTATAGAAAAGCATTTGGATGAGTCTAAATCTTCACCTTCATATCAACTTGCTTGCAGCTTTTGATGAGATTTTAAGGTACTAAGACCTAGTCTAATTAAATATAAACAATGATAAAAATCTTAGCATGTCTTTTTCTTTACATGCTAATATTAAGAAAGTATCCTTCTTCACGCCATGGAAGTCAGGCAAACCATAGTCAAGGTCTGTGTGTGTCATGTGTCTTGAGAAGCTGACTTGAATCAGAAATGTGGGTTTGGTTCAATCCCCAAAGCATACCAAATAGCTTCAATGGATCACAGTGAGCCCAGTCCTAGTTCTTCTTGAAAACTTGATGTATACATGTGCATAAAATGTATTATTAGAAGCATATTAATACAATTCTATCTCAACAGATTTAATCTTTAAATGCTACATATACTTGTTTAATCTCCCATTTTAAAAGTAGAAAAGGTTAGATTATAACATCAGGTTAGCTCTCTTTGAAGCAGGTAATAATTAAGTTGATTCACTGTTGCAATTACTGTCAAATCCCCCTTAATTACCAGAGATTTTATTGCAGCTTCATTATACGTCTGCTGTAATGCATTGTGGCCCTAAGGAGAAGTGTTGCAGGAAATTCTGCATAGCATGGATAATTCTAACCTGCAGTTACAGCTTCCAGCAAAAGCTGCTGCACTAAATTTATCTTTTTTTGACATTTCTCCGTTACTCATGCACTTAAACAAGGTAACATTACTAAAATTCCTACCTAACTTTAAAAGTTAGAATTGATTTCTCCATAGATATTAAAAACACACACAAAAAGATGAAGAAGGGATAAATTAGTGTTCAACTATTCTTGAAGATTAAATTATATTTATTAATGAATTTAGATTATAGCATTCAAATAGATGTGAGTCTAAATCACAAATATATCTCACATTTCTTCTTGTGGATATTTCATATATGATAAGCAAGACAAAAATTATTACTGAGTCCCTAACAGAAAATCTTGAAGAGGATAATCAATTTACCAATAGTTTTTCAACTAATTTCTAGGGAAAGTAACATTTTAAAAGGTCATTTTCTTTTATGTTTTTGTATCACTGCTAGTTTTCAATGGAAAAATCTTGACAAATCAGAGCCTATAAACTGAGTCAAGTTCAAAACAGATCACTGAATAATGCCTCTAAGAGATCTCTTTTCGAGAAAGGAATTCACGCCATAGAATGTATTAGACTCAGGAGGGGCTGCAGTGTCAATGACACTACTGGCAGCTGTGTTAACAGTGAAGGGCCTGGCTTTGTACAGCAATACAGTTATTAAATTTCTCCAGAGACCATGACTCATTAATCAAATATTCATACATCTCTGTAAATACACACTGAACAGAGAATACCCTCAGAGCTGAGCATCCCAGTACAAGTGCTCTTTCATGTAGCGCTGACAAAATCCTGAGAACATGCGGTCATGTTTTGCATTTCTAATGCACTATGTACTCTTTAATACCCCATTTCCTAAAAACAGAACACAAATGATCTTACTGATTGCAAGTGTTAGAAGGTTACAATTAAAATTATTCCACTATTGCTTCATACCATCTTTTTTTAAAATGAGGACAGTGAATCAATTCTTCTGTTCTTTGTTGACTATCAAACAAGTAATTTTTTCCCAGGCGGATGAAGAAACCCAGGGCCATGTTCCTATTAATACAAGAATTTGTATTAGCATGAAAACAACAAATCACTAGTTACACTAGGGAGGCCAAATAACTTCACATATTAGCAGACATGAACTTGCTATATTTTTCAAAGTCCTCAGTCTGTTTTATAGTGGTGGGAGTTTCCCCTCTATTGTACAGCAACAAAAGGTCTTTCTCATTTGTGGTCTCTGGAAAATGGGGGTCTGAAGGCCAGGCAAAGAAAAGAAGGCTCAAAGTGTCATCTCATAAGGCCACTACAAACAGACTCTTCACCTCAGTGTGGGCAGGATGTACTATGCAAAGGGAAAAAAGGAGCTTCTTAAACGTCCCATCTACCTAGAAGTTTCTGAAACTATGGGAACCTGGTTCTCCATGCCAGTAAAATAGAAGTAAATCTGTGCCATCACCTCTTCAGACTACTAGTCAAACTGCCTGTATTTTGAGCCTAGTTTTCCAAAATTCTGGCCACATTAAGCCAAAGACATCCCTTCCACACTTTCCTGGCTTTCATGCTCGTGCAGCTCAGTCCTCCTCCACTCCAGGTGCTACTCTTGCCAGCATGGTTAGAATCATCAGTATGATGCAGGGCCAACTAGCACAAGCTTTGGAATCAGGAGGCGCTTCAATCCCAGATCTGCAAATTACTAACTGGGCTAACTCTGTATCTGACCCTTCATTTCTTCATCTGTAAAATGGAAACAATAAAAATACCTATTTTCCCAAGATTTTGGTGACAATTAAACTTAATATTAACTCAGTATTGATAGTTGTAATTAGTACCAAACTTCCCCCTTAGTTCATGTCCATGGGTCATGCATATAAGTCCTTTGGCTTCTCCATTTCCTATACTATTCTTAACCTCCCCCTGTCTATTTTATAGCTACCATTTATGCTTTTTAATCCTTGTACCTTTCCCCCCATTCTCTCCCTTCCCCCTCCCAGCTGATAAATAACCCTCCAAATGATCTCCATATCTATGATTCTGTTCCTGTGATGGTTGGTTGTTTAGTTACTGTTTTTTTTAAAAAATTCAGTTGATAGTTGTGAATTTGTTGCCTTTTTAATGTTCAGTTTTGATCTTTTTCTTAAATAAGCCCCTTTAACATTTCATGTAATAAGGGCTTGGTGATGATGAACTCCTTTAGCTTTACCTGGTCTGGGAAGCACTTTATCTGTATTTTATAGATGAGGTTAAGTTACTTATTGAAGGCCATGTAGCTCATAAGTGCTAAAATCACTATTCAAACAGAGCCAGTCTGACTCCACAGTTTAGCCAGTGCCTGAATGACATCTCCACTGTGTGACGCTGGAGCTTGACAGAGAAATACTTGTTTTCCCTAAACATAAGAATTCATAATGTTTTCCAAACTAGTAACATTAAGTGAATATGTAAAGTCTTACTCGTTAAGTACTTGTTCTAGCTGATGTGTGCTATAATGTAATATACTATAATTTGATATGTCCATTAGTAGACTATGACCATTGCTATAAGACCTATGTTTTGCATGTTTTATTCCTTTCCAAAGATGTATCTTTGGTGTTTGGAGCCAATTGTATACTATATAAAAATTCAATAACACTTTACATTTTAAAAATAAAGACTAATTGGCCTGAATCAAAGCCAGAAATTTGCTGAAGCTGTTGGTTTTCAAGCAGAAGCCTAGAGAAATGTCTTTCTATAGTCTGTTAGTCATTTCAGAACTTAGGAAATTCATTAGAAAGAAACATCTGAAAAAATTTAAAATGAAGACAAAAAACAAAGAAAAACTTTACAGAAATTGACAAGCTGATTCTAAAATTCATATAGAAACATAGGAATTCAGAATTGCCAAAATTATCTTGAAAAAGAACAAAGCTGGATGGATGGCTCACACTTCCCAATTTCAAAATTTACTACAAATCTATAGTAATCAAGATAGTGTGGTAATGGCATAAGAATAGACATACAAATGGAACAGAATTGAGAGTCCAGAAATAAAGCCTTATCTTTACGGTCAATTCATTTCTGACAAGAAAGCCAAGACCATTCAACAGGAAAAGAATAGTCTTTTCAACAAGTGGTACTGGGACAACTGGTTATCAACATGCAAAAGAAGGAATTTGGACACCTATCTCAGGCTATATACAAAAATCAAATCAAAGTGGGTATCAAAAAAAACTAAAAGTAAGAGCTAAAACTATAAAACTCCTAGAAGAAAGTATAGGTATAAATTTTGCAGACCTCAGATCAAGCAATGCCGTCTTAAATATAACACCAAAGGCACAAGCAACCAAAGAAAAAAGAGAAAGTAGATAAAACTAGACTTTATAAAAATTAAAACCATTTGTGTTTCAAATAACACCATCAAGAAAGCAAAAAGCAAACCACAGAATGGGAAAAAATGTTTGTATATCATGTATCTGATAAAGAACTTGTATCCTGAATATGCAAAGAACTCTCACAACTCACTAATATAGACAATCCAATTTAAAGTAAGGGAATTTGAATACATATTTCTCCAAAGAGGGTACACAAACACATATGACCACCAAGCACATGAAATGATGCTCAACATCTGTAGTCACTGGGACAATTCAAATCAAAACCACAATTGAGTACCACTTTACACACACTAGATGGCTAAAATAAAAAAGATAATAGCAAGGGTTGGTCAGGAAGCATAAAACTGTAACCCATACATTGCTGGTAGGACTGTAAAATGGTGCAGCCACTATGGAAATCAGTGTGGCAGTTTCTTACATAGCTAAACATACCACTACCGCATGCCCAGCAATTCCACTCCTAGGTATATACACAGGAGAAATGAAAACAAGTTTATTATTACAGAATTATTTGTAATAGCCCAAAAGGGGGGACAACCCAGACATCTATCAACTGATGAATAAACAATATGTGGTGTGTCTATCTAATAGAATATTAGTCACAAAAAGAATAAAATGCTGATGATATATACTACAAATCTTGAAAACATTATGCTAAGTGAAAAGAATCAGGCACAAAAGGCCACATATCGTATGATTCCATTTGCATGAAACACCTGGAATGGGCACATCCATGCAAAGAGGAAGTAGATTAGTTAACAGGCACTCGGTCTTTTTTCCGGAGTAATGAATATGTTCTGGAATTTGATAGTGGTGATCATTGCACAGCTCTGAAAATATTAGAAACCACTGAACCATACACTTTATTCTTTAATAAATTTTTCATTGATTTTTAGAGATAGACAGAGAGAAACATCAGTTTGTTGTTCCACTTAGTTATGCATTCATTGGTTGATTCTTGTATGTGCCCTGATGGAGGAACAAACCTGCGACCTAAGCATATTAGGATGACGCTCTAACCAACTGAGCTACCTGTCCAGGGCTGAACTGCATGCTTTAAAAGGATGAATTACAACTCAATAATGCTGTTACTAAAAACAAAAAACACAAGCTACCACTTCACACCAAGTAGGATGGCTAAAATCAAAAGGACAGACTTTCATATGCAATCTGATGTTCCTAAATCACCTTAAATATTATGAAGTTGGGACTTCTGAACATCAGTTGACGAATACTTTGAGCTCTAAGCTGATGCCGCCTGCCAGCCAGTATCACAGTCTTTGTATAGCAGGTTATACACTATTGGATTTTACACTTCATTTCCCCTTATTTTGTAAACATGACATGAAAATGGAAAAATGGAAGTGCTAAAACTCGTGACAAGAAATGTACGTTTCATAAATTTAGTGTAATTAGTATGAAGACAGAAACAATCATTAGCCTCAAAGAAATGCTCACTGGACTTCAAGTCAATCAACTGTGTGTTTGACTACAAAAGAACAAAAATACAGATGGCTATGAAACGCTGGAACTGTATCATCCAAGATCGTGTCAAGCCTATATGATTAAACATAATTTTATAATTTAAAAAATATTCTATAACATTTTATACTCTCTGGGATATTGTTTGAAAACACATACTGTTCAGTTCCCTCATTCAACTGTTTTAAGTGTTTACAGGAACATATTACATACAAAAATAAGAGTCCCTCTAGGTATAGACAAAACTGGCCAAGCACAGTGGGTCAGGATAAGCAACCCATCATAAGACACAGGAAAAACTGCTATGTAAGTTAGAGGCTTCAGGTCATGTCAATATACAAATCAAACTATAAAAGACTCAGTGGCAGCCTTCTCCATTAAATAAAATAGGTAAATTAAAAAGATCAGAATCAAAATTCAACCTATTAAACATGCTTAAATAATGTGAACATGAACACAAAACAGAAGGAAAGAGACAACTGAAAATACTATGTTGAGGTAGTGGAAGTGTGGGATGGATTTTTTTTCTGTACTATTTGAAATATTTTAGAATTCATATACATACACCATATATATATATATCTCCCCATTAAAACTCTTTGATTACTTACTAGAATGCTGACCATAGCCTTTCCTGACTTGTTCCATTATGGGATCATCCAGTCCCAGGACTTATATTAATTATCTCCTTAATCTCAAACCCAATTCCCCATCTTAGATTCATATACTATAATTTAATGCAGGTGAAGTAATCAGAACAATGCTGGTAAGTAGCACTGTACATAAATTTTAGCCACAGAGATGCCATATCACACAACTGCAGGGAGTGCCATTCACATAACGTACACTGAAAGTTGTGCTCCCTGGCACGGTGCAAACTGGCAGCCCCATGTCCACTTTCTACTATTGGTCAGTATTTACTTTCTTCCAGTGCCTACATCAAATTTTAAATCATCCCAGGCTGTGATTAAGAAGTACAAATTGGTTGTTACAGAATGATCATGGGGATGTAAAGTACAGCATAGGGAATGTAGTCAACAATATCCTAATAACTACGTATGGTGTCACATGGGTACAGGATTCATCGGGATGGCCATTCAGTGTGTTATGCAATGTCTAATCAATCACTGAGGTGTACACCTGAAACTACTATAATGCAATTGACTATAATTAAAAAATAAAAATGATTTTTAAATAAATAAATCATTCCAACCTACAAGGCTTTTTAATTCATATATTTTTATCTGTGTTAGCTTACTAGGATGTATTTGCCTAGACACACTCAAAACTTACTGTTAATAATTCATTCATCCTTTTGTTATGAGACTTGTATTGAATTTCTAACTTCCTGTTTACCCTTCCTGCTTATAAAATAACTTATGAGTTCCTAATTCTTATTAATTTATATTATTTTAGTATAAGATATAAGTATAACATGTATTATATTTATAATTATCAGCTTAATTTTCAGTAATTTAAGTGAAAAATTATTCTCTGCAGAATTTTTTTATGATTCACTCTCAGTTGACAGCAGTACCTGGACTGCTAACTTAAAATAGGAAAAGACTGAGTTTTCTAAATTTCTGGAGAGTTGGTTGGAGGGTAGCACAGTAATTTCCTACCTAATCACAAACATATATTCCCCAGTTTTAACATATTTTTCTTATTGTGAGAGAATAAGTGAAATTTTATAACTTTAGCTGTGAATGTTTTGGGCCATTGCTTGCCACCAATTGTCAAGGAGAACTGTAAAACAGAAAGAAAAATGCTAATTCAGAAATGTGTCTGCAATACTGAGTCTAAATACAATATTTTTCAAAGTTTATAGGCAAGAAAAAAGTCTTTATATACCCATGAAAAGCACACAAAAATGCTTAAGATTTCTAAACTGATTTAAGATTCAAACTATAAAATGATATAAAATTTATATATTAGAATCAATAGGATGTCTCCAATTTTTCCTGGCCTGATGTTTCACATTTTTAATTCAGTATCTCAAGATATTTGGTCTAAAAGCACAATTGAGTAGAGTGCTATTGAATTGTGGCTGATTGTCAATACTGGGGCTATAATAAATATTACCTGATAAATATTCTCCTAAAATTTTTTAAAAGACATTTGCTCTTCTTTTTATAGAAAATAATAATCCCTTATCCTTTCCAAGAAATTGCCTCTATCAATATATTCTAGGTATCTTGCTTCTATTTTACAACTATTTGAAATTCTCAGTTTCCTCCTTATGTCTGTTTCAATAGAAATTCATATCTTTATTTAATATTTTAAAATATTTTTTCTCACCCTCGCTGGTGTAGCTCAGTGGATTGAGCGCGGGCTATGAACCAAAGTGTCACAGGTTCGAATCCCAGTCAGGGTACATGCCTGGGTTGCAGGCCACGGCCCCCAGCAACCGCACATTGATGTTTCTCTCTCTCTCTTTCTCCCTCCCTTCCCTCTCTAAAAAAAATAAATAAAATCTTTAAAAAAAATTTTTTTTCTCCATTCTTTCTCTTCTTTTTTCCTGTTTTGGAAGAATCCTTTATAATGTTTTTATGGGTATATAGTCAAAAAGACTTACTGTATTTTTGGACCATAAGACACACCTAGGTTTTAGAGGAAAATATGGAAAAAATTTTTGAAGCAAAAAATGTGGTAAAATATTTAGTAAGATAAATAACATAATATTTCACCAATGTAAATGTAAGCAGAACTCAACAGCAGCATTAACAACCATTATTCCTTCCAAATTTGGGGAGGGGAAATAGTATGTCTTATAGTCTGAAAAATATAGTAAGTATACAATGTAAGCTACAAAGGTGATCTGTGATAAACTATGAAAATGAAACTTGGTCCTAGTAGCAAAGAAATTAGCAGATAAAAGAAAAAGAAAACTGGATTAGTATGGTCTGACCACAAATACAGTGCTTTCTGGCATTAAATAATAGAAGTAACTAGAGGTCTCTGAAAAAGCAGAGATTTCTGACCTAAAATTGAATATATTATACAAATAAGTCATTTTTCCTGTGTTGTTGCTTTAATTCTTCTAAAAACAAGATAGAATTAACATATGTAACACAAAATACTTTTAGATATGTTTGTCCTTGGACAATGTTAAATCCTACCTACGGTTAGCAGAATACAAAAAGAACCTAAAATTTTAATCTGCCAAAGTTATCTTCTCACTAATACAGATTTAATGGGGTTAGTTTAATGTAAAAACAGGAAAAAATCGATACCTCAGGGAAATTCTTTCGGATATACTTACACTATAAAGGATCTTTTCATTCATTCATTCAGCAAATGATGAATCTCTGGTTTGCCTGCTGGTGGGTTAATACACTGACAAAAGGGGATTCAAAGTGTCAAGTCTTAGGAAGAAGAGAGAAAAGAAACCTTCACCACCAAAAGTCCCATCAACCATTTTAAAAATTCATTTCTAAAATGTTAATTGCAAAATCTAGTATCTTAATATTGATGTCCAAAAGGAGGATCCTCCTATCATAATTCTAGCAGAACGCCCATCTAAGAATCATTTCCTCTTTTACTTTCCTTCATTCCAGGCTGAAAAAATTATCCATAAGCTTTACTGACCGAGTTTACTGGCTGTCAGAACTTGAAATGAAATCTGTGTTCAAAATAAAGTCTGAAACCAGAATAGGCAGTATTTCTATTCTAATTATAATACATAGTTTTATCACTGCCTTTCCAATAAAAGATTATCACAACTTTCTAGTCCTCAGCTGAAGTTGAATTAACAAGCAAAATAAATCCATCAGCCAATTTCTCAATTTTCATAAATGCATGCATTAATTCATATGTATTATTAAATATTTTTAATAATAATTTCTAACTCTAAACATTAATTCTCAATCATGGGGATGAGTATTTGGTAAGATTTGCTTGCCTATACAATATTCTGAGTTTTTTTTTTAAAGATTGTATTTATTTCTTTTCAGAGAAAGGGGAAGGGTGGAAGAAAGAGAGGGAGAGAAACATCAATGTGTGGTTGCCTCCAGCGTGCCCCCTACTGGGGACCTGGCCCACAACCCGGGCATGTGCCCTGACTGGGAATCAAACCAGTGACCCTTTGGTTTGCAGGCTGGCACTCAATGCACTGAACCACACCTGCCAGGGCTGAGTATTCTCAACATAATTCAATGGAAAGGAAGTTTCTGCCTCCTCTCACATCTACTCTGTCCAGGTATAATTTTATCTCATTCCAGTATCTTACTACTTCAGAATGATCCCCAAATATTCTGAGAACAGAAAGTTCTCAGCATATAACTTTAAGCTTTTACAGAGTTCTTGTAAGAGATCACTTACAATTAGTTCTGATTCACTGGAAGGTATGGGCCCTCTTATTCAAGTTCTTATTCAAGAACTCTGTGAATTCTGCAGGTATGTAGGAACAACACACTGCAATAATTTAGATGAAATTGGGCATACCACTGGCTTCTTGTTCCTGTACTGCTTTGACCTTCTAGGAAAATTCATACTGGACAAGAAAATGAAAATTTTACATTTCAGGCTATTTATTTCAATTCAATAAACTATCCTCATTGGGAAATGCCAAACATAATTTGTCTCATCAGGTACAATAAAGCAAGCTGCCCACCCTCTGTTTGCATTCTGCATGCAACTCTAAACCTAACAGGTAGGCTTGCTGATGGAACAGTCCAGGACTTTAAATGATGCACAATTTCATGTCTATATAAGACACCTTTTCACATCAAACATGGAAGCTCCATGAAATAAGTTAGTATTTTCCTTTCAGAGCAACAATATTATTTGCCTTCATTACAAGTAAAGAGAATTCATTGGAGACAATGATTTTTTTTCAAAGAAGGGATTAAAATAATCTCATTAAAACCAAAACAAAGGTATTTATGTTCTCACATCTTTATTAAGGTATTCATTTTATAATCCTGGCTCAATAATAACTCTTGGACTCTTATATCACAAATTTGCCTTTAAGTAACACATAACACACTTAAGGCAGATTACCTTATAGATGGCCTCAGCTTCTAAACACCACTACACTGATTTACACAAATAACAAAAATCACATAGAGGAGCACCCCTTGGTATCTTTCTCGGTACTTATCTTTAGATTTTAAAACTGGGTAGTAAATAGAATTCCTGTAAAATTTAATTTTTAAGATAAGAAACGAATACCATTCCTATCTTAAAATTGCCTTTATCTGATCTGATTGGATGCCACTATTGTTAGTAACATAAACTTGAAGTTTGTGGGGAAACCAATAGTTTATATCCACTCCTCAGAGAAGGAGGACAAGCTAAACAGCAAGAAAAATGAGAAGCTATTATAAATGATATTGCTAAATATTACCTAAATTCACAAGTCTGCTTATATAACTGTATGCATATAACAGCTAACAATCACTATTTAATATATCAAGATACATCCAGAAGTATCCCTTGGTTGCGTCAACACCAGGCAGCACAGAAGAGTCATTCTCTGGTCTTCTGGTCATTAGTATCAACTGAAGCTTTTGAAACTATTTGGCAATCCCAGTTTGGGGGCCTATATCACAAAACCTTCAGGAGACTAGTGGCCTCACGTGGAAGAATGCAAAGACTGGAAGGCTTGCCTTTAAGGTAGTGTAATGGGAAGATCTTAGTGAAATAGGAATACAGCCAGAATCACTTGTTATTTATTAGAAATCAAGATTCATTAGATCATCTCTCTTTCAGAAAAATATCCTAAAACTTGTATATTTTCCAATGTTCTTTTTAAAAGAACATATAAAATTAAGAAATTTGTGAAAATAAATCAGTTTAATGTATACTTGTTTCTCTTCATTTTCCCCCTTCAAGTTCTTCTCATCAAGCACAAATGTGCTTATCTTTTAAAGCAAAACAAACTCTTCTGTGCTAAATCTTTTTAATCTTTTCTTTTCATCCTCTGAGAAAAGGTCTTCTTTATTGGTTGTAGTAGATGTAAAATCATAGTCTCTGGCATGACCATTTACAAAAGTAAATAAGGGGTATTTCTCTTTAGAAGAAATTTTCAGCATCTGTAACAGAAAATACAGAAAAACCCTTTATCCAACAGTACGCAGTAAGACTACATGACAAAATCTAATGTTTTAGCCCTGAATCTCTCATTAACTTCTCATTTACATTTATTCAGTGCTATTGCTTTAATGTTCTGGCTAAAAGACAAAACTGATCAGTATTGTGTAGTTTATTTATAGTTAAATACCTGCTTCTCCATTAGGACTAGCCATCAAAAACTAAGTACTATCCCCCCAACTCCCAAAGTAAGTCTTCAGGTCATGTTAGTTTGAAGGCTTACTGTAAAGAGTTAATATTTACATCCTGTTAGTAGTAGCAGACAACATAACAAAGTGGTATAACTACTATAGTAAAACATTGTAAAAGATTGCTTGGTACCAGAGAAAGAAGCATTAACTGAGTAGGAAGATCCATCTAATCTCAATTCCACAACTTACCTTGATGTGATCTTCAACAAATCACTCTACCTGAGTACTGTCTATAAAACAGGGCAACAGACATCACCTCTCCTTACTTCAGAGAATTTTTAAGAGGACCAAAAGCAATAATAAAAAGTTATTTCTAAAAATTAAGTTTCGTCTTTCTAAGGATCACTATATTTGAAAAAAATATTTCTGCAAAAATCTGGTCAACATAAAATATACTAATCTTATACATACATAGTAGTAGTCTACACTTTACATGCTGCCTTCTAGAGTCACATTAGATAATTCAGAAGTGAAAAATAGCAACACGTAGAATTTTGTGAGGACACTGGCAACCTTTAGAACCTTTGTCAATTTGGTATTCATTGACAAGCCAACAACACATTCTAAACTATTTTAAACCTTTCTGTTAAAAAAAAGTAAGCAATTTTCATTAAAAATACATTTAAATTTCTGATGGATGTTTTGATAAAATCCAATGCTTCTATAAGTAACCAGAAACTATAAGAAGGATTTTGAAAAGTTTATGAGAGTTACAAAGAATGCTGGAAAGAATACCAAGAGTACTTAAACAAGGGTGGACAAACGTAGGTTCACGGTTGTTCATATGAAAAATAATTCAATTAATAAATAATAATGCAAGAATAAACTCTATGTTTCACGTACTCACAACTGTAAACCTACTTTTGCCCACCCTGTACATCATTCATCACAATCAATTAGATATAATCTCTTCTTAAAGGATAATTTCAGGGGTAAAAAACAAATTTTATCAAATGTCAATATTCAACTAAAGGATAATCAAATTCTTAAATATTACAGATTCTCTTGAAACATGGCTAAACTAAATATGTATCCCTGACATACAGATATAATGTTAAATTAAAAATATTTCAATGGGAGAGTTAATATAAAATATATTTTAATTGAATAAAAATAAACCATTTAAAAACAAAAAAGTACTTAAAAAACCAGATGTGATAAAAATCAGATCCTATAATTCATTCTGTGCTCCTAATTTATATATTGTATAAATTTATTTTATTTACATTCTACCAAAAAAAAAGAAGGGCAAAAATGTGCAAACTGAAAAATAAAAGAGAGAGGGCATCTCATCAGTCAGTGTTACTTACAGCCAACGTTTGGACTATAGTCCAAAACTGTTGTCATTTATATTCATTCAATGTCACTTATAAAAATCCGGTATCTAACAAGCAGTTATCCTATCATTTTCAAATCAACACAGCAGAGCTAACATTATCATCTCTTCATCTTTGCTTTCAAGATTATGAAGGAAGTCATTTAGGTTTATTAGTTGCTCATCAACTAAGATTCAAATCTGTACCCTAGAGCAAAGTGTCAGAAAGGAACCCTTTAGCCTTTAATTAAAAAATTCACTTACTTTTTGCAAATTCACTTGAAAGGCAAGGCCTCCTAATGCATATTTTATTGATTTAAGCTTTGAGAATGATCATCTTTCTAGCTTTTTTGTGCTCAAAATATTTTTAAAGATTACCAAATGAAATATATACTTATGATTTACTCATTTGAGTGACAAACTTATGTCCACACAAAAACTTGCACATGGATGTTTACAGCAGCTTCCTTCATTACTGCCAACACAAACAACAAAGATGCCCTTTAGTAAGTGAATGGGTAAACTGCGGTGCATCCAGACAATGGATTATTACTTAAAAAGGAAATGAGTTATCAAGCCACAAAAAGAGATGGAGGAACCTTGAGTGCATACCACTAAATGAAAGAAGCAAATCTGAAAAGGCTGCATAATATATGGTTCTAATGATAAGACATTCTGGGAAAGACAAAAGTATGGAGACAGTAAAAAGAGTGACTACTAGGGGTTAGTATGGAGGGAGAGGTAAACTAGTGGAGACAAAAAACTTTGAGGGCCAGGAAACTACTCTGAATGTTACTATAATGGTGGATACATGTCCTTTTACAATACCAAAGTGAGTCCTAATGCAAGTTACCATTACATTTGGGTGATAATGGCATGTCAGTGTAGGTTCATCAGTGTTCCTGTGGGGACACTGACAGTGGATGCACATGAAAACTTTCTGGATTTTCCACTCAATTTTGCTATGAACCTAAAACTGCTCTAAAAACAAAGTCTATTAAAATATATATATTGAAGGGCAACTGAGTTGAGCAATAAGGTAAGTGATAACATACCAGCATATAAATACGACATGGAGAGAAAAAATAATTTTAGGACAGATAAAAATGGGAAAATTGAGACCCAAGGATTTAAATTAATTTTCCAAGATGACTTAACAACAGCAGCAACAACCAAAAGAGATAAATTGATAACAAATTAGTGGAATATTAGACCTCAATGACTTATCAGCATGTCTTTCCAATGTTCTTCACAGCTCTAAGCACCATATTAAGAATCTTTTTTCAGGCTTCCTTTTTTTTAATAAAAAGTAACTATTGATTTGAAAATTTGATTCTGAAAATTTATATCAAAAGTGAAAAGTTCAGTTTTCATTTTCATATTATAAGAAAGGACATACTGTGAAAATCTAAAGTTCCTCCATAGTGGATAATAGAAAAATCTATATGAAAAAAATTCCAAATCAGATTATCTATATGA
Source organism: Phyllostomus discolor (assembly GCF_004126475.2). Classification (NCBI taxonomy): domain Eukaryota; kingdom Metazoa; phylum Chordata; class Mammalia; order Chiroptera; family Phyllostomidae; genus Phyllostomus; species Phyllostomus discolor. The sequence continues at coordinate 45,662,205 of NC_040907.2, read as the reverse complement.
CATGGGGTATTTATCAACTGAAATACCATAAAAAAATAGAAGTTATTTAGTAACAACCAGTCTCTTTATATTTCAACAGCAATCAACACATCTGAGCATTTCTTTCTTTACTTCCCTTGACCTCTGTAGTATTTCCTTTTCCTGTGTCTCCTATTTTCTACACTATTTCTTCTCTATCTTCTTCATTGACTCCACTTATTCCTTTATTCCAAAATGTACACATTAATCAATTATTGTTCCTTTAACTACTCTATATATTCTATCCTCTCTCTTAAAAGTATTGTCTACTCTCAGTTTCAACCATTTCACTATTAGCCTATGCTAATATCCATGTTTTACAGACGAGGAAACTGAAATACTGAGGGGGTTAAGTGACTTGTGCAAGTTCACACAGCTAGTTCACACAGGCAGAGGCAGGATTTAAGCTTACGCGGTCTGGTTCTCTTTTAACCACTATAGTAAATGGAGGTGTGTTGCAGTATCAACTCTGAGTGATCATACCAAAATAAATGATCATTTCTTCCTTCCAAAGTTAGCTCCCTTCCCTATATCTGTCATTGTTAACATAATGGATATTAATTAGGGATGGTTTTTACTGCAAGTGGCAAAAACAAAATAAGAAAACAATAATGGCTTTAAGTAAGAGGAATTGTCTTTATCACATAACAAAAAGTCTGGCATTGCTACTTTAGTTAATCAATGTCAAACAGTCTGGAATTTTCTTGGCCTTTCCCTCGTGATCACAGAGGGCTGCTGAAATGTCAGGTGTTGAGTATGCATTCAATGTGGGGGTGGGTGGGTGGAAGGAGAGTGACAGTAGTGCATCTATAGCTGCTATTTATTTCATCAGAAGAGCAAAGCTTTCCCAAAAATGTCCAGCACACAGCCACTTCTATATCACTACGCAAACTGTGTCTACATGCAAGGCAGATCAAGAAAACTGAGTATCTTGGGTGGATACACTGTTACCCCAAATAAAATCAGGAGTCTCTTAGCAAAAGAGAGAGTTGGATATTAAACAGGTAACTAAAGGTGCCTGCACACCATTCAGAAAGAACCACGATAAAAATAAAAGTGGGCAATGTGGTAAGGAAGGGCTGAAAGATTTCTGTAGGTTGTGTGGTCAGAAAAGGCCAAGCTTAAACATGAATGACAATGAGTCCGACATAAAAGTTTTAGGAGAAGAGCACTCCAGGCAAAGAAGAAACTCAGCCAGTACAAAGGCTGAGGATGCCAGCACACTCAGCGTGTTGAAAGACAGCAGCATGGCTCAGGGGCAGAGGAAAAGGGTAGCAGGTGACAGAAGCTGGATAACATAGGCCCTTGTCCACCACCTTAACAAGCGATCTAAGTTTCATTGTTCCCTTAAACATTCTACCTCAAAACTTCTAACATAAACATCCCATAACATTCTACACTAGTGTTTCTGCTCATGTTGTTTCTGTCATCTAGCTGTCCTCTATCCTTGCATTCTGGTTGTAGGAACTTTATCCATCCTTCAAGTTTCAGCCCACGTTCCAATGGTAAGTATCTTGACCCACACTGAGTGAGTGCTCCTTTCTGCAAAGTCCTACAGATCTGTCTAATACAGGGTAAGGACTGAAAACAGAGACCACGGAACTCAGACAGTCCCAGGTAAAACCTGGTTGACACTTAGAAATTATGTGATTGTGGACAAGTCACTCCAGTCTGTCTCATCTTTCTTAGTTGGAAAATGTCAGTATTACGATGTCTAAGTAAGAGAAAACGGTAGGGGAGGACTGCATTTTTAAACAAAGTGGTCAGATTAGGCCTCATTAAGAAGGAGACATGTTTAAACCAAGACTTAAAGGAGGTGAGGACACCAACCACACAGATGCCTGAGGAAAAAGCATTTCATTCATGTGCACTTGCTCTGAGACAGGAACCTGCCTATTAGTTAGAGGATCTGCAAAGAGGCCAATGGGGCTAAAGCACAATGAAAAAGACACAAAACAGGGACGAGAGTTTGAGGTAACGGGGAAGGACACGGAGACACTGATCATCAAGGGCCTTGGAAAATACGTAAGGACTTTTTTACTTTTAAATGAACTGGCAAGTCAATGCAGGTCTTTGAGGAAAGGAGTGGATGATCTGACTTACATGTTAAAAGGATTATCCAGGCTGCTGAACCGAAAACAGGTGGGACTGAGTGGGCTGGCGACTAATCAGGAGGCCGCTGCAGTAACGGCAGCACTCAGACCAGGGCAGCAGCAGTGGAGGGATGGAAAGTGCTCTGCTTCTAGATATACTTTGGACATATAATTGGTTATGGGGCATGAGAGGCAGAAAGTAAGGATAACTGCAAGGCTTTGGCCTGAGCAAACAGAATGATAAATCTGCCTTCAAATGAGATAAAGAAAACTATGAGTGAAACAAGCTTAAAAGGAAAATAAGAAATTTGACTCTGGATCTATACATCACACATAGAAGAGATGATGCACAGCAGCTGGGCATATATAATCTAAGATTTGGAAGAGAGGTTTGGACTAATAGTATGATCTTGGTTTTAGTTGACTTATTTTTGATACTTCAAGCTATATGACTAAATGAGATCACCAAGATGAAGAAGACGTGAGAACTAAAGACTGAGCGCTGGAGTGCTGCACCATAAGAGGCTGTAGAAGAGAGCAGGCAAAGGAGACTTGAGAAGCGCTACCTGGTAAAGAATGAGGCAAAACACAACAGTTTGGGTCCTGGAAGCCAAATGGAGAAGATGTCTGGAAGACCAGTGGGTGCTCAGCTATCTCAAATGCTCATGCTGGGATGTGCAAGATGAAGACTACACTAGGACCAACAGATTTAGCAACGTAGGGTCAAGTGACCCTGAAAAGCAGTTTCGGCAGAGTGGCTGGGGTACGAGCACTCACATATTTGTTGACTAAAGAAATGATCACATTAACGAACTATTAATCTTTTCTCCTGCACACCTAGATGTAAAACAGACTTGTGTTTAAACTCTCTCTTTCACTTGCCCCAGAGTTCAAGTGGCTGCTCGGTCCTATTGACTGTGCTTTCACACCCTCAGAACGTTTCCTTCCTCTCCAGCCACACAGCTCTGTCCTCGTCTAGGTGTTCAAAGAAGGCATTACAAACCACTGAAGAAGGTTGGACTTCTTAATAAATGATGCTGTAACAATGTTGAAAAAATGGATACTTACACCTTAAGGCATATACAAGTTCTAAATACAATACTATAAAACTTTTGGAAGAAATGTAGAAGAATGTAGGTCATTGGTTATTCAAGATTTCTCTGATACAAAATTTAAAAAACATAAAGAAAAAGTTTTACTAATTTGATTAAAATTAAAGATACCATTAACAAATTAAAATAATAGCCTAGGAAAATATATCTGCAATACAGGAAACCAACAAGGGGTAGTATTCAGAATTATAAATTTGATTTAATTGTGCTAAGTTGGTTATAATTTTCTAATATGAATACAGATAAATATATAAGCACTAAAATATTTATCCTAGTATTAAAATATTTGTTCCAGTGCTACCTAAAATCATCAAGTATCACTTTTGGTTGCAAGGTCTTACACCAGTGGTTCTTGGATTTAGTGTGCAAGACTACTCGGGAGGACGGTTAGAAATGGAGACTCCCAGACCACACCCCTAGAGATTCAGGCAGCTGGAAGACAGTCCTGCCCTGTACACACCCTTGGCATCTACCAAATTGGACTATTTGCCATTCTCTTGACAAGCTCTACATTTTCCTTTTCCAGTACCTTTTCTCTTATTTTCCCTGCTTGAAGCCTCCTTCCTTCTCCCTAAGCCAACAGAAATTAAGCTTAAATCACCACAATAAAGAACTTCAACTTGATTGAAACATCAGACTCAATTCAAAATCCTACCTTCCCCTATCAATTTATTTCTTTTTCTGTATGGATACTTATACTACTTAGTGTAATGTATGTCTATTTCCCCCTCCTCAACTGTAAATGCTACTTGAGGGCAGAAGTCTCAGACCTTGTTCAAAAGTAGGGATTATGTCTTGGTCGTTTTATACTTTCGATATAACTTACCCAGATACTTGCTGAACTGAGTTATGAGAAACACAAAATTAATCTAACAATTTTTATAATCTTTAAAAATCATGTAGTTAAAAATCACATAGCATTACAAGTTAAACATTATAATCTAGACTAGCTAGTACCATTTTCAAAATTAGAAAACTCAAAATACATCCTATCTAGAAAAAATAATTTTGTTTTTATTTGTAAAGTGAAAAAAATAACTGTTTAAAAATGTCAAATTCTGTTTTTAAGAAGGAAAACTGCTTAACTTATAACCTTCCAAACAAAAGTGAATAAACAAGTTATTAACTGACAAAGTGAGTTTTTGATACTATTACAAAAAGCTACTGACATAAGAACAACACTATTGCTAAAGCAAAGTTAACTGACTCTAGCAAAATTCTCAGTACTTCCAAATGATATTCCAATATGGCTTCTCTTTGCCTCAATGTTGTATATTAATTACTCTGATGCAGCAAGAGCAATGATTTCTAAATGCTTTTGCAGTATAAAAATCCTTATAACTATCAGTATAAAAAACACAAAAACTGTTTTTAATGAGAAAATAACATATATCTCATTTGTGATTCTTGCTTTTCAACTTGGTAATAATAATCTGGTTTGTTTCTATTTTAGAAGTAGACTGCTTTTCTGTTCTACACTGACTTATTTTAACATAGATAGAAAATAAATTAATAGGAAAGAGAAATGGAACTCTTTAATGGTGTCTGTTCGTCAGTATCAATCTGTATCATAACACTGTCTGGACTTGGGTGTTGTAGCACATAGACAACACTTCACACAGAGTGCTGTCCAACTAAAACATACAAATATTAACAATTTAAGTAATGAAAGAGCAGAAGAGGGAGAGTACGTATTTTGTTGTGTTCAGTCGGCCTCCCGGGGAGGAAGCAGAATGAAAAGACGATGGCTGCTGCGGGAAGCGGGTGTTAACAAGGAAAGGCTCTCACACACCTCATCTGCTCCCCTCCTTGGTCGTGTTTCTGTCACGACTTTGTTAAATTCCCCCTTTTACATGGCAGCTCAAGTAAAGTAAACCTGGTTTACATGAAATCTTTTATTTAATGTCTTCATTTTATTTTTCTGTTATAAAAATAAAATTTCAACCCACTGTGTCTGTTTTCCTAAAAAAAATTTACTGTAAGTAAAGCAGTAATAAGGTACAATTATATTTCAGCTCAAGAATTTCCAAAAGTGATTCTAGCATTGGTTTTACTTACCCATAAAATGATAACCTATCGTTATTGATACCAATAAAGAGACCTATCCAGTTATGCCTACTTCTCCAATAAGTAATCTTTTTATTTTGTAAAGTACTAAAGATAGACAATCCTTGAGGCTCTATTAATATTTAGCAGTACGGTACTCAAGGACCAGAAAAATACAGAAGTTTAAAGGTAATGAGAAGGAGTTAAATAAACCTATTTCAAAGATCCTATAAGTCGAATAGATCAGATTAGACAAGCTTATTGGAAGGTAACAACACAGTTCATTTAATAAAGCAGTTCTGAGAAATCCAAAAATACCATTTCTCTTTTTTAAAAAATCAAAGCAGCACTTGGACTAACAAGAAATAATGCACGATTTGGCTTGATCAAATACTTCATTAATTTTTTCTACCCCCTAAGGTATTGTCCTTTTAAAATCCTCTTCAAATAAAATATAACCTAATTGCTTGCATAGACACCATAATCCATTTGTAAATGGATTTGTATTTCAACAGTGCCACCTAGTGGTTCGATCAATACTCTCGACTGTTCACTAGAGAGCTGGTTTCATCAGTATCAAAGGCTAGGAATACACAAATAGTTTTATTTTCTGGTTCAGTATTTCTAATAGCATTGAATTAACATTCAAGGGGCAGTTTTAAAAAAGTACATAATTTACAGATTTTTGTCTTTTCACAGTCTATCTCAAATAAAGATTAGTTCACTTATAAATATTATAATATTTTAAATCAAAGTACCTTACTGATTTCTTCGGAAGCTCTCTTGAAGTCCTGAACGTTGCGACAGTAAAACCCTATTGTGCAGCTAGGGTCCATCTTCCGAAATGACATCTTTTTGGGAGAAGGGCAGTGGAATGTCTGTAATTTTAAAAGTTCTTTAGAATTAGTTCACTTTTATTTGATGGACTTAACATACATATAAGACTATTACTAATTTAAAATTTGCTACCTAGTTTTTCTCAAAACTTAAACATGATTTTCAAATGGTGTTTTAAGTCTATCCAATGTAGACAGTCCTTCCTACTCTCCCAAGCTCTAAGATATGACAGCCAATATTGTGTACATTCAATTCTCCCAATTTCCACCCTCCGTGGCATTAGTGCCATTCTGCAGAAGAGAGTGTGTCAAAGCAATGTGCCTTTCTAACACTTGCAGAAGGAAAGAAAAATGTGCCACTGAAAAGGATACGAGTAAGCTAATACAAGGTTTAGGATGAAGCTGGCCATTTCAATGAAAGTGCAATTTAATCTGTTTTGTTAGAGTTTTTAATGTTTATAAACCCTTTGATAAGGATATTAAGACTTTTTAACAAATACATAGATTTATGTATATGTTCTGTAGTGGTGACCACACAGTATAATATACAGATGATGTATCATAGAATTATACATTTGAAACCTACATCATCTTATTAACCAATGTCACTCCAATGAATTTAATTTTTAAAATGTTCCATAGTGATATGAAAAGAGGTCAGCTAAAGAGTTTTACCAATGGACACAATTAGTACATAACTTCATATTCTTCAAACCCACTCTTCCACTTGGCTTTAATTAAGTTCTTTATGCCCATACAGGACACAGGTAAAAACTGCTCTGTTATGGCCTTGCCTCCCCCTTACCAATCCTACTGTCCCATGAGTTCACTTTTCTCAAGTGGTCACAGCGCCACAGCTGTCAGTGGGCTGGGGAGGCTGTTCCAGCCTCTCTGCCCTGGCTGATGGGATGTGGCGCTTAGTAGAGTCTGGATCTTTAGAGAACACAGAAGTGGGAAAGGGGCAGAACATAAGGCTAATCATTTCAGTCTTCTTTTTCTTCACCGCTGCATTCTGGTACTTGGTTTTAAAGATTTTAAAAAAAAAAAGAACTTCTTAAATGCTTTTGCCCTTAAAAATCACTGATGCTACTAAATCTTTTTTGTATGTATTGAAAAGATGTTTATGGACAAAAGGAGGACCATAAAAATATATGCTCAAATGTGTTTGTAATTGTACATAAATAAATTTTGTAAGGATATACAAAAATTAACAAGCTTAAGGGAGAGGAAGAAAATTGGCCAGATGGCAAACAGGTATGGAAATTCTTTATTGTAAATTTTAGACATTTGAATTACAGAACGAGCTCAGTTAAGAAATAATCTAGGTCAAATTTGAACTCATAAAATTAAAATTTCCCTACATTCAATGCCTAAAACTAAGGGATTTTACCTTGAGACCATCTACCAAAATGTGGGAAAATAGAGGCTTTCACATTTGCTGTGTTCCTGGTGAATCAATCCATCAAAGTCACCCTTCTCTCCCACTTCATCCTAGTGATCCAATTAGTACCCCATGTGATCATCAGAGGATAGGAAAAATGCATTTTCAAGCTGCTTTTTTTCCTTATGGATAGTTCACTCATATATAAGATTCAAATACAACATCATGGAGGTAGATACAGATGAAACGAATGTTTTCAAAACCATGGCCTTTACAAAATGCTTTGCTAACACTTACTTTTTAGAGTGAGATCCAACATAGCTAACCTGGAATCTCCAGGGCACTAGTCTACACAAGCATTGTCTTAGCTGGACTCTTTCTAATATTGTTTCATGTGTTTTATTTATAAGGAGATATTAAAAACAGATCTGGAAAGGAACAGAAGATCTAAGTAAGCTTGTTAGTTAACAATACACAGGAGTATGTTGGTATATGAGGCACAGAAAGTTCTAGGTCTTACTTACAAAAAGTTATTCTACATATAAGGTATCTAAAAATCATCATTTGCCTAACTCCTTCCAAAGCCAGTAAGCAAGATTTATTTGTTTTTTTGCTACCTGGAGATAAGGAAAAAGGACCAAAGTTTGTACAAGGTCGAAAAAATACTTTTTAACTCACGCACAAGGTCATCTTAGGGAATACTAAAGCATTGATTAAAGTTTTTATTCAAGGCCCAATAGGACTAAACCAGAATACACTCAGTGCTATTTCTCAATACTACTTCAGTCATCATAGGTAGTAACACTAAACTGTTAATCATGATTGTTTTGATATCTGCAAAAAACTATAATTATTCACAAAAATACTGATATAAATCTGTGATCACTGCAAACTGAAATTGCTATAGGGTGTACTACATGGTAACAAGGACTCATATCACAGAGAGGCATTTTATATCATTTAAACTTAAAATTATATTCTGTTGTTCACCCAGAAGATTCTGAAGTCAAACCAACATTAATTTATAATTCAGAATCATTTTTGTTTATTGTGGAACAAGTTAGATTTTTAAATATTTTCCCAAGTGGTATTACAAGGCTATGTTTATTTTGTGATAATTCTTTGAACTATGCACTCATTCCTTTTTTGATTTTTAAAATTCTGACCACTGGTAAGAATAGCACACACATTTTAGGGAATGTTCACTAGATACAATTCGGTGACAATTACATATGTTTCTGAAAAAGCTGGCCACGGCGAGTCGATTCTCATTTATTTAATTTTTTCAATACATTATTTATTCGTTGCCTCAACAAATAATTTATTAGGCACCTACTAGGTGCCAGGCATTTTTCTAGGCTTATTATTTGGAATGAAAGTGTCACAAAAATTAAAATTTAATACAAATATATTTAATCAAAGTATTTGGAGCTACAAGTCAGAGTAAGAGTTCAACAAAGGTCTCTAATTAAAGTGCTTAAGACATGCCCTGGCCAATGTTGCTCAGCTGGTTGGAATACAGTCCTATAAACCAAAAAGTTGCAGGTTCAATTCCCTATCAGGACACCTGCCTAGGTTGTGTGTTTGGTCCCCCATTGGGGCATGTGTAAGAGGCAACTGATGGATGTTTCTGTCTTACATAGATGTTTATCATCCCCCGCCCCTTCCCCTCTCTCTAAATCAGTAAGCATGTCCTCAGTGAGGATTAAAAAAATAATAATAATAATCCTGGCTGGTGTGGCTCAGTGGACTGAGCACCAGCCTGAGAACTGAAAGGTCACCAGTTGGATTCTAGGTCAGGGCACACACCTGGGCTGCAAACCAGGTCCCTAGTTGGGGATGTACAAGAAGCAACAGGTCAATGTTGCTCTCTCACATCAATGTTTTGCTTCCTCTTTTTCTCCCCCCTTCCTCTCTCTCTAAAAATAAATAAATAAAGGCTCTAAAATAATAATAATAATAATAATAATAATATCTTTTAAAAATGCTTAAGACAGTGCCTTGTTTATAGAAAGAGCTCAATAAATGATAACCTAAAAAGGAAGCAATAACTTGGTCTGATTTGGTTTCAATTAAAAGTTCAACTGTAGAACTCTAGGAATTCCACACCATAAGAACAATGAAATATGTATAATCTGCAACATCTCTCCTTCAATTTCATATACTCTGATATGATACTACTTTCTTAAACTTTCACAATCAGAATTCAGGGTACGCCCTTAAATTATTTACAGCAATGATTTACTTAGAATTAAATAAAAAATCTAAGGTTTTAACTTCTCCAAGTATTAACCAGAAGAAGTATTTATCAAAAAGAAGCTGTTTTCAAAAATAATTTTTAATCATTGAGGTATAAGGGTAGTTTAGAACATGCATGTAATTTATTACATCAATCAACCACAAAATTTCACAGTATATAAACATACAACTAACATAGCAAGGCAAGGATGGTTAGTAGTATAGGATATTTAAAATACCTCCACTTGGAGCATGTTAAGCTTAAAATATGATTAAAAGAAAAAAGTAAAATTCTATTTCTGAACAAAGATAGACAACTTGCTATAATGTGTATATAATATTCTCACAGAAAAATAAATGATGCTATGCAATAAAATATCTAAGATAAATCCCTAAATTGAGAAAAATGAAAAACTGTCCAGAGGAATTACCCAGACAGAGTAGATACTCTTGGCGTCCCAATGTATAAGAAATAAATGCTTTCGTGTATTTAAGAAGCTACCTTATTTCACCAAATTTTACTTTACAAAGTCTCTTAAAATCAATTCTTCTTTTCCATTCTCACTATCACCCTACTTCAAGCTTTTTTTAACTCACTTGTGAAGTGCTGCAACAACCTCACAATAAATGAGCTGCAACATTCCTGATATTAATTGTGCAGACGTATCCAGGATGTTCATTCACTGGGCAGCTTTGCAGAGTCTCTCAAAATACCAGATGACTAGTCTCTCTCTACTGGCCAAATAATAAACTCCAATACTCTTTTAATTTGCCTATTTTAGATAATACTGAAATACTATGAACAAGTTTCCATCTGAATCTCAAGTAACCACTTTTTAAGGAGTCATTTTGGCACATATACACTGGAAATGTAGCTTAGACACAGAGGAATCAGTGCCACAAGACCACAGGCAGCAGAAGGAATTACAATGGGGTTCACATAGCGTAATTCTCCAGTGCCTCCCCCAGTATCAGTCAGTCAACTAGGAATATTTACTAAGGTTTACATGTAAGATACTATGAAAGAAGAAAGTAGAAAGCAAACCTGATCTTTGCTCTTAAGATGTTTGTAGTTTAGTTGAGGGGACAGTTTACAAAGGGTGCTAGCATGTTTTATCTTTCTAAACTATATGTTCATCTTGCAGTTAGTTGATCAGTTTTCATAATCTACTCCTTAAATACTTTTATGTATTACTATTAGCTAGCAAGCCATTACTAAAATGAAGTACTAAACCACAATTCTAACTTGCCAAGCCCTGAGAATTAGTGAACCATGACATTCAAATGATTAAAATTAGTTTAAAAATCTGGAAAGGCATCAACTGGGAAAACAAGACCCAAAACAATGAAATAATTACATGTCTCACTTATGGACTCTCAAATTTTCTGAATTAAATACTGGATCACAAAATGACCAACATAAAGCAGAAGAAGTTGTTATGAAATCAATGCTAAAACAAAAATTTGAAACCCAACTAAGCTCTTAAAAACTTCTTAACTAGAGACTAAGATTTCATTATTAAGCTCACAGCAAAATAATTTAGCAGATAGTCTCCTTACATCACCTTGTCAGTCTAACCCTACTCCACTGTCTCCTTTCCTTTTTCCTTCCTCGCTCCCTCCCTCCCTTCCTTTCTTCCTTCCTTCCTTCTTTCTAACATCCTAATATTTTTATTCTTCAGTACTCTTTAGCTGCATATCTACAAAATTACTTGGAACCTTGCTCAATTACTTTGGTGGGGTTAGAGTACCTAACCAGTTAAGAGACAAAGATAAATGGGAAAGAAAATATATCATAAATTAAAATTCAGCAAGAAAATTTTTAACCTTTGATCATAGTGTGGGTTATGGTTTTATAAGTCAGTAAAATATTGATTATTAACCTGTAATTGTAATACTATACAAGCTTAGCTGCCTAGCATATCTCTCAATAATTAGAGTTTGCTTCATATGGTTAAAAAAACACAGTTCTTAATCCATAGTACCTCAAGAGGGAAATCCTTTATGCTGACATCTACAAAAGACTGGCAGTAATGAGGATCCAAGTAAATCAAACTGTCATCTACAAGGACAAAACAGAAGACAAGTAATTCAAAAAACACCTTATTATTACACTGCTTACAATCCAATTTCTATGTAGAATAGCTGAAAAAAATCTGGGAGTAACAGTTTGCCAGACTGATATTCATTGACTAAAACATAGGTTTGCACAGGACAGATTAACTTTTGCATAATCAAATATGCTTGTATAAGCAGAATTTTTATAAAGTGATGAGATTGTCATTTAATTTTTGGTGATAAAATTACTTTCACAAACACACAATTATACTCTACAGTTTGCCCATGAAAAATGTATTGCACTACTTTAATCTGACAGGAAGAGCATACTGCTTGTCATTTTATCATGGGCTAGCACCACTAAACCCGGTAAAAAGTAAATATGTAAATAGCAACTGCCAGAATGTGAAAGCAATGTCTTCTGAAGTTTAGTGAAACCAATAAATTATGCCTTGTTTATGCAATAACGGGAATTAAACATACATTTTACAGAATCCAATTATGTTGTGGACTAAGTGACAAATGAGTGGCTATGGTCGGACTGATGAATTTATAAGGTACTCATTTTGCTCTGTTAATCATCCTGCTTCCAGATGATCCCATATTAACTTACTGACTTAAAAAAAAATACACACACACAATGAAGAAATACATTTTACTAAATCACTAACCTTGAAATCCAGCAAAGTAATATGACTGTTTCGGTTTGCCACCAATGATTCCCACACAATATTCAAGGCTTAAAATACCCTGCCAAGAGAAACTAATTCAGATTTAGAGTCAAGAGACAAATGGTAATTATTCAAAACAACCAAATTTGTATTACCAATATTAGTAGTTCCCAAGTTCTTCACCACCAGTTTTATTTTTATTACATTTGTCCCCATGTTCTGAAATCCCTCTACAAAACTATCTTCCCTTTTCTTTAAAACACTCAACATTAACACGACTAAATCAAATATTCTGACCAGCATGTCACTCACAACACTAAACAACTACTGGGTGCCAAATACAGAGATAGACAATGTTACCACATAAAAACAATAAAATCTCCTGCCAAAGCCAAAAACACCTGGCCTTTCAGTTGCTTGTGCAGCCTTATTGTGATCAATGTAGAATTTTCATCAGACTTTTTGAAATGCTACAAATATTTCTTAGACTCTTTTCATTGAATCTTGAGTCTCAAGATCCCAAACTAAAAACCATTTTCTAACCAATCACATTTACTTGACAGATTTTTAAATTCTACTTCATTTGGAATAAATGTAAAGACTAATGAAACATTTTAATCCAATGAAAATAGTAATTACTATTGTATTTAAGGCCGATTTATTTTACTAATCGTAAAATATCAGAGATACCTCAATAAATTATTAAGTATGTCCCTCAGCATCTATTTTAAGCAGAACTCAATTTAAGCTGGGCCCAATACCCTTAAAATAGTCCAGTGGGGTCAATTAATGTCTTGTCAATAGTTCCTACATTAATTTTAGCATATATCATGTTAGAGAATGCCAATAGTGATAAAGCATGTTATTTTTAAAAAACAAAGTCTTAAACAATAGCTAAACTTTCCTTCTCATAAATGAGAGGATGTCTTGAAATCTAGAAGATATAAAATATATATATAAACAAATTTTTTTCCTTTAATAAGTAATCAAACCATAGTGTTTTTTAAAGCTTATTTTCTTAAAAACAATGTGTTCACCAAAATAAAAACACACATAGTAAAAGTTTCCCACAACCCAAACACTCAGAGCTCATCATAATTAACATTTGGGGGAAATCTCCTTGACAACTATCTGTATTACCTATATTCACATACAGATTTGTGAATGCAATTTTATGTATGTGGCATCATACAATGCATACTGTTATAACATTTGTCACTCATTATGCCATAAATATTATTTCCTACAAATAAATATAAACCTCATTATATTTAATGACTACAAAATATTCTATTTCATGAAGGCAACAAAATGTGCTTTAAAACCTGATTGTGACTATTTAAATTATTTTCAGTTTCTCACTGTTATAAATAACCCTTTTTAGTCTTGTGAAAATATAATGTGTTTTTTTGGAAAGGAGAACTGCAACTGAAAAAATAAAATAGAAAAGGTATATTAGGTTAACATTTTAGAGCTAACTAAAAAAAGGTTAAGATGAAATAAAAGCTCCACTAACAATAATAGTTTTTTATCAGTAATGAGTCTGCTGTTTTCCCCCTAAGTAAACACCCTTAACACAATGAGAGTGTGTCTTACTTCAGCTTGAGACAGACTGATCAGCTGAAACAGAATGCTTATGAACCACAAAGGGGTGAAAGTTCTGTCTCTCATAGTTGAGAAAGAGAAAGGGAAAAATATATAGCAAGAATCACTACTGATTCTCCTCAGAAGAAGGAGCCCCAGGAATGGAAGAAAGACGCTGGTTCTTCACATTATTTCCTTTACAACAGACCAGAGAAGATTTAGCAATAAACACTTAGAAGCAGATTAGGAGCTGGAACACCATTACATATAAGAGGCTGTATTTAGGAAACATGGAACACTTTTCAGTTCCTAAAAAAAACTTCACAGTTATCTTGCAGTGAGAATTTATTGAGCTATATCCATGAAGCAATAAATAAGACTGAAGTAATCAGTCAAAAAAGGAAAGTCCTAATTTGTCTTACTGAAGAAAGAGAACATATTGGATTTTCCTCATTGCCCATCTCTTATAAACAAACAAACAAACAAACTGCCTGTGGTAAGGGCTGATAAAGCACCACGGCAGATTTCTCCTCACAGAATGGTAGAGGGGAAGGTACCATCTCTGAAGACCTGTGCAATTACCTCGATTAATACATGTGAAAAATACAACTGAATGGGGAACTTCTGAGAGCATAATATACAATGGTTTGGCAGGAAAAAAATTAAACTGCAGATGAAGAAGGAGGAGAAAGCAGATGGAGCGGGGTGGGGGACAGAGATGAAGGTGGAGGTAGAGGAGGAAGAGAAAGGAGAAGTGGAAGAGGAAAATTATTTTTCTTTCAGGGCTGCTATTAGACAGCCTGTTTCTTCACCTCTACAGTGAATGCCTCTTGACACGCTCTCGTTTCGCCTTTTGACCCAACCACCCCCTCTGACCAAGCAAAATACCCAGCACATAGTCTACTTCACTCAGCCATTTCAGCCATTTTTACCTGATAATTGAAAAAGTAAAGTGTTTCAGTAGTCACTGCTCTCTCATTTTAGTGGACTATAATATAAATTAATTAGTAAAAGCTCAAAATAGTTATATATTGAGAAAGCCCATATTTTAAGGAAAAATATGAAAAACCACCAAAATTCTAGTCTCTGTTAACAATTCACTATCTGAACTTGAACATATCACTTAACTTCTCTCTTTTCTGTTTTATAAAGACAATCCAGTACGAAGGTATTGTGAGGGCAAAGTGAAATAAACATGTATTGAAAATGTTATACAAATATGAAAGTTAACAGACATTTGTTAATTCCTCTGTGCTAACCATGACTCGTCTCTCCACAATTCAGGCTCCAACGAATCATTCCAGAGCATTAGGCAGTGCTGCTGCCTGAGAGATAACTATCGACACCACCAAACAGCAAAGCCCTCGGCCAGAAGGCCCATGCCTTGAAGCCATCTGTAGCTCACTCCACTGGCAACCAGGTCTCAGCTAAAGGAGTCAGTTCCAAAATTGGCTCAGTTTCTAACCTTTTCATGGTGGTAGAAAAAGGAGAGGGAATGTCGTTTGGTTGGTTAGAACCTACTGAGACATGACAAGACGCCCAAAGTCTCAAAACCCTCAATGGATTCTCCAGATGAAATGGTTCATAATTTTGCACATTCTACCAATATCTCCACTAAAGAACCCACGTGTTAGAAATCAAAACCCCATTTTTATCTAAAGGATTCATATGTTATAACTATATTATATTATTGGTAGTATTAGTGACAAGTGTGCCTACAAAATTTTAGTAACTATTAGGAAAAGTTAATACACCAGCTAGAAGACTTCCATATACTACATATTGAAAAGAACTGCTCCAGATTTTTATAATCAGTACAGGTTAGCCTGAGGAGATATTTTCCACCATATACATAGGAGCCACAATATGAGATTAATGCCTCATGTGGGAAAAGAATTGTTACTGAATCATAAAACACAAATCTAGACTTTATTTCAAGATTACTATATCCCATAACACTCCATTCAAAAAGGAATTTCCATCTCTGCACTTGATAAAATGAGAAATTTTATTAAAACTATGAAAATAACATAGTCACTATAATATTAACCAAAAACTAAGTATTTCAAAAGTCAAAGTTTTATGATAACTGAATAGGTCAGTGTCCAAAACAAGCTAATATAATTAGGTTATTTAGGAAAAGAAGAATTATG
This sequence comes from Phyllostomus discolor, assembly GCF_004126475.2. Lineage (NCBI taxonomy): Eukaryota > Metazoa > Chordata > Mammalia > Chiroptera > Phyllostomidae > Phyllostomus > Phyllostomus discolor. The sequence continues at coordinate 45,646,015 of NC_040907.2, read as the reverse complement.
TGTTCTGAAATAGAATAAATTTTTAACTGGTTAATATGAAAAAAACAAAACTGGAACCTCCCCCCACATTATCTTCACCATTTCTGTCTACACAAATAATCATCCTAACTTTTTACTGATCTTATGGTGACACAGGAAACAAATTAACAGATAATGCAGCCACAACAGAAAAGTCAGTTCTTTTGATGATTATTTGATACAGTTTAATGTGGGGTTTTATCAATAAAAAAGTACATTCTTTTAAAAATCACAAATAATGGTGATGGGAACAGTAGACAGGGTATAGATTATGATATTTGATGCATCTGTGTCTCCTTGATTAGCCACAAAGATGAAAAGCCCATTCATTTTGTCATAGAACACTGCACTCTTCAAATCACATCTGACACTGTAATACTGATATTTAAAATCTCTAATGTCAAACTTTATAATCTATAACTATAAAATTCTCAGTACCCACTTAATAGAAAAAAGATTGCAATTCTTCTGTATTTTTCATATGAGCTATCATTGCCTTAAAAAAAACTGAACTCTCATCTCCTACCTTTATAAACTCTAAGTAGTCGGTATTGGTTCTTTCTCCTCCAAGTCTAACAGGTACTAGAATAATAACAGCTTTGTCATCTGTGTTATCAGAAGTCACGAAAGCACGTTGTTTATCAATTACATCTGAACTGTAAACTTAAAAAAACATAATGAATATGTATTAATGTTTTCAGAAACATTTTTACCCTAATTTCCCCCATGCTGGGCAGTCATCTGATCTTTGACATCATTATCAAGGTCTCAATGAGTTAAACATACCTACCTTGTTCATGCATTCAATAAATACTTACTGAGTATCTTACTATGAGGCCCTGGGGCTTCAGCAGTGAACGAAATGGAGAAACATCCCTGCCCTCAGGAAGCATATACTCTAACATGGGGAAATGGGCAATAAATAAATAAAATATAATATATGTCAGATGGTGATGGGTGCTTCAGAGAAAACAAAGGGAGAAATATGGATAAGACAAGATGGTGGTGGGAATGATTTAAAATCAGGTGGGAGGCAAAGTTTTATGAGAAACTAACATTTAAGTGAAGACTTAAAGTAAGAAACCAAATAATGCAGATACCTGGAAGAAGAGCATTCCAGGTAGAAAGATTACCAAGTACAAATGTCTTAGGGCCGAAGCATATTCCCGGAACAAGAGGCCAGTACCTCTGAAGGGAAGTGAGCAAGGGGTAAAGAAGCAGAAATAGGTTGGGAGATAAAGTTACAGTTTGGGACAGAAAGAAGACAGACTGTGTGAATTCTTAAAGGCCATTGTAAAGACTTCAGTTTTTGCTTTAAGTGAGTTGGGAAGACACTGAGAAATTTTTCTTAGGAAAAGAATGTTCTGATCTAACAATGTACCAATCTAGTTCATATCTTGCTAACAGACTGTAGGGGTGGGGCTGAAGCAGAGAAAACAGCTAGAAAGCCATTGCAGTAATTCGGCAAGAGGTGATAATGACTTGAACAAAGGTGACAATTATAAAGACAGGGAATGGTCATAGGATGGTCATGTGGAGGCGGTGAAAAGTGATCAGTTTGAAGATAGAGAATGCCTTCAGACATTAAATGTAAGCAGTGAGAGGCAAAACAAAAAAAAAGGGGGGAATCATAGGTGATTTGAAGGGTTTTGATATAACCAAACAGATTAAGAGAGATGCGATCTACAAAGACACAGAAGACCGTAGGAGACAAAAATAGAAAAGGGAGGATTGGGAACTCAGTTTTGGACATGCTAGTTTGAGATGTCTATTAGGCATGCAAGTGGGAAGGATGAGTAGGCAGTTATGGACATAAAAGCCTGGACTGGGGAGGGGACCAGGATGGATTTACAAATTTGGGAACTGCCAGCATACAGATGGCACTGTAAGGCCGAGACTGGGTGAATGCAAATCTGTGTACACAGACAAACGGATGCAGTCTAAAGGCTGGGCACAACGCACTAACAATTTTAGAGATGAGGGAGATATGGAAAAACCAGCAAAGGAGACAAGCAGACAAGGAGCCAGAGGGAAACTGAAGAGCAGTGTTCTGCAAACTAAGTAAATGAAATGTTACAATGAAAAGGAGGAAGTTGTGGCTGTGCAAGCCGCTACTGACAGGCTGTGTGACTGAAGGCTGAGAGGTGAACACTGAGACGTGATCAATGGATTGGGCAAAATTAAATTATTGATAAGGGCAGTTTTGGTAGAATGATGGGTGGGAGATCCTAAGTGGAATAATGCAAGAGAAAATGAGGGAATTAGGCGGAAGGAAATACAAACTAAACTTTATATTTTTTGTTCAACATAAATTAGTTTTATTCAAAACTTACTTTATTCCCATACTCCTTGTCCATTTAACCAAACTCATCTGCTCTTCCAATTAACTGATTGACAAATTCTGCCTCTTGTGCCCCAGTTCTTCCCTTTAAATTCCAAATTTAGACTATGAGTTATCGGATTCTCTGTATACAAGCTTCCCCATTTCCCACAGTCCATCTAAACCAGCAATTTTCAACCTTTTTCATCATATGGCACAAACACACAAACTAATCACTAAACTTCTGTAGCACACCAAAAAATATATTTTTTGCCAATCTGCAAAAAAAAACAAGTATAATTTTGATTTACTGACACTGGACGGCTATTGTTATTATGTTGGCTGTTGTTGCTTTTTTTATTTGACAATCTAAGGGAAAAGAGGTCAGTGCCTCTGACTAAATAGTCAGATATTGCATGTTTTAAAAATCCTTTGGAAGTCTGGTTGAAAATCACTGGCCTAAACCAAAGCTACAAAGATACCACAATAGTTCTTTCTCTTTGTTTCAATTCTATGACCTCACTTTCTCCAAACTACACAGTAATGGCTTTTGATTACAGACCTTTAAATTCTGTCTCTTTTCTAAAGCAATGTACATACAACCATGTTTTATCTTTGACTTTTCTGAATGAATACACATTTCAATCAAATAAAGTTTCCCTTCAGAGAGGTCTACTTCCTCCAGAAATAAATACTGTCACAAGTAATACAAAGTAATGACATTTCTATAGTCATCCACAACAATTTCTCCCTTAACAAATGCCTCTTATCCTTCATCTTCATTCAACACACATTTACTGAGGTTCTATGCTGGGGGGTCGGAGGGCCAGATTTCAGAGTGTTTGAATCAATGGTTTTGGTGTTTTTCCTCTATGAAACAGTCCAATTCCATAACAGGTTCACTATAGCAGTGATTCCCAAACAAATGATTCTGATGCCTTTCCCCTATCTGTGCTACCTTAACAATCATTGATCTACGGCAAGAAACAGGTAATCATAAGGTGACATTACAAGTGATTTCAAATGCATCATTTCATAGAGATATTTCCAAAACGTCACAAAGCACAGAAAAATAAACTAATTCTTCCAAATGGGAGAAGAGAAAGGCTTTACCTAAGGTGTAAACTTTGTGTTCCAAAACAAAAGGCATTTTAATAAGGCACGTTCTAAGCAGAGACAATATGTGCAAAGGCATGAAAAAACGTAACAGTATGTCCAAAGAACGGCCTGAAGGTTGTTGATAGTGCTTTGCTGTATCAATATGGAAGACAGTGTTGGGAGGTGATACTAGAAATCCAGGTTGGGACAAATTAGAAAGGACTTTGTGTGCTTTATATGCTAAATTAACTAGAGTTAATGACCAATCATAGGTTTTTAAAATTAAGGAACATGATCAATTTCTGTAGATCAGAAAGATCAAAAAGAGAAGAGGCAGACAGGGAAATCAAGTGAGACTCCAACTTTCAGATAGAGTCTGATTTAAATCAATGAGAGTAGAGAAGAGAGAACAGATTTCAGAAGCGTTTTTTGAAGTACATTTGGTAAGCTTTGGCTGACTGGCTAGGTAAACGCCATGAGGAGAGTCAAGAATACATAAGTGCATGCATGTGGGCATGATACTGTTAGTGAAGAAAAAAATAGAAAGAAAGAAAGGAGTGGGGTAGAGAGAAATAATAAGTTTAGTTTCAAACATGCTGAATTTGAAGTGTTTCTAAAACACTTAGGAGATATTTGAGGGGCAGAAGAAAAATACAAGTTACCTCACATTAGCACAAGCAGCCCTGAAAATGTAGTTTCAAAAATCCTAGTGTTGAGTGTAGAGCCCTAATTACTTAAAGCCATGGAAAGAGATGCAATTACAAAGGAAGAGAATATAGAATAAGAAAAGGAAATGAACAGAAAATGGAAATTTTAAAAATACTAATGAAGGGGGGGGATTATTGATAAAATCTGGCTTCACCTAATTCCTAACCCTACAATTTATCAAAATACACTACACTAATATAATTTCTTCCTTTATGATTCTTAAACATCAGTGTTAAAGATTTTAAGAAACACTTCATTAAACAAACCACTTATTTAATGAGGAACTTTGTGTTGTTTAATTAACAATATGTAACATTTAAAGACCAAGGTTGATTGTTAGCAATAAAAGCACAAAAGCCAAATTCATAGATTTATTTAATGGTTAATTGTTTAAGCACATCCTTTGACCTAATTAGCACTCTTTACAAATCAAATTTTATTTGCAAGACTGCCTACCTGAAAAACAAATAAAGGACCTGCAAAAATCAAGTCATCTGAAAATTTATAATTTTCTTTCTCATATGACTATCAGCCTTTCTTTAAAAACCAATTAACCTTAACAAAAGACCAAACAAAATGCATGTGTATTTGATTACCATTTTTCCATTTATTACAAAATAAAGCATTTTGTAAATATCTTCATGTTAAGTATGACTGAAGTATATTTAACTTCCCCAAGACATTATCATATTTTATCCTGTTAGTGGCATTTGTATAAAAAATAAATAAATTTAACAACATGAGATGGCTTATTTAAAGGCACTTTTACTAAGTGCCTTTATTTTATTAAGAAATCAAGGTCTATTTAGCCCAACAAAGTTTCACATTACTATAGACATTGGTCATTAAACAGAGTACCCACAACAGTAAAACAAGGCAAAGTTCTAAACAAGAGCTGCATCATCATCAGAGGGTGTACTGAAGCACTACTGAGAAAGAAACACATTCAAGTGAAGAACTTTCCGTCCTTAAAAAATATCCACCAATGAAATAGTACCAGGCACACCAGCAGCCCAAGGACATACCTGTGTTAAATTTTCTTGTCTAGCTTTTTTAAATAGTCATTTTAGCCCTGGCTGGTGTGGCTCAATGGATTGAGTACCAGCCTGCAAGCCAAAAGATCACCAGATCGATTCCCAGTCAGGGCACATGCCTGGGTTGTGGGCCAGGTCCCCAGTTGAGGGTGTATGAGAACGAATCAATGATGTTTCTCTCCCTCTCTTTCTCCCTCCCTTCCCTTCCCTTCCCTTCTCTCAAAAATAAGTAAATAAATTCTTTTTAAAAAGTAGTCATTTTAAATGTTGGAATTTTATTTAAGCGTTTATTTGAATATTGGAACTAAGAATTCATAGTGTATTAAGAAATATTTAATAAGTGCCTGTTACATGTAGGGTGTTATATGGGAACAAAAATATAACATGGTCCCTACCTTCATAATCATTTAGAATATAATTGGAACAAGCTAAACACATATGAAAGTCTAACCAAACATAGGAAAGTTAAAATTATATACATTCCTTACCTGTACAATCTTGTGCAACATAAATAGTTATTCCTTGTAAATCAGGGTGTCTGGCTTCTTCAACTGCTTTTCTAAGAAATAACAAGCATCATCCTTTAAAACCCTAACAGTTATTTCCAGTTGGTAACTAAAGATTTAACTTAAGAGGAAAGAAAGCCATCATTTTCCTGACATTCCCACTTAACCTATAGTGTCTGCATTCAAAACTATCATCTAAATGGTATAAAAAATCAGGTCAATTTTTTCAAAGTTGAATATTATACTAAATTACCTAAAGAACATTAAAATATAAATTACAAAGTACATAAAAATATTGGGTATAAAACTAATCCCTGTCCTACCCCCACCCCACCCCCAATTTCTTTCACCACTTGCTTGGCTATACTAAACATTTGCTAACCAATGATATTACAATGTTTTTCAAGGTTTGCTTCATATTAACTTAATTACTGACTAGCAGTGAGTTGCTTTTTAACTGTCCTCTGGTACACTTAGTTAAGAAAGTCTGTTCTTTTCTTGAAACAATAACATGACATTTTTTTTCATTTGTTCAAATATCTGTCTTAGAATTCTGTAAGTAAAACTGCAAATTAAAAAATATTTCTACGTGAGTATAATGTTCTCAAATGATATGAAAAAATCACAATATCTTGTAAGAGGAAATTACACAAATTGTGGAAATATTTTTATTTAACTGTATCTTTATACTTTTTTAACCTACACTTTATTATGCATGTTTGTATGTGTTAGTACAGAAGAAGAATCAACAACCTATGGCTCACAGGCCAAGTATGACCTGTGGCCTGTTTTTTTGGTAAGAACCATTTTTACAGTTTAAAGGCTTGCTTTTAAAAAGAAAGCAAGCAAGAAAGAAAACATTTTTAAAAAACAGGCAATAAAGCCGTTATAAGGCCTTTTACAGAAAAAGTTTTCTCATCTGTGGGGTATAGAACATAATCTTGAAGAGTACAAAACCATGTCTTTATCATATGCTTCTATAAATGTCATACCAAGCTGAACTTGGCATTATTATTAACAATACATTTAATAACATTATGCAAATACTTTTTCAATTGTAAGTATCTGGACTATAAAATATAAAAGCAATTTAATATAGTATGAAAAAATTTGGTAATAATTTCAAACTACCAGTATATGATTCTCAATAGAATAAATTTACCATACTATATTTGAAGACATATTAATGATTCAGTTTATAATAATAAAGGGATATATAACAAATAAGACAATTTTTTTAAAAACTTAAATAGTATCCAAATGGTGCTACACAAAAATGAAATCTCACTCTAACTTTTTTCTAGCTATTCTGAATGTTGCAGACTCTTTACTTTTACTAACATGATAATATAATATTAATACTGCCATATATTTACAATTCACAAGAATTTGATGTATGCAAAGAAATGCTGAAAACATCACTTTTAGTTCTTGACATTTCATTACGCTATTAGTACATTACAGCCCCCAGGGTATAGCACCTTTTTAAAAAACTGTAATATTATGCATATTTGAAAGTTGAAAGAGTTGTTAGTTTTAAGAACAATTCAATAAGGTAGTCTAAAGAAAACCTGGTTAGAAAGAGGCCTTAGACATCTATATCTGTGAGCAAAAGAAGCAAACTTTGTCAGTAGATGAATTACATGAAACCAGAGTTACGAATGTTGCAAATAAATGTCCAGTATGAATATTCTCATACAGTTAGATTTTAAAAGTTCCAATTATGTATATATGCTGCAAAAATAAGTATGTCTGAGTCTCAGGACCTCGGCCATAAGATGAAAGATTGTAAAACATTTTACCTTAAAATGTGAGCAACCACAGCTGGTCCATACCAATCTCCAGCTTTTTTCCCGGACTTCTTCCCATATTCTATTAGTTGATGTAAGCCAAAGAGAGCCAAGGGAGAATCACCAAACCAAGAGATGATTTTCCTGTGATAAATTTCATCTCGTATTTCATGATCATCAGGGTACCTCCCAATTGTTTCCTTCAGAGAAACTGTTGGAGTTTTGAGTTCTCTTTCCCCTGACAGCGGTGCTTCAAATGATGCAGTAAATTTTTTTACAGTGTGGGAAGTCCATGATTCAGAGTCTGAATTTTCAATGTTCAAAGCATCAGGCCAGGTCCAAGCTATAGTAGTTCCAAAGCAAGGTGTTCAGATCTTTTAAACAGTTAGACTTCAATAATTCTACTAAAATAAGTATGTAGCTTTTAAACTCATGTGGGTTACTAAACTAAAAGAGTACACTCAGAAAGAGGGAAATGTGTCGAGTCAGAAAGGAGATTAATAACTGGATATGGAAGAGGAGTGTATTGAGAATAATTACTAATGGGTATGAGGCTTCTTTGGGGAATCATGAAAATGTTCTAAAATTAGATTATGGTGATGGCTGCAGAACTTTGTAAATACACTAAAAACCACTGAATTGTTCACTAATGGATGAGTTTATGATATATAGATTCTATCTCAATAAAGCTATTTTAAAAAGCAAATAAAGATATGAGAAGAAAAAGTATGTCAACATATCAATAATGTTTACTTTTGAGTAGTAATATTATTCTCTGGACTCTTCTATAGTTTCTATAATTTCTAAAATGGGAATATATTATATAAGAACATTAAAAAGTCACCAAATTAAAAACCAAAAAACAAAAAGAGAGAAAAACAGCAAACCCAGGTCCACATAGACAATTGTAGAATTTTTTTTTTCTTTTCTATGACAGCTCTGAGATGGAAGACAGACTTTTGTGTTCCACTACCAGTACTACTGATCAGACAGCCAGTCTTGACCGCCCAAAAGGCACAATAAACATATTCACTAACATACAAAGTATTCATGAGAGACTAACTTCAAAAAGCAGATATTGTTTTGATTATATGTTAAAATAGAAGTCTGACCATGGAAATTTAAAAAATTTTTTCAAAATGTTCTTTTCTCATATAATCCTTTCAGAATAATAATCATTGTTTAAAGCATAATATCAATTATCTAGTAAATGAAAAGTTATAATAAATGAAATCATTAAAGACCAAAGATCTCAAAAAAGTTAACTGTTTCCACAAGCTCAGTGTTTTAAATAACAAGACAGTCCCCACACATACATGTAATTTTAAGTTAACATAATGAGTCAGATTCAGAGACCTAGTCAGGACTATGAAATACCCCATATTTGGCAGTGCATAACTAGCACTTTTTTGCCCAAATTTTTGAGGGAAAAATAAGGATGCACATTATACATGGGTATAATGGTTACATAACATGGGTATAATAATGGGCATAATAATCCTGTGTATAATGTACACAAAATATGTGTGTGCATTATGCACAACATAATATGGTATATTCCAATTCTTGCCCCTAACTGCACACGACTACAAATCAATCATCCCAGAGTTTAAAAATTCCTCTTCCTTGCATCATCCACACCACTCTTGAATAAACATCTTCTATATGATCTTATCAATAATCCCAATAGAAAGGTTACTAAATATTTGCCATACATTCAGAAACACACACACAAAAAATAATAGCACTTGGTAACCAGACATGATAGCCTGAAATAGTAAACTAAAATTCTCCTACAAATGTACACATTATAAAAAAAACTGACTAATAGAAATGGTGAGGAAAGTAGCACACCAGAAAAAAATGATATATGTAAGTTAAATTGGATATCAATGACATTTTTGAGAGTTAAAGGACTAAGTATGATGATCTTATTAAGAACATGCATAATCGATTAAACTGATTACAATCATATTTATAAAGAAAAATAACTTTAAAGCATTATTAATATATAGAGAGAAAATAAAGAAACCAGTGTAAAATGTGTTACGATTTAAATAATGTAACAATATTAACTATCCGCTCAAAGTCACTGCTATTGACCTGCCCAGGATTTACTGAATTGGAGATATAACCCAGAGAGTTCAAGCAAAAAGAAATAAATAATAACCACAAAAAAGGGGGGGCTACCAAAACTTGAACTTAATTCATGGTGGCAGCCAAGAATAATGGGTATGTTTAACCTATATTTTTAAAAGGAGAATCATGAAAGTTTAAGTCATAACTGGCTCAATTCAATAAAGATGTAATATGTTAGGTTACTTTCAACTTTAGAAGACATTAGGGAGTCAAGAAATTAATCTCAGAGAATTTTATGCAGTTTGCAAGCTAGAGTTCATATTTAAAAAAAAACAAAAAAACAGAGATTTGATTTACCTCTACCAAGAAAGTGCAGTATGAGTCCTTGAGCCAGCAGCATCTGGCCAGTTCGTAATGTGCAGCCCCAACCACAGTCTGTTGTCAAAGTTGAGCCTTCTATTTGAGGAAATTCTTCCCTGTATGTCAGCCATACTCTTGAAATAAAATCTTTACGAAATTCCTCTACATTTCCCGCAATTATATGATCTTCTATAGTACATCCTGATCTTGCAGGTAACAGTTCATCTACAAAATAAAAATATAAACTACAGTCTAAATATATGTTGAAACATCAATAATGGTAGTATATTCAATTCCTATCCATATGATACAGAGTACGCCACAATTTTTCTAACCTTCTTCTCTATTTAAATGGAAATAAATTACATTCAGCCTAATCAGACTGTTACGAAAATTAAATAAGAAAGAATGCTGAATGTTTTGTACACTCTAGCACTAATATAAGACATTATTAGTAATACTGTTGTTAATAACAATATCCTATAGTTCAAATATAATCAACTCTTTTATGAGGGATAATATAAAAAAATATTTTCTTTTTGCCTCATTTGACTCAGCATATAGATATCAGTGCTCTCTAAAATGAGATCTGCAATAAAAATATCATGATTGTCAACAAGTAAAAATGTGTTTAAACTAGTTCTTAAAATCGAATAAAATGTACACACTGTATTCACTGTCTTGGATATTTAACTCAAATTATAACATCAAAACCAATAAGCTAAAGAATAAAAATATAAAATTCTTAAATATGTAGTTATCCTTTAATGGAAATATAATTTTTTAAAAATTGTTGCAACCCACATATATCATTTTTAAAGGCTTTTTCAAACTGATTACCTCTAATACAATTTCTATGTGAAAACTATGGTCACTGTTTGCCCAACAATTTATAAAACACTAGTGCTAAAAATGAACTGACAACCTTGGTTATTCCCAGAGAGAGGGTCTTAATAATGTTTACAACCTCAGGATACAGCACAATGCCTAGCACAGGCAGATCCTAATGAATGCTGGTCAGTTTGGGTGGGTGGGTGGTGGGTAGGTAAATCTGCCTACAACTCTCAGTTCTAAGGAGTCCAATTTCTAATACCCTTTGAGAGGATGTTCAAGTAGTCATGCTTTTATTCCTCAGCCTTCTCACACCCATACCTCTTCAAGTCATTCTGAAAAAACTACAATCACCTAAACATTATATATGTGTGTGTATACATGTGTATTTGTATATGAATATATACTCAGCTTAATGGAGCTAAGTTGCAGCATATAGTTTCAATAAAAAATAAAGAGAATGAGTGCCAACCCCCATTATCAATTAATACCCTTCAATGTTAGAGTTTAAAGCTAATAAAAGTAAAAATGCCTGGAAATTGAACATGGCATTAAAAATATGTCCAAAACTTCCACTTTAGAGACATTCAAATTTGTCTAAAACTTTATACAATAGTGCCTACCCTCACACCTCACCCTGTGGCTTGCCAAACATAATAGTTCCTGATCTCCTAACTAGAAGTGATTAATTCCTTATCCTCTTAAGATCCTCTTGAGATCTAGACTCCTCTTAATGCTTACCCTAAATATTACTAGAAAACTGCTGGTACTAAATGAACGGTTGTCCTGTTGACTTTCCACTATAATACTGCCCCTGGTATTCCACCATCTGACGGACTTTGTCACAACCCTAACTGATCGTATCTACTGCCCAATGGGAATACATTCTTCGAAATGCATTGTTAGGTGATTCTACAGTTGTACAAACATCACAGAGTGCACTTATGTAAACCTAGGTGATATAGCCCAGTACACAACTAGGCTAAAAGGGATAGCTTATTGCTCCTAGTCTGCAAACCTGTACAGCATGCTACTGTACAAAAGTACAAGGTTAAATCAAGCATAAAAGAAAATGGTGTAATCAAGAGATACAGTTAACACAAGATGTATGAGGCTTCTGGCAGCCTAACTAACATGGCACACTGTTTTACAGGCAACTTTTTTTTATAAGTAGAAAGAGGACCCTCTAAAACAATAGTACCCAAAGAACTATTACGTTTGGCAAACCACAGGGTGAGGTGTGAGGGTAGGCACTATTGTATAAAGTTTTAGACAAACTTGAATGTCTCTAAAGTGGAAATTTTGGACATATTTTTAATGCCATGTTCAATTTCCAAGCATTTTTACTTTTAATTAACTTTAAACTCTAACATTGAGGGATATTAGCTGATAATGGGGGTTGGCATTCATTCTCTTTATTTTTATTGAAACTATCTGCTGCAACTTAGCTCATTAGGCTGGAAGTTTAGAATAGTAAATACATAACCCAGTAACACAATTGTTTACTCTCCTTATCAAGTATTATGTACAGTACATAATTGCATTGCTACCCTTTAATACAATTGGCAGCACATCAGATTTGTTTACACCATCACCACCACAGACACATGAGCAATGGCACTGCGCTATGCCATTTCTTTGGCTATGATGTCACTACACAACAGGAATGCTTCAGCTCCATTATAATCCTATGGGACCACCATGTATGTATATGTGGTCTGTCATTGACTAAAACATCACTGTGCAGCACATAACTGTATGTTTTTTAAATCTCCAAATTTCACTCCAGATTTCAAGTACACTGGAGGAGAAGGAATATGTTTATCGTGTGCTTCCCTGAATCTTCAGCACCTACCACAGATGTGCAATAAACATTTTTAAGATGAATGTAAGATAAATGGAATCAAAGGAGAAAGGTAGGGTTTCTTTGTTTGGTTTTGCTTTGTTTTTTGTATGACAGAAGACATGTGAAGGCTTTATGAAGAATGTAAATACGTGAAAAAAAACACTACAAAGAACGGGAAAGAAAGTTGATAAAGGAAATGGAAGAGAATTGCTAGTAATATTGAGGGTTTAGTCAAGGCTGACTATCAAAATCAGAAATCACAATTAGGCAAGCTAATATGAGAAATAATTAGCAGTTAAGCAAAGTACAGAACAAAACCTCAGGTGTATAGCTATTTAGCAGAGGTGGGATAAATTAAGTAAGCATATGCTTAAAAATGAGATGGGTATTGAAAGTTGAATAAATAACAGAAAAGAGACTATTCAAACTAACCAGGAACATAGGAAAGGAAACCAAATGGAACTACTAGAAATGAAAACTATAACTAAAAACAGGAACTTAGTGTGGGGTTAAACAAAAAATCACACAGCTAAGGAGGTAATTAAGAAACCAGAAGTAAGAACTAAAGAAATTACTCAGAAAACAGTGCTGAGAAACAAAGTAATAGAAAATAGGACCAAAAAATTTCAGAGACATGGAGAAAATATTCTAACAGAAAGATTTATCAGAGATACAGGAGAGAGAGAGTAAGAAAAATGAGGAACAGCTATAATTAGAAGTGGTTGAAATTTTTTCAGGTTTTAAGAAAGATATGAATTTCAAGTAGAATAAAGTGAAATATACACCAAAGACAAAGAGGTGACCTTAACAACCAGAGAGAAGAAACAAAGAAATGACAAATTCAAAATACTAGAGAAAACATCTCTATGCCCTAAAGTAGGCAAAAATTTATTAAACAGAACACAAAAAGCACTAACCATTTTAAGGATATGAAAAATTAACTAGACAATGTTATTATTATGAGCTATGTTCTTCAAAAGAGAAGAGTAAATTAAAGGAGTAAAAAAGTAATAGAACAGGAGAAGACATTTCCTATAGATATATCAAAAAAAGGATTCATATCTAGAATACATAAAGAAAACCTAGGAATCAGTAAGAACAAGACAGATAACCAAAGACATATCCAAATGGAAAAATAATTATGAAAATATGCTCAACTGCATCAGTTATCAGAGAAATGCACATTAAAACATGGTTCTAAATATAAGGGGAAAATACCAAGGGTTGGTGAGGTAAGAGCAAGCAGAATTCTCATACACACCTGAAGGAATATAAATTAGAAAACTACTTTGTAAAACAGTAGTGTATACCAAGGCTGAATATATAAATACCCTATAACCTAGCAATTACATTCCTCAGTACATGTACCGAACAAAAATCCACACACATTTGTTCACCAAAGCACATGTACTAGAATAATCACCATCAAGACTCTTAACAATTGCAAAGGGTAGGAGCTCCTTCTTTCTTTCTGCTGCACAGAATTCCATTGTGTAAATGTACCATAGTTTTTTGATCCATTCATTTACTGATGGGCATCTTGGTTGCTTCCAGCATCTAGCTATTGTAAATTGTGCTGCTATGAACATTGGGATGCACAGGTTCTTTTGGATTGGTGTTTAGTGTTCTTAGGATAGCGTGGATGGAGCCGGAAAACATTATGCTAAATGAAACAAGCCAGGCAGTGAAAGACAAATACCATATGATCTCCCCTTTAACAGGAACCTAAACAACAAAACAAAGAAGCAAGCAAAATATAACCAAAGACACTGAAATAGAGGACAGGCTGACAGTGACCACAGAGGAGAGTAGAGGGAATTTCAGGGGACATTGGGAAGGGTTCACGGGAACAAACTTAAAGGACACATGGTCAAAAACTAGGGGGAGGGTGGTAATGGGAGGGAAGTGGGGAGGGGTGGGGGGGGTTGGACTGGGAGTAAAAAGGAGAAAACTGTATTTGAACAATGATTAAAATTAAATTTAAAAAATAAATAAATAAAAGGCAAAAAAAAAAAAGGCAATGAACACTCCTAACAATTGCCAAAAATTGAAAACTACCCAAATGTCCACCAAGAGTGAAGTGGGTAAATAAAGTGCAGCACACGCACACAATGCAACAGTCGGAGGAATACAAAAATACCCAATGCCAAACAAGGTAAATGGCATAATGTCTGGCAATCGAGGAAGAATTACTGAGCACGCAAAGAGGCCAGAAAACACTAGCCAAAATGAGAGTAATCAATCAAAACGGACTCAGAACAGACACAAATGCTAAAATTAACAAACAAAAACATTAAAAGTTATTACAACTATTTAACATATGTTCACAAAGGTAAGTTAGAGACAAGGAAGATTTAAACAATGGAACTTCCTCAGACATACAAACTACACTCTCCAAGATAAATAATACACAGATCAGGACTTATGGCAGATTAGGTATTGCTGAGAAGAATGAAAGATTGGTGAACTTGAGCACATAGCAATAGGAACTGTCCAAAATAAAACAGAGAGAGAAAAGAAATTTTTTTAAATAAAAGAGCTTCAGTGAACTGAGCACAATTTGATGTATGCTAATTATACAGGGGTGGGCGAATGTAGGTTTACAGTTGTTTGTATGGAAAATAAAACAATAATTAATAAATAATAATATAAAAATAAACTCCATTTCATGTACTCACAACTGTAAACCTACTTTGCCCCATCCTATAGTTTCTCAAAGCAATCACTCCTATACCTGTGGATTCAATAACTTCTAATATACTCTCACGGCAATACATTTTTTTACTTTATTAAATTACCTAGTTTATTTCACATGTATAATTTTGTCTTCCGACCATTTCCATTTGTCTGACCACCACTACTACTGTGTCCTGCCATAACATCCTGTACACACTTAAAACCAAGCATGCTGTTCCAGCCTTAAGCACTCAACAGGCATTGTGGATGACACATTCTTGGTAATGGAACCTGGACAACATTTATCAGACACAGTAGGGAAAGTTCTCACTGTGCATTATAAATACAAAATCTAAAAATGAGGGTTGTTTTGGATGAGGGTTTTTTGGATGGTTAAATGAATATCACACTTGAAACAAGACTGGAGCATAGTAAATGCCTGCCAAATGTCAACCATCATTATCATCATCTTTGTCAAATCAGACTAGTGCTTCCCCACTTTGTGGTTCTCAATTGTGTATGAGAAAATTGTGCACTGTCGTTTGTGAGAAAAAGGAAAATATGGAAACTCCTGGCATAGAAGGGAGAAACAGGGATGAGAAATGCAAATCGGTGAATGCCTGCATTTCCAACCTGGGAGTTTGGTCCCAATTTTGCTGATGAGGAAGTGGAAGGATAACGTGTCCTTGAATCTCATTTTAGATACACTGTCATAGAAGGACCAAGGCCCCAGGGGTTGCTGTGGTCAAGATGCAAGTGAAAATTAACACTTTCTGGAAAGCAGAGAGGAGCATTTAGTTACAAAAACAGTCAACAATTAGGGTATAAATAAGCTTGATGAGAATTATATCAAACAAATCAGCTGTCAGCCCCAATGAAACTGAGCTGCTAACAAAACTGGCTGGCTTGCTTTAACAAACGCCCGGTGGGCTTCCCAAGAAACCAGAAAGCAAGAACACCTGCAGCAAGCACATCAATGACCTAGAGATGCCAGTAGATAAGGTAAGCAGTGGCAGCTCTCAGCATGTACCTCTTAACTTTGTTGTCCCTTAAGAAGGAGACACCACCTCAGGCTCCTTCTTGCCTGGACCAACTTTCCCAGGGCTGGACACCAGGGACCAATGCTGGCCATGCCTGCCATTCCCCACCCCTTATGCTTTCTCCATTGTGTCTAGCCAGTTTCTTCCTCTCTTTACTACCTAAAAGCCCAGGTCCTTCTCCCCTATTTTCATTTTCCAAATCTGTCTGAGACCCTCCAGCCCTCAGCCATTTCTGTTTATAGCTCTATTCAATGTCTCATGAGACTTTATAAAGACTTTTGGATATATGTCCTTCCTTTCTCAATGAAAACTTTAATGCCCCCAATATTCGAGATCCATTTTTATCTATCCATTCTTACCTATCCAGGTGGTACCTAAGTGAAGGAACCAGGTAAGAGTTTGGTGGTGCTTTTGTTCCCACCTGTTAAGGTATATGATACACGGGACAATTCACATGCAAACAACGTAAGGTTTGGGTTATTTAAATTTAAAATAGAGACTGACAGAGGAGACTCTATATGGTGTTAAGTGAGCTGTTTTCAGTTTCCTGCATAGAAGCTGCCTTATTCCCTCCAATACAGTTTAAACACAGAAGGAAAGAAAAGTGTGGGAAAGAACACATACAACAACTAAACAATGTGCAATGTTACTGACGGGATTGCAGAGAATAGTTTTTGTTTGTTTGTTTGTTTGTTTGTTTGCCCAAAGGAGAACCCACAGAGCTCTGATTACTTCAAAATTTCCATTCTTACAGTAACACATCTATAGTCTCACTTCAGGGACTTAACAGCCTTCCCTTTACATTGCCTGTTCTAAGAGAGGTGTTTTGGTTCACGAGACTGTTGGTCAAAAGTTTCAAAAGAGAAAAAAAAACAAATTCAGGTTTTAATTTAATTTATAACTGAACGTTTCGGGTGTTAAGATGCCAGATCCTGCACAAGAATGTTTGTCTCCAAGGCTCGCTCCCAACCTCCCCTCTGGCCAGTGGAATCCTGTTTACTTCAAGAACATTGAGGTAAAGGTTCTGAAGTCCAAATGTTGGGAGTGGGGGCTGGGGAGAGGAGAATGGGGAGGAGAGAGGGAGAGAAAGGAAATGCTTGATGAAAATAATTCTGGGTAGCAAAGTGGCTAATGAAGACTGTGTTCTTTGGAGTAGAAAACATTCTATCATAAATATGTTAAAGCCCCATTTGCCCATTTGTTTCATTTAAATGCCAGAGATTATTTCATTGTTTCATAGAGGTCTTGTAGCCCTTATTCTATTTAAACTTTGGTTAAGCTCTTAATCTCATTAAAAGTTAGATTAAGTAAGCCTACAGATTCAACCAGACTGTAGATGTGGCTCTGCAACTGGGAAGCACTTTTTTCAGAACATTGAAATATTTTGGAAAAACTGAACAAATTATGTGAATTAATTAAGTGGGCCTTTAGGCAAAAAGCAAGTAATTATTTGTAAAAACTCCTGCTCTGCTTGATTCTGTGTGGTATGCCTCTGAGTGGTTTTACAAACCAGTCTGTAGATAATTGTGTTAGAAACCAAAATAGGACTTTTATATAATTCTTTTAAGATTTATAACTCACTTTCATGTATATCTCATTGGGCCCTTCTAATTGCAAATAAGTCCCATGTATATTCTCCTTCTGCTGATGGGGAAAAAAAAACAAAAACGAGACTTAGCAATTTGAAACGACTGTGTAACACAGCCACTGAACAGAAGAGGCTGACATGGAGGTGACAGATACGCCAAATTCAGTTCTTGTGGTGCTGGGAAAACTCTTTAGAATGCAGATCATATCTTATAATTTTTCCATAAAGTAGGCCTATCTTAACTTACTCCAGTTTTGATTATTTACATTCAAAATTACTTTACACAACTCAGAAGCAACACCTACCTCTCAATCCTATGTCTATAAATTCATTATAATCAGGAAGAACAAAAGTAGAAGTCATGAAATAGCATGAATTTACCAGGTAAACAAGTTGACATATTTTAAAGAGTTTGTTCTGGTGACTCTGAATTGAAGGTGAGAATGCCCTGGTCAGGGGAGCTTTAGGAGAAGCTGGTAGGAAAGTAGTTAAGGTAACAAGGATTAAGCTCAAGACCATGATATAAAGTGTTAAATCAGAATAGTTAATAAATAGAATTTGTGAGTGCATAATTTACTTTTTTATGTTCAACATGATAGTAAAAATTTCATTTCAATTTGTTTTCAAGTTTTTGGAATGTATTCAATGAAGTGGTAGAAGAAACCTCTATTTCAGCATTTGCCTATTATCAAGTTTCCACAGAAACAAGGCCATAACACTAAAATGTAAAGTACAAGCAAATTAAAAGTTTGCTTTTAATGTCTTTATTTCAGAAAATTTTATATGTTACCCTGGAAACTAAGAAATACCTACTTACATGTAAAACATTTCAGTTTTTCTACAATGGAGAACTGGATTATTTGGTTACACAAAATCATGTAGGAATGATGCTCTCCCTTATTCTTCTAAAAGAGTACATTTCTTTTAACTCATTTCAAAAAGCTATTCCTTAGAACCTAGTATAGATTTCAGATAAACTAAAAAGTTTTCTACTACCTTGCCTTTGTCACTATATCTAATATAACTGATGGTAGCATCAGTAACATGATGAAGACAGTAACTTCCTTTTATTCAATTTTGTTGATTATTGCTCAATCAACTTTTCACACAGCCTTTTATGTTGTGACCACAGGAGCTTTCCTGCTTTTCTGGCTAAAGTGCTTTCTCAAGTAACCCCTCTCTCCCCCTCCCTCCCCCTGAGGAGTGAGGAGAGAAGGAATTGCCAATATTATGTGCAAAAATCTTTGAGCAACAGATCTTTCCTGTTTCCAGTAGCTATTGTAAACCCTCTTTTTCGATGACAATATTAATAACCATTTGATGGAAAAGATTTAGAAAATAAAGAAAAGCCATCCAGTTATGTTCAGAATATCCAGAACTTTTATTAACATTTTGGCGTTGATTCTTCCTGCAGTTTTTGTATGCATATAAACAAAACATTATGCTTATTTTACAAAAAGGAGGTCACCCTTTATGGCTGCTTTGTAATGTTTTGTTATAAAGAGAAGTAATGACACAAAACTCCTGAAACTGTGCTTGACATTGAGAGAGTCCTCCAGGGTGTATTTCCACGCAACTGCATGGAGCACTAACACAGGACTCTAAAACTGCTCAGAGTACCATCAAATGGCTGGAGCACCATTCATTTACACACCCTTCATGTTGGCCTTCTTTTAAAGTGAAACTGTACACAATCCTATTATACTGCTTTATTCTGGGACACAAATAAAAATGGATGCATTGTAGCTCCCTGTAGAATTCTGGTGGTATAATGTCTTATAACCCAATTAGGATGTCATTTTGTAATTAAAGTATTTTAACATTAAACGTTCTTATCCCAAATCAAAGTTACCTTTGGTTTCTCACTGGACATTGCAACTCCTCTTCCAGATTTTTGTGGTTCTCGTATCTTTAATTTGGAATAACTACTCTAAGAAAGCAATGCTGATCTTAGATGACAAATCAAAAGATATCATTAGGTGGAATCCGAAAAGATATAGAAAAAGTGGAAGAATCTTCCCTGATCTGGGGTCTAAACCTCTGAAACAGAGGTTTACTGGGCCCCATCCCAGAAGCAGGACAAACAGGTGCTATACAGGACAAAGCCCCTATCCTATCTCAGGGCCGTCCGTTCTAGAGCAGTCTAGGGGCCGACAACATGTGAACAATCAAGAAAGTCAGGTTGGCTAAAGAGAGCTCCTCCAAGTAACCCTGAGCAGTCCTAAAAATGAGAGGGGGCCACGTGAGGATCTGGCAGGACAGGCTTCCAGGCAGAGTCCCTCAGAAAAACACGGTGAATGAAGGCAGCGGACAGAAGGACACAGGGATGCTGCAGCAGAGAGCAAGGGGTGTCAGAAGGAGGATGTTGGATTGAGACCTTGTATGCCTCGGGGCCCTTGACGAAAAACAGGAATTTTAGTCTAGATGCGGTGGAAAACCATTGAAGGATTACATGCAGAGAAATGATGTTAATTCTAAAAAGAGAAATATATACTTGCATTTAAAAAAAATGGCACTGGTAGAACTTGCTAATTGTGTGACTATTATCCTTTTCCCTTTACTGGAGCCAAAACACATATTTACTCAAGATGATATTTGGAAATTGGTACTAAATGGACATTTCATATAAATTTCAACACAATGCTAAAGTGTTCAGATTCTGCTTTGAGTTAATTTGTGAAAGTTCTGTTTGTCATTTTTTGGTGCTTTATATAAAGTATAAAGATTGCTCTTGCATTTCGTTTCATCCTCAAAATGTTCTGAATTAGGTAGGATAGGAATTACATCTTTTACATGTGAGAAGACAGTTTATGAGTGGTATAAACCAAGTTGTTCAAGATTTGAAAAGTGAAATGCAGAAATTTCTGACAATGCAGAAATGTAAAGTCCAGACACACAGCACATAGGAACAGAACTCATACAATGATGCACCACGTGATCAGCTTTGAGGATACTACCTTTTTTCTCACCCCCATTTTTTTTAGTGTATTAAAGTAAGTAAACTTCAGGGTTAAAACAGTAACATTGTATAATATGAAATAAAACTGAAGTAAACTGTAACTAGAAATGTTTTTAAAAGTCCAAGACACTGAGCAAAGTGCTTTTTAGAAACACATAAAGAAAGGTGTGCTTCACTACATGAAATGTCACATCTTAGTCACAGTCACTAAAACATGAATTGAGGAATAAAACAAGGCAAGGCTGAGAACCAAGGCCGAAGCAGCTACAGAAGTGGTTTGGGAGCCAGAGTTAGGACTGTCGGAAGCTAGCAGAGCAGAAAGCAGGTTCAAGGAGCCATAGACGGGGGCACAGGAGTGTACTTTGTGCTGTCTGACGAGGAGGCCAGCTCAAGGCCATTGGGCAGGAACTACCTGAGTGTGGTGGGAAGTCGACTCAGAGAGATAAAATCCCTAGTGTATATAGTAGTTGTTAGACTCTAAATTTTGTGTTATGGGCTATAAAACTAATACAATGTACTATAAATACAACGTACAGTATAGAAACGGCAGAGCAAGCAGTTCAGTAAATGCAGGAAGCCTTAAGTAAACACGTGCCCAGCTGTTGGCCTAGAAACTGCTGACATTTCTATTTAATTGGAATGTACTAAAAACAATGTGTTGAAATCAATGTGTTTCTGACATATGCTGCTTAAATCCATTCTATAAAAGAGTGATGCAGTATTTGTCATTAGCAAAAAGTGCAAGTTATACATAAAATTATTGTAGACTATAAACAAAAATTTTATGAAAGCGTCATGCAAGTTGAGAACATTAGGTTTCTAGTGGGTACAATATGTGCAATATATACAAATGACAGGCAACTCACCGAAGTGGAAATAGCACTCACTGTTAACTGTGTTCAAACTCTGTAATCAAATTCAAATTACAGACACTATGAGGTTCCTGATTGGACACCACTAGGAAATTTTTTTTCAAGTATCCAAGGCTGGGGTAGGAGGTAAAACTGGTATGGTTGGTATCATTATACACTATTATGCTCCCCCTTTCTTTAGAAAGCAACTTAGTATTACATATTGAGCCATGAAAATGACCTAACCTTTTTGTTTAGTCATCTCATTTTGAAGATCTTTCCCACAGCAATTAAAAATTTTGTTAAAAAACAGTATAAAGATTTTCTTTACAGTATTATAAGAATAGAACTTCATAAGTACCTAAACCCCAACAGGGGAGTCACTAAGTGAAGTATACAAATGATACCTGACTTGCCATTACGTATCCGTTAGACACTAAATGTGCTGCAGTGGGGGAGGGCTCACTTATCAGTAACGAATCAGGACACAAACTGTACACTGATTAGAGGTTTCTTCTAAAAGTAAAAGGAAAGCAACTAATAATAATCGTAAATTTGTGAGTAATTTTTAAACAAAGCATTATTTTGGCTCTTACAAACTTTTTTTCATTAAATTTGATGAAGGATGAAGTCCAAGAATTAAGACAGGATAACAAGAAGATAAAAAAATCTCTGGAGGAAAAAGAGAGATCTCTGAAAGACCCAGAAAAACTGGTAAGGAAAGTTCTAAGCACGTGAACGACCCTGCTTGGGATGAGACCGACCTCTCATACACATCCTTGGTTCTTTCTCAAAGACCAATTATGAGAGCAAGCTGGGAGCCCCACAACCCTAGCTGGTGTGCCCTGTTTCTTGAAAATACACCATTTTGAATGTGTATCTATGATTGTTATATCTGGGCTGATACTTATGCTAGAACTTCCTTCCCACTACCCTTCTGGTCCTGTGAACAACAAGTCACATTAATGCACATGTGGAAAGCAGAGATGTAGAGGGCTCCGGAATGGCTTTAGGTAGATGCCAGACTGTTCTCTACCACTCTTATCTCCACAGTGCTCTCAAATACTTCCCACTTTGGGATGCCTAACTAATTTACCCTTATTTAACACTGCAAAGATACTTCAGTGCCATTTGAAAGTCTTCAGATGAAGCAGAATGGCAGTCAAGGACATACAGTGGTTCTAAGTGCAGGGCTCTGGCTAATTGAGGGAGAAACCCCAGCCTTGGCCTCAGCCATGAATCCAAGGAAATCCTACACATGCCACTGCGTCCAACTACAGGGGCACTCCCTCTTGTCTGCTTTGTGTAAGTACTGTGATCATCAGAGTGTATTCACTGCACTCAGAGATCATACAGACTTTTAAATGTAGGCTACTTTGGTAATATAACAAAGTGTACTGTTTTGTCCTAACCCAAAAGAGAAAGCTTCACTACAGCCTATAGATAAAACGTATTATTTATGACATATCACAGCAGCCAGTGAAGATGAATCGAGGTGATGCTGTGAACTGACTTGGATGGGTAGGATTTCTTTATCAGGCCAATGTAAACTCTGAGCTCTGTTTTACCATCAGAGTGCAGCAAGCATTACTGGACCGCTTATTGGGAAAGAAAAGAAGAAAACAATATACATCCTAAATTCCACCTAAGTAATTGAAGTTTAAATGTGGATCCATCTTCTCCCTGTACCAAACTGCAGAGCAGACACAGGAGGAAGCCAGTCCGAACCCTGACCCCGCTGACCTCTCTGGGCTAGGGGATTGAGAAGCCTCTGCAGCCCCTGGCAGGAAGCACAGGGTGGAGCCCAGCTTGTCCTTGGCCTTGGAGATAGGATCACAGTCCCACAAGGACAGTGCTTTCTAGTTTCCCCTTCTAAAGAGGTCAGTTTAAAGTGAGACCTGGCTAGTGTGGCTCAGTGGATTGAGTGCTGGCCCTGCAAATCAAAGGGTCACCAGTTCAATTCCCAGTCAGGGCAAATACCTGGAATTGCAGGCCAGGTTCCCCAGTAGGGGGCACGTGAGAGGCAACCACACATTGATGTTTCCCTCTCGTCCTCCTTCCCTTCCCCCCTAAAAATAAGTAAATAAAATCTTTTTAAAAAATAAAGTAGATAACTTTTTCATAGAATGTATTGCATGTTTTTTCATTTCCAAGTATATTTTTTGATTATGCTATTACAGTCATCACTTTTCCCCTTTATCCCCCTCTACCCTACAACTCCCCCTCACCACTATCCTCCCACCCTCAGTTCATGTCCATGGGCCATACATGTAAGTTCTTTGGCTTCTCCATTTCCCATACTATGCTTAACGTCCCCCTGTCTTATTTTGTATCTACCAATTATGCTTCTTATTTCCTGTACCTTTTTCTCCATTGTCCCCACTCCCTCTTGGTAACCCTCCATGTGATCTCCATTTCTGTGATTCTGTTCCTGTTCTAGTTGTTTAGTTTGTTTTTGCTTTTTAGGTTGGGTTGTTGATGGTTGTGGGTTTGTTATCATTTTACTGTTCA
Organism: Phyllostomus discolor; assembly: GCF_004126475.2. Taxonomy (NCBI): domain Eukaryota; kingdom Metazoa; phylum Chordata; class Mammalia; order Chiroptera; family Phyllostomidae; genus Phyllostomus; species Phyllostomus discolor. Next base: position 45,621,800 of record NC_040907.2, on the reverse strand, counting down.
TAGTTTTGATCTTCTTTTTCTTAGATAAGTCCCTTTAACATTTCATATAATAAGGGTTTGGTGATGATGAACTCCTCTAACTTGACCTTATCTGGGAAGCACTTTATCTGCCCTTCCATTCTAAATGACAGCTTTGCTGGGTACAATAATCTTGGATGTAGATCCTTGCCTCTCATAACTTTGAATAGTTCTTACCAGTCCCTTCTTGCCTGTAAGGTTTCTCTTGAGATATCAGCTGATAGTCTGATGGGATCTCCTTTGTAGGTAACTGTCTCTTTTTCTCTTGCTGCTTTTAAAAGTCTTTCCTTATCTTTAATCTTGGGCAATGTAATTATGATGTGCCTTGGTGTATGCTTCCTTGGATCCAACTTCTTTGGGACTCTCTGAGCTTCCTGGACTTCCTGAATTCTATTTCCTTCACCAGATTGGGGAAGTTTTCCTTCATTATTTTTTCAAATAAGTTTTCAATTTCTTGCTCTTCCTCTTCTCCTTCTGGCACCCCCATGATTTGGATGTTGGAACATTTAAAGTTGTCCCAGAGGTTCCTAAGCCTTTCCTCATTTTTTAAAATTGTTTCTTCATTCTGTTCCAGTTGAATGCGTATTTCTTTCTTCAGTTCCAAATTGTTGATTTGAGTCTCGGTTTTCTTCCCTTCACTATTGGTTCCCTGTATATTTTTATTTCACTTTGCGTAGCATCCACTTCTTCCTCTATTTTGCATCCATACTCAATCATTTCTGTGAGTACCTTGATTACAAGTGTTTTGAACTCTGCACCTGATAGGTTGGTTATCTCTTTATCACTTAGTTCTGTTTTGGGAGTGTTGACCTCTTCTTTCATTTAGGCCATATTTCTGTCTCATCATACCTGTTACATAGTAAGGGACAGAGCCTTAGCTATTTGTCAGGGCAGGGCAACCCCCTTCACTGCACTATGGCACTGTTTGTGGGGGAGGGATCTGAGAGGGAACAATGCAGCTTGCTTCACTCTTGGCCAACTTTCAGTCACTTCCCCAGCTATGCACAGGTGAATTGGGCCCTTCTAGTGCTGATTCCCAGGTGGGTGGGTTTGAATATGTTCTAAGACCCGGGGGGTCTCTCCAATGAACTCTCCTGTGAAGCCTGGAGTTTCTCCTGACACCTCAACTCCCACAGATTTTTACATCCACAGGTTTTGAGGCTTTAGTTCCCCACACTGGAACCCAGGGTTGTGTGGCCTGTCTCGCTCCCCATTTGTTCCTCCCGGCTTATCCATATGTGAATATCAGACCGCCCAGTCAACCAGGTGCCTCCTTGTCTGCCTGGTCTACCTCCTTCCTCTCTACCCTGGCTGCCTATCTCCATCCCTCCTACCAATGTGCATGGATGTTTCTCCTTTAACTCCTTGGTTGTCAGACTTCCATACAGTTCAATTTTTCTGGCAATTCTGGATGTTTTTTGTTTTTAAATTTGTTGTTGTCCTTCTTTTAGTTGCGAAAGGAAGCAAAGTATATCTATCTATGCCTCTATCTTGGCCAGAAGTCAGAATGTATTACTACATCTTTAAAAAGCAAAATCACAGCACTGTTCATTAGAGACTTCTAAGAAATACCCATTTGCATCATATATGACTTTTGTGATTTGCCATCTATGTATTGGCCAAGTGAACTCTTTTAATTGCACCAAATCTTCCAATGCCCATGAACTGGGCAACTTTGGAACTAGTTGGTTTTCTGGTTGTCCATGGTTCTTGTTCCATGCTCTTGCTAATCGTTCCCCGTAGCTGCCCATCTCCCACTGGAGGGTGGTCACTTGAGCCAATGCCCTCCTGGCCACAAGCTCAATAGGTATGTCTGGAGCTTAGTGTTGACCTGCCCACATTTTACCTTTCAAGTAGAATTGCAACTGTCTGTACTTAGCATTTGTTCATTAGTGCTAGGGCTAGAAAAAGTGGGGTTTTTTTTGGGGGGGGGGGTTGTTTTGTTTTATTTTGTTTGGTAAGCCCTAACTTTACAGTAGTTGCTTTTTTGGTGATACATAAGACACTGAAGTGAAAAAACAAATTTGAGTGTCCTGAAGTTTGTTCTGTTAAGCAAAGTTCAACTCAGGAACAACATTCATCACCTGATCACTCTGCCACTTTGTTGTTGTCAGAATTCCAAGACAGGTCTGTTACAGAACTTGCCCAAATTGATTGAAGCATGAAGTGAAAACACGTGTATTTCTACTGTCCCTTCACCTGATGGGGTGGCAACTCAAATGCTTATGTAATGCATAATTTTTTCTTCCCATAAATTCAATATTTTGCTAAGCTTTTTAGGGAACAGAGAAAGTGCATCTGAGAGCAATTCTTTCTACAAACCTGCCCTATTCTGTAAACACACTGCATAGATTTCTCCATGTGACCTTCTGAGGGGTTGGGAGTTGATGGGAACGGTAGACAAGGGCTCTGTCTACCATAGAGTTCACTTCTATGCTCTCACCTTTCAGGGACCAGGTGACAGAGCATTCCTATTCCTGAGAGGTGAAGCGCTTTCAGTTCCACCTGATGCTGAGATGTGGCATCAGAAGGTCTGTCCATTGTGCTTTGTGGCGTGTCCCTGCCCACATGCATGGGGCACCTAGGGCACTGAAAACCTCCTGCTTTCTGTGGACTCCTGACGTCCCTCACTTCATTTCTCCTGGACACACAGATGCCATTTATAGCAGCAGGGACACCAAGAAAGTGCCAGGCTGTCCTGGCACTCACTACTAATGCTATGCTTTTGTAATTATTAAACTGAGTATTTTTCTTGTGTTACAAATAAAAAATATAACTTTCCATTTAAGATAAAAGTATTTGAATGAATTTCCATTTTTATTCTGTATTTGTTTTTTGAGATCCCAAAATTAAATTGCATGTTTACTACATAGCTTAAGGAACATATCATAGTTTTAGGTAGTTAAAACATTTCTGACTTCCGGCAAGACGGAGGCATAGGTGGATGCACCGTACCTCTACGCACAACCAATATTAAAACAACAACAATTTAGAGGCAGAATAACACCCAGAACTGACAGAGAATTTATCTGAATGGAAGTTGGACAGCCAAGAAGTTGAAGTAGACCCATTCATCCAGACCGGCAGGAAGGGTGGAGAGGAGAAGCCAAGCATGGGGTGTGGTGCACAGCTCCAGCTGGAAGCAGCTCAAGCAGGGAGAACGGGGCGCCTAAGGCAACTGGGAGCGCATTAGCCATCAGGGGCATGCAGGATCGCAGCGGGTAGACCCTGAGTATGCAAGTGGCAGCTGGCAATTGTGGACCAGGGCAGAGCACACAACCCAGGATCCGAGGAGAGGCACTTCGGTGCCAGGAGAGAGTAGATACTGCCATTGTTCGCCCCCGCCCCCACATACAATGTCACAATCTAGCGACTGGGGTGCCCAGCCCCAGTGAACACCTAAGGCTCTGCCCCCTCACCGTAACAGGAGCGACCAGACCAAAAAAAAAAAAAAAAAGAGAGAGAGAGAGACATGTCTCAAATAGAAAAACAGAGCGATGCCCCAGGGCTCATTCTTTTGAGCGACCAAGAGATAGCCAATCTATCAGATGCACAGTTTAAAACACTGGTGATCAGGAAGCTCACAGAATTGGTTGATTTTGGGCGCAAATTAGATGAAAAATGCAGGTTACCATAAAAGAGATGAAGGAAGATGCATGGAGAACCAACAGTGATGAGAAGGAAACTGGGACTCAAAACAACAGAGTGGACCAGAAGGAAGAAAAAAGAAACCAAACAGGAAATAATGAAGAAATAAGAATTCAAAAAAACAAGGAGAAGCTTAGGAACCTCCAGAACATCTTTAAACGTTCCAACATCTGAATTATAGGGGTACCAGAAGGGGAAGAGGAAAAGCAACAGATTGAACACGTATTTGAACAAATAATAATGGAGAACTTCCCCAATCTGGCAAAGGAAATAGACTTCCAGGAAATCCAGGAAGCTCAGAGAGCCCCAAAGAAGTTGGACCCAAGAAGAAACATACCAAGGCACATCATAATTACATTAGCCAAGGTAAAAACGAAGGAGAGAATCCTAGAAGCAGCAAGAGATAAGGGGACAGTCACCTACAAAGGAGTTCCCATCAGACTGTCAGCTGATTTCTCAAAAGAGACCTTGCAGGCAAGAAGGGGCTGGAAAGAAATATTCCAAGTCATGAAAGACAAGGACCTACATCCCAGATTACTCTATCCAGCAAAGCTATCATTTAGAATGGAAGGGCAGATAAAGTGCTTCTCAGATAAGGTCAAGTTAAAGGAGTTCATCATCACCAAGCCCTTATTTTATGAAATGTTAAAGGGACTTATCTAAGAAAAGAAGATAAAGAAAAACATGTATAGTAAAAGGACAGCAAACTCACAATTATTAACAACCACACCTAAAACAAAACCAAAAGAAACTAAGCAAACAGCTAGAACAGGAACAGAACCACGGAAATGGAGATCACATGGAGGGTTAGCAACAGGGGAGTGGGAGGAGGACAGAGGGGTAAAGGTACAGAGAATAAGTAGCATAGATTGTAGGCTGAAAATACATAGGGGAGGGTAAGAAAAGTATGGGAAATGTAGAAGCTAAAGAACTTATAAGTATGACACATGGACATGACTAAAGGGGGGGGAATGGGTGATACCGGGTGGGAGGGTGAAGGGGAGTGAAAGGGGGAAAACGGGACAACTGTAATAGCATAATCAATAAAATATATTTAAAAAAACATTTCTAACGAAGAATTTATTCCCCCAAATAATAACACATTTCAAAAATGTACCCTCTAGAACTTCTGTTTAGTAAGTGCCTTTGCAGTAAAACATCTAAAAAATGCAAAATGGTGTTTTATGCAGGGGTGGGCAAAAGTAGGTTTACAGTTGTTCACATAGAAAAATATGTAATATAAGAGTAATAATAATACAAAAATAAACTGTTTCATGTATTCACAACTATAAACCTACTCTTGTCAACTCCAGTATAAATACATAGGTATATCTGATTATTGGCTATTGGCAATATTTTAAATGCTAATTTTTAAAGGCATCAAGCAGATTTTCTCCCTTCCTCGTTTGTGTATTTGGGGGGCAGATATTGATGGGAAAGTTGACAACACGATGAAAAGTATTTTACATTAATATCAAGAAGGAAGGCTCATCTGAATTAGTTTTAAAAATACAACAAAACCAGCGTGGCCAGGTAGCTCAGTTGGTTAGATAGTGTTATCCTGCTACATGAAGGTTGCAGGTTCAATCCTTGGTCAGGGAATGTACAGGAAGCAAGCAATGGAACAACACATGGATGTTTATTCTCTCTTCCTTCCTCTCTCTCTCTCTCATAAATCAATAATACTAAAAAAAACTACAACAAAAACAAGCATATTAAAATTATTAGTGTTTTCTGATATTTAAAAATTGCTACTACTTCTTTCAACTACTTACAGTGACTGGGATTACCCTATTTTGCCATGTATAATGAACACTTTTTTGCCCAAATTTTTGAGAGAAAAATGAGGATAAGCATTATACATGAGTAGTACCTGAAATACCTTATATCTGTTCCTGTGTTTTGTAATTATTTGTTACATAAAATTTCTTGTCCCATAGTATGTTCAAAAATAAATGCTAAAATTCCTTTATGATACAAAAACACAAGTATCTAAATAATTAATTAAAAATTAAAATGAAAGATTTCCTGAATAATAATTAAAATTAAATGAAAGATTTCCTGAAAGTTTGGGCCACAAATGTGGGTGTACATTATACACAGCAAAATGAGGTAGTTATTGGCCTTATTTAAGGAAGAGAATTGTCCTAACATAGTTTAGGCTATTTCAATATTAATTATTGCTGTATTGTTGGGCTCTTTACAAATCAATGGATACTTCAAAAAATAAATGGATACTTCTAAAGTGGTTAAAGATACGTTTATTTTCTAGAGCAGCAATTTTCAACCTTTTTCATCCCATGACAAACATAAAATTCTGCGACCTATTGAAAATTCTGTGACCTACTAAAAAAAATAGGTATAATTTTGATTGATTTACAAAAATACAATAATAGTAATCATGATACCTACACTTTTTGGTCCAAAGTGACTTTTAAAATATCAGGTGCCTATAGCTGTATATTAACATTTCTGGTACCAAAAATTAACCAATTAGACACAACTGTATTATGTGATGAGACCAGTAAGATACAGCTCTATTATATGTCCTATATATTCATGGTTCAAGACAGAACATTCATACCAGATGGCAATTATTGTGTTGGCTGTTGTCATTATTTTATTTGACAATCTAAGGGAAAAGAGGTCTATGCCCCTGACTAAATAGTCAGGTAGTGCATGTTTTAAACATTCTTGTGGCACGCCAGTTAAAAGTCACCACTCTAGAGGATCTCAAAAGGCTGTTATCACTCCAATACCACTGCAAATAAATTTGAACTTGTTTCTGTAGTGAGATTTATCTTCCAGTTCTAAATTATTTTAAATAATCTGTCAAACACTCCCTGAACTCCTACTTTGTCCCAGATGCTGTGCTCAGCAGCTGGAAGTAGAAGAGAAGTGGGAGTCCTTCCTTCCCTGGAGAATCTTACTTCTTTATGAGGGGGATACCCTGTGAGCAACTGATACCTCGTAATGAGTGGTAACTCAGCTATGTGACTGCACAAAAAAGGACAAGTCTTACAGTGTGGCTGCTGGCAAAGATATCCTGGAGGTAAGCTGGGGCTTGGGGGCCAGAGTTAAGCTTGCTGAGACAAAGAGGAACAAAAGGTACTGTAGGCAGAGAGGGCAGCGCGAATCAGACTAGGTGGTGATGGGTGTCAAATAAAGAGAATAAAATTAATAACATTTAGAAATAAATAAAAAGTATTCTCTGAGGTTCTCCCTTGAGCAATGAAATGCTAATCTTATTTAAACACGAAATGAGAGTTAAAGTGTTAAAGATGTGTTGTTTTTTGGCTATGAGAGAACCTTATAACAAAACTTTTTATTCTCCAGATGAGGATACAGAAGCCCAAAGAGACCTTTCACCTACCCCGCCCCCAGCTTGTCAGTGAATGGGCAGCCCCGGCACAACTCACTCCTCTGACTCAAATACACTGTTTTGTCACACGGTCTCTTGAACAAGTATTTATCACTGGCTTTCATTTATCGCAATAAAATGCTCTTCCTTCCATATTATATAAGACATTACATTTTATTATAGTAAATGAATAGTAGAAATAGGAAATCTCAGCTGCTTTTTATTGCTTAAGAAAAAAAACACTGAAATCTTATTCTAAACTTTTTACATTATGGTAAAGGAGGTTTATAATAGGTGCCTGCCAGGTTTGATTATAGGTACTATATCAAGGACAGCATTCTATAACCCATTCCTCAGATCTTGCCTGTGGAAGTTAAAGTATCTAACATGATACCACATTCAAGCAGTTCATGGAACATAAGAAAAATTATAATGCTTAATCAATTGACATTTCAACTAAGGAAAAACTACACTTTTATAGGTTTAACTTACTGTGACATTTTCTTCTTTTCCTTCCCCTTCATGTATCTCCTGGGAGCCTTACTAAAAAGTATAGCTCATGCTCAACAATATTTCTAGATGATAGCACAGTCAGCCAGCCTAACCTCAGAACCACAGTCCAATGGTGACTACAACTAGGTTGCCAAGGAGTGAGTGACAGACCCCCTTCTGCTAAAAGCATCCTAGCCATACATAATTTCAGCCATTTGATTGGCCTTTTCAGTGATCAGGTTAATAAGCTGGTGTCAGTTATATATTAATTTTGAGAACCTAAATGTGAACTTTTAACTTCCATTTTAATCTTAGAGTAGATGAATGAACAGAAAATCAGTTAGCAAATAAGAAATCCCAGAAAAACGTATTTATCTTTATTTGCTCAATTTCAGTTGATAAGACATTGTTGAACATAATGGAGAGGCACTTTTTACTGAATGTTTCTAGGGAAAAAAGTATATATTTATGAGATACAGGCCTGCTCTGGCTGGCATGACCCATTGGTTGTAGCACCATTCTGTGAACTGAAAGGTCACAGGTTCAGTTCCCGGTTGGGGCACATGCCTGGGTTGTAGGTTCAGTTCTGGTCAGGGCATATATGAGAGGTGTCTGAACAATGTCTCTCTCCCTCTCTCCCTTTCTTCCCCTCTCTCTAAAATCAATAAGCATTTCCTCAGATAAGGTTTAAAAAAAGAGAGGACGAGAGAGAGAGGCCTGAAACAATGCATAGTACTTTGGAAGTTATTCTTGGAAGAAGTAAAAGCTCATCCCCTACTGTCATTAGAGTGTATCTGCATTTAAATTTAATAGTATTTTGTCAGATTTACACCACCATACATTTTTTTCCTGCATTACTTTTGTATAAAAATTCACTTCCCCTTCCTCTCCCCAAATAGGGGGACAATGCATCACACCAGTCTTAATGAACAAGTTTTCAAGTTAATTTCTTTGTGGATATAATTTTTCCAACTCAGATTTTAGTTTCATAGATATATGAAATGTAATTATGTATATATGTACACACACACACACATAGGTGTGGACAAAAGGAGGTTTACAGTTGTGAGTATGTGAAGTTTATTTTTGCATTATTATTTATTAATTATTGTATTATTTTTCATATGAACAACTGTAAACCCACTTTTGCCCCACCTTGTAGGTATAATTGGAGACCCAGAAGGAGAACGAATAGTGGGAAAAACAGAAAAGTATTTTAAGGCAACAAGGCTAAAAAAATTTCAAATTGGATGAAAACTATAAACTAACGGGTCCAAGAAGTTCAACAAAATCCAAGCACAGAAAAATGAATGAAGTTACACTAATGCACCACATAATCAAATTGTTCCAAACTAGTGATAAAAAAATTTTTAAAGCAGTCAAAAAAAAAAAAGGACATTATATGTACATAGAAAGATAAGGATGACATCAGGTTTCTCATTGGAAATAAAACAGGCAAGAAGATAGTGAGGCAACATCCTCAAAGCTACTGAAAGAAGAAAGAAAAAAAAAAAACATTGACCCAGAATTCTATACCTAGCAAAAATATCTCTCAAAAACAAAAGTAAAATATTGACTTTTTCAAAGTCAAAAAAAGCTAGTAAAGTACATCACCAGCACATCTGCACTGTAAGAAATGTAAAAGGAAGTCCTTCCAACAGAAGGAAAGTAATAACACATGGAAATGTGGATTCACACAAAGGCATGAAGAACACCAGAAGTGATAACTGCTTAAACAAATATATAAATTTTTTCTTTATACTTAAGCTCTTTAAAGGATATTTGACTATTTAAACAAAAATGATAGCAATGTATTATGGGGTATATAACATACAAATAACTAAAATGTATGACACCAACAGTATACAGACTGGGGCGGGGAAAGTAAAGTATACTATTTATGCTGCACAAGGTTCTTATACTCTATGTGAGATGGTATAATATCACTTAAATAAACTGTGATAAGTCAAAAATGGATAGATACTGAAACCTTAAAGTAATCACTAAAATAACACAATAAAAAGTTGTATACAAATGATGTACTGTAGAATTGTATACCAGAAACCTACATATAAAGGAAAAGTTATAGCTAATAAGCCAGCAAAGAGACAAAATGGAATCAAGAAATTCTCAATCTGAAAGAAGGCAGAAAAAGAGGAAAAGAAAACAAAGAGCAGATATAACAAATAGAAAGCAAATAGTTAGATAGATTTAAACCTAACCACATTAATAATCACATTAAATGTGAATAGTTTAAACAATAGTTTAAAAGGCACAGATTGTCAGACTGGATAAAAATGCAAAATCCAACTATCTACTTTCTATAAAACAAAACAAAAACCACAATTTAAATATACAGATACAAATAAAGTGTAAAGAATTAAAAAATATATGCCATGTAACCCTAAGCAAAAGGAAGTTGAATATCATTAATATCACACATATATTTAAGACCAAAGAATATCATCACAATTCTTTTATAATATAAAGGGATCTATTCATTAACAGACTATAAAAATTCTATTTAAGTACCCAATAACAGGACTTCAAAATCAATGAAGCAACCTCTGGCTGTGTGCTCAGAGGACTGAGCACTGGCCTGAGAACCAAAAGGTTGCTGGTTCGATTCCCAACCAGGGCACATGCCTGGATTGTGGGCCAGGTCCCCCACTGTACTACAAGAGGCTTTCCCTTCAGAAGATAATTCAGCATTCTTTTGGGTCCCCCCTCATACATACATACATGTTGTGTCTGTATGAAATGGAATTATTATTCAGCCACAAAAAAGAGATCTTGCCATTTGCAACACCTTTAACATTAGAAGCAATTATGCTAACTGAACTAAGTCAGACAGAGATAGACAAATACCATGTGATTTCACTTATATGTGGAATCTTTAAAAAAATGAACAAATAAAACAAAAGAGAAACAGACTCACATATACAGAGAACAAACCGATGATTGCCAGAGGAGTGGGGAGTAGAGGAATGGGTACAAACCTCCCGGTTAGAAGGGGAACAAGGGGTACAAACCTCTGGTTAGAAAAATAGTCGATATTATTGTCATAACTTTGTATGGTGATAGACAGTTAGTAGATTTATTATGGGGATCACACCATAAGGAATTACAAATCACTAGCTTTTATACCTGAAACTAACACAATATTATATGTCAACTATTTCAATTAAAAATTAAAAAATAAGTAAAGTGAGACATAGTCTTGGTTTAAATTTCAGCTCAGCCATTTAATACCTGTGTGGCTCCGGACAAATTATTTAACTTCTCTAAGCTACTCTCACACTCATAAAACAGGGATACCTGAATCTCCCTTGCAGGCTTGCTGTGAGAATTAAAGGCATTTCCCAAAGAGCTTGCCATGATGCTTGATCAACAAGTGGCATAAATTATTAAAGGAAAATATATAATCATTACTGAAAAAATGAGCACATGAGGACCTTCAGAAACAACAAATAAAGTCAGTAACTTCAGAAACTGGAACACCCTTAATACATGAAAATCTATCATTTTTAGGTTAACTAAGGTACGCTTTAAAGTTATCATCAGAGAACTTGGTAAAGAATATGAAGCTATCAATTTAAATAAATACTTAGCACTCATACAATAAGTCCAAACTATGAGGAATATAACAAAACATGGCATGATCCACATCCTCAAGTAGTTCACAAGCAACCCAATCCATATGACATATATTACGTCTTATCTAAAATACAGGTTCTTGAAAGAAATGTGCCAAAACACAGGCCTATAAAGTAGAATGGTGGTTGTTAGGGGCTGAGGGTAAGCGAGGCCTGAGAGTCACTGTTACTGGATAAAGAGTTTCAGTTTTACAAGATGAGAGGTGCTGGGGTTAAATGGTGGTAATGGCATCACCACCTTAAAAATGCATTAACACCACTGAACTTAAACTTAAAAATGACTAAGATGGTAAATTTTATGTAATGTGTACTTCACCACAATTTTAAAAAATAAAAGTAAAAGGTAAATGTGCCAAAAATAGACTAACCTAGAAAAAAAAATTGTGAAAACAGTTACACAATGAATTTCTACAAAGATTTTTAAATGGGTTACAAATCTAGCACTTACCTTCACATTTAAAATGGTAACATTTTCCGAGCAATAATACAGGGGAATTTCTACTAAAATATGTCTTTGTTTTCAACACCCAACCTAACAAGAAAAGAGAAAAACTCTTTGCAGTTAGAAGATTAAGCACTAAAAGGCTAGCAACATTTTCTTTTATTTAATTTCAAATAAGCAATTCTCAACTACAGATGTGTAATTTTTTGCAAGAGTAGCAAAATATTTCAGCAATGAACTGAAAATAGAGGCCATTTATACTCTTTTAAAATGTAGTTAAGTATTTTAACCACATTCTATCCACTTAAAAAAATAGGAGAAAAAAACTTGAATTTTAATTTATTTTCAAATGGGTAACCATGTTCTTACAGTATAAAATCTAAAGGCACAAATATTACTCCAGTTTTCTTGATACCAACCTGTTTTCCCAGAGGCAACAAGTGTTACCCATGTCTTCTATTTCCTTCCATCTTAGTTAATTAAAAGATTTAAAGTATTTGAATATTCCAAGGAAGTAATTTAGAAAAAAGATCAGACAATACAGTGGTGTTTATGATAAAAGTGGACCTCAAAAGTGTCCTGGGGAAATCTCTTATAACCCCATCACATTGGCCAAATGAGGATCTCTGAAAATACTATATGAAGCTTCCAGACATCCTCATCTCAATTTACAGAATGTTCTGCTTCCTTTTAATAATTTAGTTTTAGTTGGCCATTTTCATTTTATCTTTACAAAAGCTTGTAAGAAATGTACCACTACCCCTGGCTGGTGTGGCTCAGTGGATTGACTGAAGGGCCACTGGTTCAATTCCTAGTCAGGGCACATGCCTGGGTTGCGGGCTAGGTCCCCAGTTGGGGGTGCATGAGAGGCAACCACATTGATGTTTCTCTCCCTCTCCTTCTCCCTTCCTTCCTCTCTGTAAGAAATAAGTAAAATTTTTTTAAAAGAAAGAAATGTACCACTATCTCTGCCCCAGCTTCTTGATGCCAGGAAACTATGGTGCAGAGAGAGTGAAAAATAGAAGATATAAAATCCATAGAGGCATGGGATAACTTAGTCTGGGCATAAATAGGAAAGAGCCATGAATAAGTTCTTGTATATATTGAAAAGAACATTTTCATTGGAATTCTTCTGTTCTTCAATCTCTTCTGCTCTTTACCTCTAATCATAATCTATAGCAGCAGGGAGGTGGGAAAGACAAATTAAATGTCGTTATGATTTCTAAATGAAACTAATTAAATAAAACTGAGTAAGTTAAGAAAAGCAAGCAAATTTAGAAAACAAGTCATTCAATAAATTGACATAGAGCAGTGATTGTCTATGAGGGGTGACTGTTGACCAAAAGGAAGATGAGGAAAACTTTATGGGGTGAAAGTTATTTTAAATATATTGATTATATCGTTACTTTCATAGGAGTATATACGTGTCATACTTTCCAAATTGTATATTTTAAGATTCATTCATTTTACTTTGTTAACTTTCCCTCAATTATAAAAAAGCACTTAAGAGATGAAGTAAGTCCACGTTTCAGTTATCTATTCCTATTTAACAAATGACTCCAAAACTTAATAACTTGAAGTGAAAACTCTGTGTCTTATATGGGAGTTCTGTGGGTTGACTGGGCTCATCTGAGCAAATCTCCTGCTGGGTTGCTCAGAGTTTTTAATGTAGTGAACATTGGATGGAGAAGCTCGGCTGAGACAGAGGTGACTCTCTTACACAGTCCCAGGGCCTTTCTTCTTCATGTGGCCTTTCCACATGGTTTCTCCTGCAGGGCACCTAAACCGGTTTCGTGACAGTTCAGAGCTCCAAACAGAGCCAGTAGAAGTTGTTTTTCAATGAGTAGGCCTAGAATGGAGACAACCTCTATCATTCTATCAGTTAGTGTATGGCACAGGCCAGCCTGGATTCTCTTAGAAAACGAGACAACTCAGATGTGATTCACTGAGGACCATCTTTGGAGACTACCCATAAAAAGAATGTTACCAAAAAATCAATAGTCCATTAAGTCACTGATTTGAAAATCACAAATAAGGCTTTAAAAGATGCAAACAAGCCAAAAAGCATAGACATGATTACTTATTTATATTTTAAAAAGGAAGTCAAGTTATCCCTGGCCAGGTCGCTCAGCTGGTTGGAGCATTGTCCCATACACCAAAATGTTGCAGGTTTGATTCCAGGTGATGGCACATATCTAGGTTGCAGGTTCAATCCTGTTCGGGGTGTGTATGGAAGGCAACTGATTGATGTTTCTCTCTCACATCAATGTTTCCCCCTCTCTTTTTTCTTCTCTCTCTCTATTTCTCTCCACCTCCCCTTCCTCTCCCTCTCTAAAACCAATAAACAAATCTGTGGGTGAGGATTAAAAATATATAATAAAAAATTTTTAAATGAAGCTGGATCTGTATCTCACATTATACGTAAAAATGAACTCAAAATGAATCAAAGGTCTAAATATGAGAACCAAAATGATAAAAACTGTGCAAAAGAAACAGGCATAAATCTTCATGATTGTGATTTAAGCAGCAGTTTCTTAAATATGACATCAAAATCACAAGCAATAGGTAAATTGGACATCAAAATTTAAAGTTTTGTGCCTCAATGAACACTACCAAGAAAGGTAAAAGACAACCCAAGAACAGGAGAAAATATTTACAAATTATATATTTGCTAAGACATTTTTATTTAGAGTATATAAAGAACTCCTATAACTCAATAATAAAAAGACAACCCAATTAAAATGCACAAAGGATTCAAATAACATTTCTTCAAGGAATATATACATATAAATGGCCAATAGGTGCATGAAAAGATTGCTTAACAATCACTGTTCATCAGAGAAATGCAAATCAAAGTCACAGTGAGATAGTACTTCACAACCACTAAGATGGTTCTATCAAAAAAATGGATAATAACAAGTGTTGGTGAGGATGTGGAATAATTCAAGCCCTCAACATTAAGGATGGGAATGTAAATGGTGCAGCCACTTTGGAAAACAGTTTGGCAGTTCCTCAAAAGTTAAACTTAGAGTTAACGTGATCCAGCAATTCTCACCTAAGTATATACTCAAGACAAATGAAAACATATATTCACAGAAAAACTTGTACTCAATGCTTCATAGCAGCACTATTCATATTAGCCAAAAGTAGAAACAATCTGAAGTCCATCAAACTGATGAATGAGTAGAGAAAGTGTATAACCATACAAAGAAAATTATTCATGTAAAAAATGAAGTATGGTATATACATGATACAACATGGATGAACTTTGAAAACATTGTGTTAAGTGAAAAGAGTCAGACACAAAAGGCCATAAGTGTATGATTTTCACTTACATGAAATGTCCAGAACAGGGAAATCCATAGAGATAGAAAATAGACTGGTGGTTGACAGTGGCTGGAAATAGCTGGGGAGGAATAGGGAGTAGCTGCTAACGGGTATGGGGTTGCTTTTGGGGTAATAAAATGTTCTGGGGGGCACAGGACAGTAGAGGTGGGTACAGGAAGGAAAAATAGTGATGGATGGAGACTTGAATTGGGGCAGTAAATGCACAATACATGTACTGATGATGTGTTGTAGAATTGTGCACCTGCAACCTATATAATTTTTGTTAACCAATGTTACCCCCAATAAATTTAATAAAAAGGAAAAATATATTCTAGAATTAGATAGTGATGATGGTTGCACAACTGTGTGAATATATTAAAAACCACTGATTCATACACCTTAAAAGAGTACATTTTATAGTACATAAATTGTATCTCAACTTCAAAAATTAATGTTCATAATTTTCAAAATGTAGTATTATGTTATTATTATCAAATTATAACTGTCTAAATAGCTAGCTAACAATGACTTCCAGTGAACCACATGTTTTACCTGAATTTGGAATATCAAGGAATTTCACTAAACTTGATCATTTTTATTTTATGGATATGAACTTCTTCCTGTTGAAACTAGTTCTGCTGAGTATTTCTCCTCTTTCTTTATCTTTTATTTGTTTCTATTCTGAAATGGCTTCAAAACTACCACATGGCCTTTGGCCAAATGGCAGGGGGTTAGGGACACTGGGTAACAAAGGTAAAGGCATTAGAAATACAAATTGGTAGTTACAAAACAGTCACAAGGATGTACAGTACAGCATAAAGAATACAGTCAATAATATTGTAGTAACTATGTTATGTGCCAGGTGGGTACTAGACTTAGTGGGACTATCACTTTGTAAGTTATATAACCAGCATAGTGGTTGTAAGTTATATAACTTACATATAAGATAGTGCTTATCTTACTTACATAACTTACATAAACAGTGCTTATATAACTTACAACCACTATGCTGGTTATATAATTTGTAACTACTATATAAGCACTATAACTTATAACCACTATACAACCACCTGAAAATAATGTAATGTTGAAAGTCAGCTGTAAGGAAAAAAATTAAAATATAAATAAAAAGGATAAACTATAAAAATAAAACCACTATATGATCTTTACTGGATTTGTTTGCAACCAAGAGTAACTAGGCTTAAAATGAGGATCTGAGGGTACTTCTAGGAGCATGCAGTGGCCTATTTTGCTTGCTCCCTAGTTCATATATGAGGTTGCATGAATTTAGTCTAAAAATGGAGGTATTACCATCACCTGATTAAATTCTGTTTGGAATATTAGTAAAAAAAAAAACAAGACCACATAATATGCTTGAATTTCTAAGCATTATTTATGATGATATTTGGCTGTTTCTTCAGGAGATATTCTTATCTCTATTCTTTAAATAAATATTTAATTCAATAGAAACTTAAGCAACTGTCAATGACTTAATAAGGGGGATGATACACATCTTCAAGTATGGCTTTGGATTTATACAATTTTAAAATCACAATACTTACTATATTTCATGTTGTTCCAAGCACGATATAAATTTAGTTTTTAGTTTGTCAACTTCTTCTGTTCCTGTGGCCTCCATATTCAAATTCTAAAGAAAAAGCCATCACTTGATTGCATCCTTCTGTAGAGTTTAATCTTTTATACTGACTGAAAGAAAAAAATTAAAGAAAAACAAGTCCATATTAAATGGTACAATACCTGCTAAAGTTATTTAAGTGACTAAATAAAATTGAACTTGAAATGAGCAAACCCAATTTCTCATTTTACGAAGAGACTACAATATATTCAATAAATATTTTACATAAAAAGACCATCTAATACCAAATATAAACAATATACATTTTCACACAAAAGTAGACAATAGGCAAGGTGGCGAGGTATACCAGTTTGGTTAGAGGGTCATCCTGATATGCCAAGGTTGCAGGTTGGATCACTGGTCAAGGCACATGCAAGAATCAACCAATGAATGTATAAATAAGTGCAATAACAACAACAACAACAACAAATCAACCAATCTCTCTCCCTACCCCCACCCAAATCAATTAAAAAAAACCTAAACAATAACCTCCCCCAAGTATTCATAATTAAAAACAGTAACAAAAGCTCAACTTCAAGGTTTGTTTATTTGTAATTAGAAGTTAATTTCAAATCTTATTTCAAATGGTGACTATCTTCAGAATGGAGGCTTCCACTCATATTGTTTAAGTCACTACTTCATATAAGCCTAAATATTTTGTTTTAATTTTTAAATTAAGGTAGTTCCTAATACTTCAGCATTTAAACAAACAGAATGGCTTAAATTTACAACAGAAAATGTTTTTTTACTTTAAAATAAGAATAAATGTAGCTCATAACTGTTTGTTTTATAACTAACTTTATGGAAAATAGAGATGTGTGATATAATCTGAAAGAAGAATAAATTATAACTGAAAATGCTTGAGCTTATATGCAATAATTTACAGACAGTTTACTTTTCAAGAAAAGAATGCTGCACGGAACATTACCATTTTAGGGTTATAAATATCTACTCAAAAGTACCGATGCATTCCTTTCCCTAACAATAGACATTTCATTTTACAGTATGTACTGGGTTTGGCCAAAAAGTGAATATGGTTTTCTCTCCGTAAAATAAAAGACAGATTTTCACTAATAACTTTATTGATTTGGGTCTTGTGAGTATATAGGCTATCTCCCACTATTGGTTTCTAGTGGATGGAGGCCAGGGGTACTGCTAAACATCTTCCCATGCCTAAGACAGCCCCACAGCAAAGAATTATTTGGCCATAATTTCAATAGTACCAAGAAACTTCACAAAATCATTTTTGACAGGCTCACTCAGTCAGCACTTCCATACACGTGCACAAATTTTTTTTTATTTCAGTTGTGTTGTTTACATTTCTTGAAATAATAAAGCATAATACACTGAAAATGTTGCATATCTTCTTCCATCTTCAATTTAAAATGGTCGCACAAAAATTCACCAGTTTTGGTAAACGTTTTTTTTTTAATGCACGCTGATATGACAGCTATCACAAGACAATCTAACAAATTGTTTTCAAATGAAGTTCAAGACAACCAGAGCCCTACCAGAACCATTGTAGTATGAAAAAAATGTAACAGACTTTTTGGCCAACCCAATATTAAAAGCAACTAATTATACATTACAGTTGAGGCAGGAGAAAGCATGGTCCACTGGAAGAATGTAAAAACCAATGTGACTAGAACCCAGAAAGTAAAAAAGAAAAAAAAGTGGTACCAGATGTAACTACAGGGCTAGGCAGGGGTCAGAGTACACTGAGCATTGTAGACCATGTTAAGAATTGTGTTCTTTATCCTAAGAGCAACTGGTTTCAAACAGAAATATCAGAATCAGACCCTATGGGCTTGTTTGACTCCAAAAGCAGCAAGAAAAGAAACTGAAAGAGGGACAAGAGTAGATGGTGAGAGTATACTACTATTGTGCAAGAGTGTAGAAAAATGATAATAGCTTGGACTGGAGCAGTGGAGTTGGAGAGATACAGACATGAGGAAATGGGTCAAAAATTCAGTTAAGTTTTGGTGATAAAATGGATGTGGAAGGTGAGATACAGGGATATGCCAGAGATACAGCCAGCCAGGTTCCTGGCTTGTAAAACTAAATACATGATGCCAATCATTGAAATAGGGAGCACTAGGACAGGGGCAGGTTAGAGGCAGAAGATTATGAATTTGATCTATATGGTGTTTGAAATTCCTCTGTGACATTGGGTAGAGAATCATTATTTACTTAATCACTTGATAAATTATTGTCAGGCACTATTCTAAGCAATGGAGATAAGGCTTAAAACAAAGGCAGTGAAATATGGCAGGTCCTTGAATAAAATAATTTCGTTCAAAGTCATTTAGCTATAATGATGAAATGCCGTAGGAACTTAACTCTTGCTTTACCAATTAACCTATGGGAAAATTGGTTTAATTTTATGTCATTTCACTTAAAGCTGCAAAACTTATCAAAGACAGGAAGTGAGGACTACTGTATTATGTTGGCCAAAAAGTAAGGTTTTTCCTGTAAAATAAAAGACCACATTTTTCATTTTTAACCAATAACTTTATGGATTTTAATATTTTGAGTATGTCAACTATCTCCCATGTGGTATAACACTGATTGTTCCCAATTAATGTCACAATTTGATTGCTATCAACCCTAACTGACAGACCCAACCATGAAGCATTGTCCAGTGAAAAATCTCCACCGTGAAATTTCCCAAACCACTTCTGACACATTTGGTTAGCCACAGCACCTTCTCCATACACTGCACAAATCTTTTCAGTTTTTACCTTTCTTGAAATAATAAAGTATAATGTGCTAATAACGTTGCATATTTTCCTCCATCTTCAATATAAAAATGACTACACTAAAATTCACCAATTTTGACACTCTTCTAATGCACACTGATATGAGAGTTGTCACAATACAATGTAACAAAAATTGTTTCGAATGAAGTTAAAGACAACTAAGCACTACTAGAGCCATCTTACAGAGAAAACCAAATAAACTTTTTGGCCAACCCAATATATTCTAGAGAAGACAACCAGGAAGTTGGATTATATAGATCTGGAGCTCAAGCATGAGGTCTAGGCTAGAGCTATGAACTTCAGCATTGCTGATGTACAAATGAGAATTAGCCTTGTTCATGTTTGTACACGCAGCCTTGATGATGATATTCAAGGTCCTTCATAAAATGCCATCTGCCCACTTGCTCAGCTTCCTCTCCTACCACTGCCTCACATGCACCATATACCGAAGGCATTTTTAATACTAATATTAAAGCTTCCTAAAGTTGGCATGCTGATACCTCCGTACATTTGCGTGTGTTGTTCCCCCTACCTAGAATGCCTTCCTGCTCACCCTCATTTTTTGACTACCTTATTATCTTGACTCCCTAAGACCCAGCTTCAGTTTCACCTCCTCTGGTAAGACTGGTAAGATTTATTCCCTCATCCAAACCTCAAACTAAGACAGATGCCCCTCCTTTTACCTCTCATAGAATCCTTCCTCAATCACAGCACTCATCACATTGGATTGTAATTACTTATCTCTTACTTGCCTCTTACACTAGAAAATAAACTTTTTGAAGTTCCTTAATTTCTACCTGACATGTGATTGGTTCTCAAAATATTGTTATTAAATGAATCAGTGAACTGAGAAATTAATGAAATATAGGTATATCATTAGCAGCACTTTTGCCAACTATAATTAGAACTTTTTTAAACTGACAACTAGAATAAAGGAAAAATTTTCTTCCTCCAGAAAACTGCACAATTCAAGAGAATTTAGAAAAGGAAAAGGGTTTAACGAAATGTGTGAATTATGTACAGTGCATCCACATGATGGGCTATATAGCCATTTAAAATGTCTCCAAAGAATTTGTGAAAATGGGGAAACACTAGGCAGATCTAAAACTTTATGTGTCATATGATACTGATGCACTGGCACAGGAAGGGGGGTTAGAAAGATGTACATCAAAATAGTGACAGTAGTTTTCCTAAATGTAAAATCATGTGTGGTTATTTTTATATCACTATTGTCTAACTTTTCCAAATCTTACACAAAGGATACACGTAATTTTTAAATTTAAAAAGCTTATTTTTTACAAAGCCACCATGAATCTTCTAAATCTAAAATGTTTTCAAAAAGGGACTATACATGTATGTATTTTCTTCCTAAGTCAGAACAAAAGTGGGCCACAGGCAAGAATTTGATTCAAACAGTTCCCAGCTCCAGTAACCAGGTACCTATGGACAGTCCTTAACAAGTGTGTGAAAATCAGGGTCTTGGCTGGGTACTCAGTTGATTAGAGCACTGTCCCCTATACACCAGCGTTGCGTGTTCGATCCTCAGTCAGGGCACAGACAAAGATCAACCAAGGAGTGCATAAATAAGTGGAACAACAAATACCAATGTCTCTCTCAATGTCTTTCTCTCTCCTTTCCTCTCTCTCTCTAAAAATCAATTTAAAAAAGAAAACTAGAGTGTGTAAATCAAGATGCCTTAAAGTGGGTGGAGGAAAAAAGAAGACAAAATGAGATATTTTGAATGGGGAAAGTCCGTATCTTTGATAATGACTCCTAAATAAATAAATAACCAAGGTAAGATGCTGTGATAGACACAGGAATTAAAGAGACAAATATTATTGACTATTCTACAAGAATACTTTTATTCCATATGAATACTATCACTATTATAGAAAGCAGCTGAGAACAATAAAATTACCATTAGGTAAAACTAGTTATGCTGTTAACTTAATAATTCAGTATAGTGCCTTTTCATATAACTAAAATTGAATTCCAGTCTTCTGTAAAGACAGAAACCCACTTTTATTATCTATAACAAAATTTAAATGACTATTTCTAAAAATCTTAACTTAAAGCAGAGACTAATTTAAAAAGTGATCCTTCAATCATGTTGGAAAGTATTATTAATTGAAACACTTGAAAAAGTGAGGAGAGGATTTGCCTTACTGCATATCAAAACATATTATGAAATTATAGTAATTAAAGTTTAGTACTACTTAAATTTATTATTTTTATAGCAATGGGTGACGCTGAATAAAATATAATAGGGAATACAGAAATAAATCCAAGGATATTTGAGAATTTAGTAACTGATATGAAATATACAGAGTCTAGCACAAATAATGCCCCTTTATAACAAAATCTTTTATTACAAAATCATAAGCATGTAATTCTGTAACATAACAATATCACACTTAAGCACATCATATGACATTTTACCTGTAATGTTCAAATTAAAACTATAAATTATCACACCCATATTATTACCTTACCAACCACACCCCAGCAGGCCTTACTTCTGCCGGACCCTGTATTTCACATCCACAAGAGAATATGGATAAATAATTCTAGTAATATTCTAGTTAAATATTCTAGTAAAATTCTAATTAAATATTCTAGTAATAAATAATACTAAACTAATAAGCTAGCTAGTTTAAAAATGAAGCTACTTCTCACATTATAAATTTTAGATGAATCAGAGTTAAATTCAAGTGTAAAAACACGGCACATGTGCATATACTACAAGAAAGTAGTAATTAAAATTGTTTTAACAATCATGTAAAAAAGGCCTTTCTTAGCATGGTATGCAAAACTAGAAATCCAAAATGAAAATGTAAGTACATAAAAATTAAAATTCCTACACAAGGAGGAGAAAAAGAGCATTAAAAAGGGTGAGCTACAATTTGTTAATTAGAAAATTCAATACCCATTATATATAAACAAAGTGATAACATCCCTAATATACAAAGAGCTCTTACACATCAATAAGAAGTAGAAAAACCCAAATGGAAAATACAACAGCCATTCTGAAAGAAAAAGGCCAAAAACGTAAAAATATTTTAACATTACTATATCAAAGTAATTCACATTAAAGGAATTTCATATTTTTTATCATCACAAGAAATGAAATTGGTGACCCTGAGGGAGATTTTACATAATTATCTCAAATAATAAATTCCTTGAGGGCAGAAAATGTGTCTTGTTCTATACTACATCCTCACATCTAGCACAATGATATGCTAATACACACAATTACCTGATGATGAATAAATTATGACACATACATATTATAATGATATATATCTATTTATCACCATAAAAATCTATCCAGAGAACATCAAAATATATGAGGCAACATCGATAAAACTGTAAGAAGAAACACCTAAATCCACTATGATAGTTGGAGACTTTCACACCCCTCCATCAGAAAGGGACAGACCCAGCAGGCAGAAGTCAGTGAAGACATAGTTGAACTCAACAGCGCCACCAATCGACTGGGTGTAATTGGCATCTACAGACTCCTCACCCAATGACAGATTACACGTTCTCCTCAATGTCACATAGAACATTCACCAATATAGACCACATTCTGGGCCATGAAACACCCCTTAGCAAATTTAAAAGAGTAGAAATTAGCAATCATACACTGTCTGCTCTCACCACAATGAAATTAAACTAAAAATCAACACTGAAAAGATAGCTGGAAAGTCTCAAAACATTTCAAGATTAAACAACATACTCTATATCATACAAATCTCAAGAGAAATTTTAAAGTACTTTGAACTTAAATGGAAATGAAAATATAACATCAAAATGTGTGGGATGCAACAAAAGTAGCCTTACAGGGAAATTGACAACTTTGAATGTATGTATTAGAGAGAGAAAAAAAAAGGCCTAGAATCAGTAATCTAACCTTCCACTTCAGGACACTAGAAAAAGAGTAAATTAAATCTAAAGTGAGCAGAAAAAAAATAATAAAAACTAGGACCAAAAGAAAGAAATCAATAGAGAAGAACAACAAAACCAAAATCTGGTTCTTTGAAAAAAAATAATATGTATCTGATCTACATGAGGAAGAGCACAAAACTCAGAGAGATCAACAAAGAACTAAAATAAAAACATATTCTACATTCATGGATAGGAAGACTCAATATTGTCAAGATGTTCTTCCCAACCTAATCTGAAGATTCGATACAATCTCAGTAAAATCTCAGATACTTATTTTGTGAATATTGACAAACTGATTCTAAAATTTATACACAGAGGGAAAAGACCCAGAATAGCTAACACAATATTGAAGGAGAAAAGCAAAGGCAGAACACTGACACTACCTAATCTCAGGGCTTACTATGAAACTATGGTAATCACAACAATGTGGTCTTAGCAAAACAATAGGCAAATATATCAATGGAATAGAAGAGAGAGCACAGAAATAGACCCACATAAATATAATCAACTGGTCTTCAACAGAGGAGCAAAGGCAATATAATAAAGCACGGTCTTTTCAACAAATGATGCTGGAAAAATAGGATACCCACATGCAAAAGAAATTAATCTAGACACACATCACATACTCTTCACAAAAATTAACACCAAATGGATTATATACCTAAATGTGAAACACAAAACCCTAGAAGACCTAAATGATTTTGAACATGGCAATGACTGTGTAGATTCAACACCAAACGCAATTCCCTCAAAGAAATACTTGACAAGCTGGACTTCATTAAAGCTAAAAACTTCTGCTCTGAGAAAGCCAATGTCAAGAAAATGAAGACAAGCTGCAGACTGGAAGAAAACTTTTCCACAAGATACATTTGATAAAGGACTGTTGTTACCCAAAATATACAAAGAACTTTTAAAACTCAAAAATAAAAAACAAACAACCCAATTTAAAAATGAGCCAACCACCTCACCAAAGAAGATATACAGACACCAAGTAAGCATATGACTGTATGCTCCACATCATGTAAGCAGGGGGAAGTCAAGCTATAATGAGATACCACTACAAGCTATTACAATGGCCAAAGTCCAAAACATTGACACCACCAAATGCTGACAAGCTTATAGACTCTCTTTCATTCCTAGTAGAAATTATTTGCAATTTGAGGTACAACTACTTTGTAAGACAGTTTGGCAGCTTCTTATAAAACTAAACATACTCTTATGATATGATCCAGCAGTCGTGCTCTTGGAATTTACCCAAATGAAATGAAAACTTACATCTACACGAAAACCTGCATACAGATGTTAATAGCAGTTTTATTCATACTGTAAAAAACCTGGAAACAGTCACATGTACTTCAGTAGGAGAATGGATAAAGTGTGGTATATCCAGACAATGGAATATTATTTGGCACTAAAAAGAAATGAGTTATCAAGCCATGAAAAGATATCAAGAAAAGCCAAATGCATATTTCTAAGTGAAAGAAGCCAATTTTAAAAAGCTAAATACTGTATGATTCCAACTGTATGATATTCTGGAAAAAGTAAAATCATGGAAACAGTAAAATGATCAGTGGTTGCCAGGGATTGGTGGGGGTGGGGAGCGAGCAGAGTATGGAAAGAGGATGAGTAGGCAGAACACAGGATTTTTAGAATAGTGAAACTGTGTATGATACTGTAATTGTGGATACATGTCATTTATCCAAACCCATAAAATGTACAGCATCAAAAGTGAACCCCAATGTAAACTATGGCCTTTGGGTGATAATGTGTCATTGTAGGTTCACTGACTGTAACAAATGAACCATCTGCTGACAATGATGTAGGTGATGGGGGAAGTTGTGTATGTTGGAAAGCAGGAGGAATGTGGGAACTCTATATACTTTTCATTTTGCTGTGAATCTAAAATTGCTCTAAAAATAAAGTTTACCAATTATGTTTAAAAAGAGGTACCAGGCCACAGAGAAAAAGAAACAAGATGAATATGATTTATGCATCCAAATGCATATGTATTTTGTATGTATATACATCTGCTCTCCCACACACATATACACATGCATATACAAATATACACATGCACATGTCTAGTGCATGCATATACACATGCACAAAGCATAATGTTGAAAGTGGAATCTGTAAGAGATGAAGCACCATTTCTACTTTCTTGTTTATACTTTGTTTATTATTTAAATTGTTTACATTGAGCCTCTTAAAATAACATTATTCAAAAATAAATGACTCAAATGAAAAATTAAGTACATAAAATTACAAATGTGTCCAGGTTATATTAAATTCTAACAAACAACAAAAACTGCCTAACAAATCTGCAGTGAGGACAGTCTATTACAAAATGCCTAAACAACTTAAGAAAAATAAAATTGCTGAGATAAACGGCTTTTTCCTTTTTAAGACAAACAATTTGATTCTTGTGGTTCTTAAAGACATTGGATTCAGCTGTTTAGTCATGTAGAAAACTTTAACTTCCTCAATGTAACTCCCCAGGGCAGCTTTGACTGAATGAAATGGCAGACAGCTCTTAATTCGTAACTTGTTTCTCCTTAAAATAAGTGTGGTAATATTTGCAAAGAGGAAAAAGAATAAATTAATACTTGAGTCTATTCAGTCTATTAGAATATCTTATTTATATTTGTGTGAGATAAGCCAAGGAAAGGCAAGACAAACAGTATTTAGTTTAACTACAAATGAACAAAAAACACAAATGAAGAAACCACAACAAACTGTAAGAGTAGTTGTCTCATTGCAAAACTCTAAACTATCCTCACCCATAATTTCCCTTTCCCAAAGCTTTCACGAGTGTTTTAAAAATAAAAAAAATTAAAATTCAGTTTATCAAGTATAAAGTGAAGTGATAACTTACTCATTATCAAGTATACTTTAATCTCCTATGGCACCTAAACTGGGTTTGGCTGCCTCAGTGATCAAATTCACATGACAAAATTCGTGTTTATTTTATGTAGTGTTGTCAGGGCCTCAGCCGGAAAATCATCAAAACAACATTCTTCACAATTTCCATACATTTTTTAGAGTGGGTTTATAGTGTATTTATTAAAACTTTACAAAAATTAGTAAATGTTTCGAGTAAATCTTATTCACTAATGCATACTACAACAAATCATTCCATCCACCATTTCCGCATTTCTGTTTGCTGTTTACATTGTGACAAATCCATTTTTAATTAAAAGATGATAGCATTAAAAAGGAGAAAACTCTTTTATTTTATCTCAGTAAACACAGGTAAAGCTACCAGATGAGGCTTATTACTAAACTTTATTGTAAATGAGGTGAAAAGCAGAGTGAAGGCTAAGCAGAGTCCTTTGGGGAGGCAAAAAAGCTACCACGTGTGGCATGAAAATCACAGAGTGAGACCCAGATGTCATTTTTAGAGAGTCATTTTTCTAACCGTAACCACACATTAAGACAGTCAATAAATTATAAACTGATAAGTGTAAAAGGGTACTCAAATTGATGTCCTTAAAGGGCAAATGAAGGTAATCAGCCTCTCCCATATGACAGTAGATAGAATATTTTACCTACTGACAATTGAAAGCCAAGTAAAAGCTCCTGACAGAAAGAACTTTAAGGACTGATTCTACAGAACACATCTCAGTCACACAGTATGAAAAATAAAAACACTGCAGACTTCCAGCATTTGCAATGCTTGAGCATCTTCTGCAAATATTCTGCAGCAAGATGAAGTACAATATTGACTTAGAACTTTCCGTGTGCTTTTAGCTACACAATAAAATATAATGAACTGTGAGATCCACTCTAAGTTTTTCATCTACTACAAACTTTTCTACTTGCTTGCATTTTTTGTAACAAATATCAATCCCTTGTCTGACCGTCAATGTCTCTGGACATGTTGATCTGTCATCTCTGCTCTTACTTCGTTTCCCCATCTCAGTTCTTTGTTGGCAGAAACATCAAATATTGTATCCATTTCTTTTCCCTCTCTTTACCTGTACTCACCAATCACCTATCCTCAGACACTGGGTTTTGTGTTCACTTTTTAAATCCAGCATGCTTATTTTTTTAAGTGGTAACAATATGAAAAAAAGGAGAGCACTGTGATACTGTATTTATTTGGACTGTCCCCTTTAGAGCTAAGGATTAGTAGATGACAGTAAGAGATAAAGACAAAAAGACAGAAAAGGAACAGCAACATAAGGCAGGACACACATGTTCAGAAACATGATTTGATAGAAAGAATAAAGAGCTGCTAAGGAAGGGACTAATAATGTAGTTTTACCTCGAGGGTACATCTTATAAACATGGTTAGGCTTCCTCAGGATCACATCCTCCAGTTAGAAACACTCAATGCACAATTAATTTACAATGATGACACAAATAAAATGTACTATTTATGTATCCTCTTAAATTGAAAAAGTAGAAACATCTATGGAAGAAACTAACTACGTACTGCGCAGATATTCCTTTACCCTCCCACACGACTTAGATCAAGTGCCAACAGGCAAAGCTCTGCATGTGTGCAGCACTGAGCATCATATGTTCACAGACTATAGTCGTCATCATAACCAACCTAAATGAGATATAGTTTAAATGACTTCAACCATTTACTTGAAGACTACAGTAAGAATTGTTAATGATATCTGGGCTGTCTTAAGCATTTCTTGTCTTAAGCATTACCTCTAACGAGGACATAATATCTACTATAGTTTGATAAACAATTTTAATTATGTCAGGTCCTTGGTAACCTCTGGTGAGTCCAAGGTAACTATGAATGTATGCAACCCCCTATTTCAAAATGCAACTTTGAAAACTATTAAATATGCAGCCTACATATAAAAAGTAACATTTTGAATCAAATCACTTAATCAACAAAATAAACTTTACAAGAATTGAAAGATGTCAGAATCTCAGAATTGAAAGGGAGCTTACAAAGCATTTCCCAGGCTATATATTCAATCTATCAGTAAATGCTCCTAACCTACAGTGCTTGGGCTTGCTGAGGAGCAGTAAAAGAAAATGTATAAATTTGAAAGATAAAAAAAAATACTACTCCCATCCCCAGGAATCTGATCTGCTGTCTGGTTCAGACACACTAATCACTAATCAGCTTTCACATTTCATATAATAGGTTAGATCTCCTGTACAACATTGTTGAGTATTCACACAGCCTCGGTGTGAACACTTCTTGAACAGGGAGCTCAGTACTTAATGAGCTTTATACTGAGCTGAAAATACAGCTATAAGTTTACAAGCCAGATACTACTTTAAACTATTTGTTCTCTACTAATGTAACTGTTCTACAGTATCCATATATCTACATGATATTGGTTAATAAATAACCACACTTGCTTGAAAGACATGGAACCAAAAGTGTGTGTCCTTTAATTTCCATTAACTGGTCCTGGTTGTGCCCTCTAAACTAATCCCTATTCTAGCTGATAGCCTATCAGATATTTAAAGACATACCTCCTACTCCACCCCACCTTCACTGTCTCTTTTCCACATTAATATTCTCAATTCCTTCACTTAGTCAACAAATTGTTACATGAGTGGTAATGAGGGCCTCAATCAGAGTTTTGGTAAGGGGATAAGAAATGAGATATAAGCAACAAGCTGAGATGGTAGAACTAGCAACATTATACAAATATTGGAGTGCTTATATGTCCACATATAGATTTCGGGTCTGATGGCTAGGAGCATCATGTTGCCATTAACAGAAACAGAGGACCCAAGAGAAAAGGTTAAGGAGAAGATGGGGAATTCAGTGTGAGACCCAGTGAGTTTTGAGGTCTGTAACAAGTAAATATGGACATTTCCCAAGTCCCATTCCATTAGATACAAGGTCTTTTCCAAGTCCCATCCCGTTAATTACTTTTGCCAAGAAAGACATGTGTCTATTTGATTGAGACTAGTAATTACATGTCATTTAAGTATAAAAAATCACATTTATTTATTCATCAATATTTGGCTACTTTAGTAAGGCACTATGAGAGATACAATGGTTTATGAAACCCAGCTCCTGTCCTCATTTAACCATCCAGTCTAATAAGAAGATGCCTGTAACTAACCAGAACTCAAAAATGTATATGCTTATGTCTCACATTAGAAATAAAGTGTTATAATTTGTACGAGAAATATTCCCCCTTTCCAATGAAAATATTTACACATGAAAAATATGTGTAACTATATGTGTAACAATAACAGAACTGGCATGCTTCAAATACAAAGAATAAGGACTTACAAATAACATAAATCTTTCTATTCTGGGTGTAAATACAGAAAAACACTAGCCATATTTCTTAGAAATGAGTACACTAAACAATTATGTCTATTGTTAAAGATTAATGCTTGAATTGTATCACCAGTCAAAAGAAGAGCATTGTTTAAAACACTCACAAACACAATTGTTTTGGCTTTCAAATGGCATCAGTTGATGTCATTTTTTCTAATCATTTGTAATGTTAAATAATATTCTATCAATGTGACAATAGAGCTACAAGTTTAAAGCCTTACAAAGATAACAACTGCATATTCTTTAGCTGGAGTCCCCTATAACTATGTACCATGATAAAAGTTTTAAAATATTATGCCTACTTTAGTAGTTTTACAGTAACTGATTTTATAAAAAGTCTATTAAAAAGTAATTTATTAAGAACTATACTTATTTATCTTCAATTAAATTTATTGTGGTGTCATTGGTTAACAAGATCACACAGGTTTCAAGTGTACATTTCTATGATATGTTATCTGTATACTGCACTGTGTGCCCGCTGCCCACAGTCACCATGTATTTGGCCCCCTTTAACCTTCCTTACTCCCCCCTTCCCTCTGGTAACCACTGTACTGTTGTCTGTGTCTATGAGTTTCAGTTTTATATCTCACATGAGTGAAATCATATGGTTCTCAGCTTTTTTGACTGACTTATATCATATAGCATAACATCCTCAAATAATATTTTATATTGATAGCATACATAATTATGTAGAAAAATACAGTTCAAGTAACTCTGAGCAGCTACTTTGACTACACATATTTAGTAGGATATATTCTAAGGACATAAAATGGCAAAGAAATCTTTACTTCGTAAATCTGTTAGTGGAGGCAGTTTCAGCACAGTAATTCCAAAACTGACTTATGTGTGTTGTAGGGCAGATTAGATGAGTAAATATAAGATGTGGTTGAGAATCGGAACTCTCCCATAAAAAAGGGGAAGTACAATATGAACTAAGAGAAGGTGAAGATGAACTCTGTGGTTCTGAATTTGAACTGATGGTATCCTGTAAACTCATGATTGCTTCAAAATTTGGTGTGTGTGTGTATATAATCTCATTTAATCCTCACAACTCTGTAAGACAGGTATCATTCTTATTTTATAGATTAAAAAAAACCAACAGACTTAAAACAACAAAATAATTTCTGCAAGGCTACACTGCTGGTAAAGAGCAAAACACACCTTCAGCCCAGACAGTCTGACTCGAAAGCCCATGCTCTTTGCTCCACACACTCCGCTGTACTACTATGAAATGTAAATTTTAAATAATAAACCGATTGTATTGATTCGATGTCTGTCAACAATTACACGAAGGGGGCATTTCAAAGAAAATTTAAAAGCATGTCTTTTTCCCCTAGCACACATTTATATTTACATATGCACCAATTGAATAAAGCAAAGTTTAACTAGATGCCGAATTTACTGCCAAGTCTCAAGTGAAAATAAACGTGAT
Source organism: Phyllostomus discolor (assembly GCF_004126475.2). Lineage (NCBI taxonomy): Eukaryota > Metazoa > Chordata > Mammalia > Chiroptera > Phyllostomidae > Phyllostomus > Phyllostomus discolor. Next base: position 45,590,801 of record NC_040907.2, on the reverse strand, counting down.
ATATAACTGTATTACTCAGTTAGCTATTTATATATATGGTTGAATATGTTACATATAAATTCAAAACAAGTACCAACATATTTCCAAATGCTTTCACCTAGAACTTTATCCCTGCTCACTCAAGAAAAAAAGATACTGAACTTATTTCAGGTAAACCATTTCTCAAATATACTTAATTGAAACAATGACCTACAAGGAAAAAAAAATAAGAAGAAATTAACCTTGAATACTGATGCCACAATTAAAAACAACAACATGCCCTGGCTGGTGTAGCTCAGTGGATTGAGCATGGGCTGCGAACCAAAGTGTCGCAGGTTCGATTCCCAGTCAGGGTACACGCCTGGGTTGCAGGCCATGATCCCCAGCAACTGCACATTGATGTTTCTCTCTCTCTCTCTCTCTTTCTCCCTCCCTTCCCTCTCTAAAAATAAATAAATAAAATCTTAAAAAAAAAAATTAACAAACAAAGCCTGTCCGGCCAAACCTGGTCATCTTACAATGTTCTCTATCTCAGTGAATTATACTACAATCCATCCAGTTACATAAGCCAAAACGCTAGTGGTGGCCAATGGCACTTCCCTCTCCCTCGTTTCTTATACACAGTCCATCACCCAGTTCTACCACCTAAACATCTCTAAAATCCGTCCATTTCTATGCATCCTCACCCCACTTTGGCCTTAGGTGTTATCATCTGTCATCTGGCTGCTCCCATACATACTCTCATCCTCTTTGAATCAGTTTTTCTTCTGTATTATACCAAGTTTCTTTTCCATAGAACTTAAAATAGATACAACTTTAAATGCCTTTGATGGAATATTAGATTTATGTCTGCCTCCCCTGCTACACAAGAATGCAGGGGAGGAACTGCATTTTTTTCTATGCAGGTAGAAACTGTATTTACTGGCACTGTATCACTGTGGCCTAGAAGAATGCCTAGTTAATAAATAAATGTTAAATGACTGAATGCATGTCAAAGATCACAAATTTATGTATAAACAGTCCCCAAAAAGGGGTTATAAAGCTCACTAACCATCATAAGGAGCACCTTATTTCATTTTACATTGTAACTCTGAAACTGCATACATCTTAGAGTTGACAATCTTTAATTGGCAATATTTTTTCCATAGTAGCTCATAAAATGATGTATCTTGGAATTATTTGTAGAATCTCATTATTTAATCAAATAGGAAAATCTGCAATACTAAGTTGAAACCTGGTAACCCAGCCTCCCTTCTCCTTTGGCCACCACCCAACTCCAAACACCCAATAATTAACAGAGCCTACTGGCTCCTTCACCAATGAGCTGTTAAATCCATTGTTTTCTTCCATTCCTACTACAATTACACTAGATCCACCTTACCTAATTACTCATTGCCTCATAGCTGAGCTCTTGTTCTAGCTTCATTCATTTAAACACCTGTTTCGAATTCAACACTGCATGTTCTATGTGCAACAATGGAAAAAACGGGAAATACAAAGCAGTCCAGTTGCTTGTCCCTCCTTCTAATCTCCGCCCCACTACACTTCAGAATTTTGTTCATTCTATGCGTCAAGCTGGAATTACCTTCCTCCCAATTTCTACCTACCAAAACCCTACTTGCTGCTTAAGTTCCAGATTAAATCTCATCTTCTTCATGAAATCTTCCCTAGTTAATCTCTTTTCAATTTTAACATTCTAAATCACATAAAATCTACATGGATATGGGCTGTATTTATTTTCTGCTTCTGGAAGGCAAGGTTTACATCTCATACATTCTGTTAGAGTGTAAGACCCCTGACAGCAGGGCTTTTATCTGTTTTGTTCACTGTTTTATCTCCAGCACCTATAAGAGTATCTGGGTATAAAACAGCTGCTCAGCAACTATTTATTGAATTAACACTCTTCATGTATTCCAGGGTCGAGGACAAGTGTTTAAAACTGTGTGAACCAGTCTTCACAGTGGAGAAAGTAAAGAGATAGACTAAATAACTTAAACTCTTTGAGCTTCAGTTTCTTCCTCTGCTAAATGCAAATAATGTTCAATAGTTCACTGAATTGTTGTAATGATTAAATGCAATAATGCTTTAATAGCATCTAGTGCAGACTGAGGACAAGAGGTGCTCTCAATAAACATTTTAATGATTTTGTGTTAATAGTTAAATAGTAAGAAGTATTCAATATGCCTACTAAATGAATAAAATCTCAGGAAAAATATAAAAAGTTTGCATAACATTGAGCCTCTTACCAGTTCTCCAATAAAGAATTCCATGAGTGGCCTTGGCTGGTATGGCTCAGTTGGTTATGGGTTTGAGTCTGGGTAAAGGCACATGCCCAGGATGCATGTTCTGTCCCCAGTCAGGGCATATGCAAGAGGCAATTGATTGATGTTTCTCTACACCTCTGTCTCCCTCCCTTCCCCTCTCTCAAAAATCAATAAGCATGTCCTCAGGTGAGGGTTTTAAAAAAAAAGAATTCCATGAGTGAATTAGTTCTGAAATATTTACACTTAGCCCCAAATATTACATGGCTAAAACCATTTCTGATTAATTAGGAATGATCCCAATTTGACAGAATACAAGTATTAATATTTATATTTTATTAACATATACATTATACTTTATTGCTTAAAGAAAAACAATAATTTTATTATTAGGATTCTATAGTGCAATAATCAGAATAAAAAAGTTGCAAACTTATTTGGGTTACATGGTCTCCAAAAAGCCAGGAACTACAATAATTTCTGTCTATAAAACATTAGTGAATAATATACAATGCTGTTTTACCAGACCTGTCAAAATATACAGAAATACCTCAAAAACTACAACAAATAAATTTTTTAATACATTTGCATTCATTTTACAGGAAAAGAACATCAGTTAAGTGTTTTTTTTAACTTTTTACTAAACTATAAAATTCTGTATGTTGGCTACTTTTTAACTTTTCCCAAAATTTTAAACTATTCCTAAAATTTTACAGCAAATGAACTGATAATTCAACATAGCATCAGATTATTGGGCTAATTACAAACTCTTCCTTGTCCAGGGAAGAAGCTTTATTGATGTATAAATTGGACCATACACAGACTTTACCTTTCAAAACTTTTCCAAACCCTCTGGGTAATTTCAGTGACTCATAATCTATTAGGCTGGTCAAAAAGTCCATTTAGTTTTTTCTGTATGATGGCTCTAGTATTGCTTAGGTGTCTTAAATTTCATTCAAAACAATTTTTTTAGATTGTATTGTGACAGCTGTCACATTAGCATGCATTTAAAAAAAACATCAAAATTGGTGAATTTTTAATATTGAAGATGGAAGGAAATATGCAATGTTTTCAGCATATCATGCTTTATTCAAGAAAAGTGAAAACACTACTGAAATGCAAAAAAAGATTTGTGCAGAGAATGGAAATGTGCTGTGACTGATCGAACATATCAAGAGTGGTTTGCAAAGTTTCTTGGTACTATTGAAATTTTGGCAAAATAATTTGTTGCTATAGGGGCTGTCTTTTGCATTAGAAGATATTCAGCAGCACCCCTGGTGTCTACCCACTAGAAGCCAATTGTGGGAGATAGCCGACATAACTCAAAATATACAAATCAATAAAGCTATTGGTGAAAATGAAAAGTGTGTCTTTTATTTTAGGGGGAAAAAAGCCACAAACTTTTTGGCCAACCGAATAATTACAAATCACTAGAAACCAAGGAGGAAACAGTATTCTCTTTAATCTAATATGATATCAATTGACATAACACCATTGCAAAATAGCACAGGGGATGTATGCTCCAGGTCTGTAAATGAAAAAAAAGAAAAAAAAATCCTATCCAATTAATACAAAGAGACGCAAGACCACATATTCACCTCTAACTTATAGGGTAGCAATAGACTACATGTGGGAAAATACTCAATACAAAAGAAAACTAAGCCAAAGAAACCTTAAGAAATATAAACCCAGTAAGCAGGCATGCTGAGTAGACCATTGATGTCTTTCATCTTCACCAATCATAAGAATGTGTCTCCAACCTAAAAAGCCCTTGCGTATGAATGGAGGTGGAAAAGTTGAGGGTGAAGCAAGAAGCAAATGAAGTGACTGCAAGTTAGTCTAGATGGAAAAGCATTAAAGGTCTGAAGCAATAACATAGGCCAAATAGGGGAGAAAGAGTTAGGAACCAGAAAACTGCGATCTCAGGAATCTGGTTTGGGCAGGGGGCGGGGGAGCTCCCCCCCCCCCCCCCCCCCGTTTCTTTTATCTTCTTCAGATGGAAGACAGAGGAAAGGAGTTAAATGGAAGCGATTGCACAGGAAACAAGAGGTCGTGCCTAGAACGCCTAAGGAAAGCCACAAGAAGAGGAGGAACAGCTGCCCACATGAAGGCTTACGGTTAGCTCTGGGGCACAGAAAGGGAAAGTCAGAAGACAAATGACACTAGAAAGAAGTGAGGGAGGGACCAAAACCTTCAGATTTCAAATTGCTGGCCACAGGGTCTCCACTGAGGGCAGGACACCCCCCAAGAGTCCCAAGAAACCCGGTCATTAGGGAACCAAGACACTAATTCCCGACCTTTTCCTGACTCCCCTTGCCTCGAGTAGATCCCCTCACCGCAACAGTACGGGAGCAGTATAAAAAAAATGTGCAGGAGCCACCAACCCGGGAAACGTTCCAGCTCTAGCGCAAGCCGCCACAAACACTGCCCGCACACACACAGACGCTCCAACCTCAGCGCCGCGGCTACAGGCACCTCCAGTTCCCCGGCCACCGTAGTAAGAGGGACGGTCTTCTTCTAAAACCGAATACATCAGCCACTTCCGGAGTACTAACTTCCTTCAATTGGCCACAGCAATAACTGCCGCTTACGAATTCCTGCCCCGCTGACTTCATCCATTCCTTGTTCCCCAAGCCACCCCAGCCACTAAAATTGCCAACAGAGCAAGCGCAGGACCAAAGGAAAGTATCCTTCTGTAAGCAGGTCTCCAATAGACAAACTACGGTTGGCCTGCCCTGAGTTCTGCTGAACAATTGGACTTCAACTCCCACCATGCCATCCATCCAGCACCACCCCCTTCTCTGTGGCAGGAACTACAAGATCCAGTATGCACTGCGTCCCGCATTCCTCACTCTGCTCCTGGTCCACCAACACCTGAGTGTGATTTCAGAGGATCCGTTAAATCCATCCGTCTAATGTAGACCTTCCTGTCAAGCACCGCTTTGGTAAAAATAGTAGACCTTCCTTTACCTATAGTTGGGACGATAGTTGGGACCATAGGTAAATACTTTTTAAAATGTCAAGAAATGTGTGCACTCGTTTTTTATTGTCAGATACTTTTCAAGGATTTAAAAACATGACAGTCTGCAAGGGCATTTTATGAAATGAAAATTTTTATGCTCACTCATACGGGGTGTTGAGAGAAATACTAAATTATTGAACAGTGTAATCATATCATTTTGTAGTAGTACTCCAAGATCCTGTTGGAACCGGACAGATGTGCTCCTGAGTTGCATAGAAAATTGCAGTAAGAGTTAAAAGCAAAAAAATTAACAGCCTGTACTACCTGACTATGAAACCACATGGGAAAGAAAACCTTTCAGAATGCAGAGTTTAAAAGTTCAAAATTAAATTTGAAATGTTTTTTTAATTTTTAATGTGTAAAATGGTTTGAAATAATTTTTCATTATTCTCACAAAAACAACTAACTACAACATTTATTTTCTATTATATAGTAGGACAACCAAGTGACTGATCACTCAAATAATGTGCCAAAATCACAAACTTACTAGATTAACCAAACAAAATTACTGTTTTCTTGCCTGATTAGATATAGCTTGTGGTTTCATATTTTAAAACACAGAACGCTGTTTTGACTTCTCAGGACAGATCACATGCATCGAACAAGCTGTGTGGCTACCTTTTTGTTACTTTCATTAACACTTGGATTGGAAGAAGGAATATATTTCATTTTTATATTGTGCATTAATAGGCCATGAGTAACAATACTTGGATTGTCATAATAAACTACACAGTCAGTATACAGAATAAAAGTGTGTATATCACAAACCCTGGTTTTCTATGGATTATAGCAAAATAAATTTTAATTGGTAAGAAAACAGATGAGAATAGTTTTCACTTTTATAATTTCACATATAAGTCACAGAAGGAAATTATATTCTCTAACTCTGACATGGCATCAGCTACCGTACAAACTGCTTTTCAACTCCGGTGTGCTAAATTATGCAGCACTAGCAAGTAAATATTTAACATCTATGATCATGGAAAACAATCTGCTGCTTTCCATACTCGTGCACCAAATCAACAATACACACAGAGAAAACATTTCCTTTGGAATGATTCAGAAGTAATGAAAAACTATAATTAGGTTATCTGCTGTTCATGTTTGTAGTAAATAAATACATAATTGCATCCAGTTATTAGGGATATTATTAAGAAAGCTTTTAAAATATGCTAAATATTTGATGCCCGCACTTCTAAAGCAGTTTCAGTGATCAATTGGGTAAATGAATGTGGAAGAGAGTTTAAAGAATACATAATTTATGCAACAGAATTTAGGTTTTTAAAGGAGATTCTTGCAGCTGCGGTCCTTAGCAATATTCTCTCCTCTAAATGTGTCTTTGGCTTTCCAATTCAGCAAATTGCCAATCACACAAGAGTTAAAATTGGACAAGATGTTCACTTCAGTTCAACAAATATTCCATGAGTGCTGCTAGGGAGAAGCACTCTGCCTAAGCACTATAGTCTTCCTGAAGCACAGTTAGGGTATTAGGGAAGATTTAAAGGGAAATGAAAAGCAGGTATGAGCTTTATTAGAATGGAAAATAAAGTATTGTAACATGAACTTTTGTTTTTTTTAGAGAGACAGGAAGAGAGAAGGAGAGAAACATGGATGTGAAAGAGGAACATCAATAGGTTGCCTCCCATATATGCCCAGAACGGGGGTTGAACCTGCAACCTAGGCATGTGCCCTGACCTGGAATTGAACCAGCGACCTTTCACTTTGCAGGACAATGCCCAACCAACAGAGCCACATAGTCCAGGGCTTTGCATTTACTTTTATCGGTATTTATTTCATGCTGAATTTACTCCTGGGACATAAGTTTTTGTTTCTTCAGTTTTTTCTGGGATATCTTTTTCTTCTGAGCAACCTCCTCTTCTGCTTTAGGAACAATCTGCTCTTTTTCAATAGAATCATCTAAATGTATGAGGAAAAGCTCAGTTGTGTGTTATCCACCCATGAGTTCTGTAAGTTCTTTGTCGCATCTTCAGTTCTTTGTTCACCTGGAGGTGCTCAATGACCAAAGAATCTGCGTCTAAACCCTTAAGGTCAGCATTATCTATTTTTAAGCATGCATAGCAAAAATTCAGCATTCTCTTTGGGCCACCGACCCAATGTCCAGCCCCACCATTTTGCCTGGGCACACGTATTCCACTCTTGTAACAGTGGAATGGCACATGTTACCTCTGTGAAGTAACATCCTTTGGATACTTGGTGGCTTTTCAGATACACATACCCTTCATGGCCTGGGCACCTAATCAAGAGTTCTTAAAGTGAATACAAAGATTTGAACCACTTGATTTGCATGATTTTGTGGGGGTATTCTGAATAAAGTGAATAATTAATCATTTTCACAGATCACCTCTGGCTGCTTTTGGGAGGAGAAAGAGCTGTAATGTCAACTTTTGATAATTACTTATGCATTTGGTTAATTGAAACACTATAATAGCCCATATACCTTTTGAAGGAACCACATCTTATTTTTTTCAACATATTTTACTGACTTTGCTATTACAGTTGTCCCAATTTTTCCCCCTTTGCTCCCCTCCACCCAGTAACCCCTATTCGCTCTAGCAATGCCCCCACTTAGATCATGTCCATGGATCACGCATATTAAGTTTTGTCTACTCCATTTCCTATACTGTTCTTAATATCCCCCTGTCTATTCTGTACTTACCAATATGTACTTTAAAAAAAAAACCTATTTTTAAAGGCTTTATTTATTTATTTCTAGAGAGAGGGGAAGGGAAGGAGAAAGAGAGAGAAATGTCAATGTGTGATTACCTCTCATGCAGCCCCTACTGGGGACTGACCCACAACCCAGGCATGTGCTGTGACTGGGAATCGAACTAGCAACCCTCTGGTTCACAGCCCATGCTCAATCCATTGAGATTTACCAGCCAGGGCACCAATTCATATTTCTTAATCCCTGAACCTTTTCCCATTGTCTCTCTTCCACCTCCCAACTGATAACATCTCTAAAGGATCTCCATATCTATGTTTCTGATTCTGTTCTGCTTGTTTGCTTAGTTTGTTTCTTAAATTCAATTGTTGATAGTTGTGAATTTATTGCCATTTTAATGTTCATAGTTTTGATCTTCTTTATCTTAAATAAGTCCCTTTAACATGTCATGTAACAATGGATTGGTGATGATGAACTCCTTTAATTTTACCTTACCTGGGAAGCACTTTATCTGTACTTCAATTCTAAATGATAGCTTTACCAATCTAAGTTGTAGGTCCTTGCTTTTCATTATTTTGAATACTTCTTGCCAGTCCCTTCTAGCCTGCAAAGTTTCTTTTGAGAAATCAGCTGACAGTCTTATGGGAGCTCCTTTGTAGGTAACTCTGCTTTCCTCTTGCTGCTTTTAAGATCCTCTCTTTATCTTTAACCTTTGGCATTTTAATTATGATATGTCTTGGCATGCTTCTCTTTGCAACTTTCTTATTTAGGAATTGAACTAGCAACCCTTTGGTTCACAGGTCAGCACTCGATCCACTGAGCCACACCAGCGAAGGTGTAATAACCAGTGTTTTGAACTCTGCATTTGATAGGTTGCTTATTTCCATTTTGTTAAGTTCTTTTTCTGGAGTTTTGTTCTGTTCTTTCATTTGGGCCATATTTCTTTGTCTCCTCAATTTGACAACCTCCCTGTGTTTGTTTCTATGTATTAGGTAGAGCTACTTTGACTCCCTGTCTTAGTAGCAATGTGCACACATAAGTTGGTTGGGGCAGATCCTTAAGTAATCACCATAGTGAGGCAACCCATGTGAACCTGGTTGATGGAGTCTCAGATTATGGTATTCCCTCTCTGTGGCTCTGTGTGGTAGAAGACTCAGAAAGGAACAGTGCCACTACCTGGCTTCTGGAATTTTGTCTGTGAGAAAGCTGTCCCCCAGCTCTTGCCCTGATGACAGATACTTTGGTTTCTCCCCATGTGCCACTGGTTGGCACCCTTCCAGCTATTGCCCTGGTGCTGGAGCCCAGAGGGAGTGAGTCTGCTAAGTCCTAAGTCCATTGTGGTCTCTGTAAGAGGAGACTCTTAAGAATCCCACAGTTTCTTCAGCTACTCTAACCCCCACTGGTTTTTACAGCCAGAAGTTATAGGGACTTATCTCCCAGCACTGGAACCCTGGGTTGGGTGGTCTGGTGTGGGACTGGGATCCCTCACTCCTGAGGTATCCCTTCCAATTTTTGTCTACCATATTTGAGTGTGGGACTGCCTATTCCACACCTCTGCACTTCCATGCCTCAGTGCCTCTCTGCAAGTCACCACAACTCTACCTCTCCTGTCCGACTGAATGAATGTGAATTCCTTGATTACTGGACTTCAATACAACTCGATTTTCTGATGATTCTGGGTGATATTTGCTTTGTCGTCTAGTTGTAATTTTTCCTCTGCTTGTGCAAGGAGGCAAGCTGTGTTTACCTACATCTCCATCTTGCCAGTAGCCACCTCTTAAACATCTGTGTCTGTCTCAGCTCTAAGAATAGTACTTTGTACAGAGTGACTGGCGCTCCGTAAGTGTTTGTGGGAGTTCAGTGATGTCTGAGGCCCTGAATCTCCCTTGTCCTTCATATGATGTAGTTTTAACATAAGCTATTAGTTTTGGAATTAATAATTCAGATTATGTAATAAAATAACTATTAAAACCAGAATATTTGACTAATCAGAATATTACATTCTAAAATAATAAAAGACAGCAATTTACTGCTATGTAGATACATATATGTAACATTTATTTTAAGTGTCAAGCCCTTTCTAAAATTTCGTTATATCCCATGCATATACTTTAAAAGCATACTAGCCATTCTAGAAGCATATAAACTGTAACAGACCTTCAGATTTTTGTTAGTAAACTTTTAGTCCTTAACTTCTACCTAGTGTACTTCTTATCCATCTCCCTCCTAGACTTAGGGAAAGATCAAGGTTCTGTTTAAGAAGTAAATGTGTACAGTAATGCCTAATCAAGGACATTATTTTGAGATAAATTGAACTGAACTCAACATTAATGAGGTGAATACTTTGTAGACTTTGAAAGTATAAAAAATTATTTTAGGCAAAGTTTGGTGAAACCTTTCCTCCTTTCCAAGTGACTTTATGTCTGTCACCTCACCTGTATCTTCCACCTCTCTCTCCACTGCCCCCTTTACCGCAGCCTACAAACATGTACAGGGTCCCCATAATTCTGAAAGCCTCTGCAGTGGACTCAGCTTCCCTCATAAGTGCCATGTTATTCTATCCCCTTTTCTGTTCATAGTCCCACGTCACAGGTGCTACAAAGTAAACTTTAACCTTGAAATGCAGCCCAGGATCAATTCATAGCTATAGTGTTTATTAAACACTGAGCACTGTGCTAAATCCTGGCAATATAAAGAGAATTCAGGTAAGAAACTTACAGTCCCCCAATACAGTGTGATAAATGTTGTGATAGAGGTATGGGCAAAGCATTAAGACAAAAAGGAGTGTCAGTTACTCTCAAATTGAGGGATCCTAGAGGAGGAAATACCAAGATCACTTAAATGACAAAAATAATTATTAACTTGCTTCTGACAAAGGAAGTTCAACCAGTTAAGGATAACCCATAAATTCATTACAGCTGGAGCATGAGAATGGGGGAACGGTACAATATAAGGCTGGAAAGACAGACTGAAGCTATTCATAAAGGGGCCCTGTACACTATGATAAGAATTTTGGACTTTCACCTAGTTATAAAAGGAACCACTTATGGAATGACTTACTTAGAATGCATTTTAGGCTGCTGGTTGCCGTATTAAGGAGAATGGCTTTGACTGGAAAGACCAGCTGTGAGGTTGTTTTTATATTTCAGGTTTTAAAGAAGATATCTGAGACAGTGATAAGGAAAGAGAAAAACTGGACAAAAATATTAGGATAATAGAATCAAGATACGAGAGAGAGAAGGAATCAAGAGACATTCCTAGGTTCCTGTTTTTCAGCTTTCCACATGATGAGTAGGGAAAGCTTTGGAGATGTCAGACAGCGATGACCAGGTGGCAATTCGATTTGGTGCTTAAAAGGAAGATTTGAGCTGCCTGTTTAGCATGAGGTGTCATTAGACTTAGATGACAGTTGAAACTGTGGGCACAGACAAGGTTGTGAACTAAGTGGATGAGAATCTGAGCTAGTAACCAGTCATCCAAAATGTGACAGAGATGAGGTAAGGTGGAGAATGGTATATGCGTATGCAAATGTCATGAAATTCTTTAAGGAACAGGATTTTTACATTAAAGCAAAGGACTACTGAATTACACAGCACTAAGTAATGAGGAGAAAGCTGAACTCATCTTTGGAAGTGGCATTCATGAATAAATGAGACCAAAAAGACAGAAAAACAAAAGCAAGAATTCAAGAAGGTTACAGGGGGATAGAATCTGCAGAGAAGAGTCAGTATTCCTTAAGAACAAGAAGTAAAGCAAGAATTCTGTAAGGAGAATAAGGATGTAGCAAATAAAAGCATCAGAAAGTATGGAAATATTTTCCAGGAGAAAAGTAGTGGGAGATTGGGTCATGGGAAAGGAAGCACAGGTGAGATTACAAAAAGAAAGATGATGAAGGATGACGGGAATATGAGATAGTATTCTCTAGGCCCAAAGTTTCAAAACAGAAATCCTACGTAAATCTATGGTTGACCCTAACTCAGGTGCATAGCTTTCACTGATCTTGACAGCAGAGAGTATAACTGACTTGCTTACAACACTCACATTCTCCCCTTCAATGGAAAGTACCCTCCTCCTCAAAGCCAGGAGCTTCAGAGCATGGATATTTTCCCAATCCTTTAAGACATAAATTATGATTTACCTAAAGTTTAGATTCTAAATCAAACATTCTGGCTACTTTCTTTTTCTAATAACTTTTTAATTTATTAATTTGAAAGAGAGAAACATCAATTTGTTGTTCCACTTATGCATTCATTGGTAGATTATTTTTTGTTTTTGTTTTTTTTTCCATTTTTTTAAAGATTTTATTTATTTATTTTTAAAGAGGGAAGGGAGGGAGAGAGAGAGAGAGAGAAACATCAATGTGCGGTTGCTGGGGGTCGTGGCCTGCAACCCAGGAATGTACCCTGGCTGGGAATCAAACCTGGGACACTTTGGTTCCCAGCCCGTGCTCAATCCACTGAGCTACACCAGCCAGGGCTTGGTAGATTATTTTTTTAAATATTTATTTATTTATTTATTTATTTATTTATTTAGGGGAAGGAAGGGAGAGAGGAAAAGAAACATCAATATGTGGTTGCCTGTCACAGGACCCCCACTGCAGACCTGGCCAGAAACCCAGGCATGTGCCATGACTTGGAATCAAACCAGCAACCCTTTGGTTCCCAGGCCAGTGCTCAATCCACTGAGCCATACCATCCAGGGCACATTGGTTGATTCTTGTGTGTGCCTTGACCAGGGATCAGACCTGAAACCTTGACATATGGGGACAATGCTTTAACCAACAAAGCTCCCCAACCAGGGCTGTGGCCACTTTCTTGATATAGGCATGAACATGTGACATAACTCTAGGCAATAAGATGTAAGGGAAAATCTGCTGGGAAGCTCCTGGGAGAAGTTTTTCTCTAAAGTAAAAAACAGTGCATGCTGTACACCCAAGTCATGAGCAGCATTATTCACAATAGCTGAAAGGTGAAAGGAGCCCAAGTATCATCCACAGATGAAAGGGTATGCAAAATATGATTCTTAATACAATGGAACATCATCAGCCTTTAAAAAAATAAATTCTGACACATGCTACATCATGGGTAAACTCGGGGATGCATCCTGGGTGAAATAAGCCAGTCACAAAAAGATGAATACTATATGATTCCACTTATGTGAGGTTCCTAGAGTAGTCACATTCACAGAGACAGCAGAATGGTGGTTGCATGGGGGTTGGGTACAGAGGAATGAGGAGTTATCATCAAATAGGTACAGAGTTTCAGTTTTGTTAGGTGAAATAAGTTCTGGAGATGGATGGTGGTAATTGTTGCACTATAGTATGGATGTACTAAATGCTCCAAAGCTATGCACTTAAAATGGTTAAAATAGTAAATTTTATGTTGTGTGTATTTTCCCACAATACAAAGAAAAGCAGAAAAAGGCAGTGCATGCCAAGTCCAACTAATGGCAAAAAGAAGTTTCTTCAACATGCAGAAAAAATAAAATTGGATTCCTACCTCATACTGTATTCAAAAATTAACTAAAAAAGTACCAAAGGTTTAAATATAAAATTTAGCCCTGGCTGGTGTGGTTCAGTGGATTGAGCACCAGCCTGTGAACCAAAAGGTCATTGGTTTGATTCCCAGTCAGGGCACATGCCTGGGTTGCAGGCCAGGTTCCCAGTATGGGGTGTATGAGAAGCAACCACACACTGATGTTTCTCTCCCTCTCTTTCTCTCTCCCTTCCCCTCTCTAAAAAAATAAATTAAAAATCTTTAAAAAAAATAAAATTTAAAATGATAAACTCTTAGAAGGAACCATATAAGTAAATCTCCATGCCCTGGACTTAGCAATGGCTTCTCAGATAAAACACCAAAAATATAAGCAAAAAAGAAAACATAGATAAATTGAACTTCATCAAAGTTAAAAACTTTCATGCATCAAAGGACATGATGAAGAAAATGAAAAGACAATCTACAGAATGGGAAAAAATTTGCAAATTATGTATCTGCAAAGGGTCTACTATTCAGAATATATAATGAACTTAGAGCTCAGTAACAAAAAGACAACAATCCAAGTAAAAGATGAACAAAGGACTTGAACAGACATTTCTCCAGAGGATATATACAGATGGCCAATAAGTACATGAATAGATGTTCAACATCACTAATTGTATTTTTATAATAACTAATATTTTTGCATATTTAGCCCTAGATTTTACACATTTAAGAGTACAGTATTTAAAATTGCAAAATGTTTCTCAGCCACTGTATTGTATATTTTGTATAACAAACTACCCAGCTTCTAGTGGTTTTCAAAAACAATGTTTTTTACCTAGCAGTTTTTGCGGGTTAGGAATCTGGGCATGACATAATTGGGTTGTCTGTCTCCTGGTCTCTGACAAGGCTGCAACCAAGGTGTTGGGCATGGCATCTGAAGGCATGACTGGGGAAGAATGTGCTTTCAAGTTCATCCAGTGGTTTTTGGCAGGATTCAGTTCTCTGCAGGTCGTTGGACTGAGGGGCCTTAGTTTCTTCCTGGCTCTTGGCCATAGCCACTCTCAGTTCTTTGCCCCATGGGCCTATTCAACAATAGCAAGCTTCTTTCCTCAGAGCAAGTAAGCCAAGAAAGCAATAGAGAAAGTCTGCTAGCAAGAAGGAAGTCAGTCTTAAAATCCAATCATGAAATTAACATCCCATTCCTTTTGCTGTATTGCACTTATTAGAAACAATTCACTAAGTCTAGCTCACACTCAAGGGGAGATGATTACACAAGGGCATACATTCAAGTAGGTGGGAATCATTGGAGGCCGTTTTAGAAATATCTACCACGGTCACCACACACAATGGCTGCAAATACCATGCTAATTCGTAAGTACCTTGGAACCAAAATTGGAATAAGAACACAAGCAAGACAGTGAATGCCTAGCTGTACCACAAAGTAATTCTTTGCTATGTAAAGATCTAATGCATATATAAATAGTGAGAAAACAGGTTTGATGAAGTTCTTTTCTCCCATCTAAACATTTTGCACTCAAATCCTCTCCATACCCTGAAGTAGTGTTTCTCTTTGATGTTGCCACCAGCATTACAGGCATTTGAACACAAGTTACCTTTTGTGGGGCAAGGGATATAGAAAAGCATTTCCCTGGGGCCTGAACAAGGTTAGTCATGAGAACAGATGTTTAGGGAGAGGGGTTGCACTGGATGAGTGCTGAGAGTCAGGTTGAGAATTGAGAAAGATGCTCTTGTGTTTTTAGTTTTATTTATGTGGCTATGTTGTATGGGTGGCCTCTGAGTCATGGGGACATAAAACAGTAGCTGGTCTTAACTTGGCTGGCAGCAGAACTGATGTAGTTAAGGGAGAAAAGCAGTAAGAAAAAAAATGGTTCAAACACCTAAAGGCAGCCATCGTTCACATTTGATCTGTATGTTTTGATACCTTTTTATAAGTGTAGTTTTTATGTGTCTGTTTGACAGAGTTGTGATTATTTTACCAGCACATTGTTAATCCAGCTCTTTTCACTTGCCGTTAAAACATAAAGCGCATTTCCATGTTATTATGAACTATTTCTAAACATTTTTTAAACCATTCTCTTTTTTTCTGCCCTACAGTCTTTCTAGGGAAAGACAGCAAGTTAAATACTGATCTTAAACATTCCATCTGTTAGTCTAAATTTCAACCTGGCCAAATGTCAGATTCTCCTGAATCCAAAAATAGTGTTTGTGTATTTGTGTGTGTGTGTGTGTGTGTGTGTCTTCCTCTCTTCTTGTCAGTCTGTCTGTCTGCCTGTCTTGCTCTCTTGCTCTCGCTCTTGCACAATAAAAAATTAACTATTTTGGATGTTTGCAGACTCAAGAATTCAGTGATCTTGGAGGAAGAGGAAAAGAGTCTAATAGTAGCAGTTTGTCACTTGACCTAAAAGCAAAGTCTCAAACTTTCAATTGGAGGAAGGTTTAGAAAAAGGCTACTCACTTAATATTAATAGTAAGTTGATATTAATATTAAAACTTGGTATCAGAAAACTTTAGTAAAATTATAAAAACATTAGGTACATATATTTTAAAATAAAAATGTACCCAGAAGAAAATTCCTCTTGATATTTGTTCTTTATTTCTATCTGGAACACAAAAGCTGGCAAAGATCATCTTTATTAAGTCCTAGTATTTCAGAGCAAATGTCAATGTAGTGAAAAAGACAGATAATGTCTCAGAATTATTATTTTAAAAAATATTGATTGCAGACTTCTTGAAAAGGTCTTGGAAACCCCAGAAGTCTGCAGACCACATTTCGAATGCTATTGCTTTAAACTCTCAGTCAATTACATCTTAGCAAATCCCTAATATATTCTAGTCTCAGCTCTATATGTTGTCTGTCCTTAGTGTAGAGCTGAGTGAAGCTGAGGGAAGTTCACTGATTTTCTCAGGATCCCATAGGTATAAGGGGAGAAGTAGAATTTGCATCTAAAATGGTCTAAATCTAAATCCCAGGCTCTCCCTCTACTTTATATTCCTTGGATAACATTGTTTATATTCTATTTTGCAAACTATAGTTCTTGAAGTATTTATTGTACATCTCTCCTCAGCTGGGTGGTCAAGGGTATATATGGATTCCAAAAGATCTGTTTTCCTAGTTATAAGAGTAACAGAAGTGTACACCTGAAACTGATATAAAACCCTACTGAATGTCAACTGCAATTGAACAAAATGTAACAAAGGTAGTATTTTGAACAAGAAAATCTCCAAACTCTCTCAATACAAAGTATATGAAAAACATATACTAAGAGAAAAGAGGAAGGAAGGAAGGAAGGAAGGAAGGAAGGAAGGAAGGAAGGAAGGAAGGAAGGAAGGAAGGAAGGAAATATAGAACCAAAGGAATCAAAGAACCAAAACATCTCCCCCCACCCCACAGCTTGGACAGTAACACTGAAACTACCTACCATCTCCTTTCCTACAGAAACCACTTACTCTGCATTAATATGACTTTACCATTTCATTGTCTATATTATGTGTATTTCTGTTTAAAGACAATATATGATATGTATCATTGATTTATTAACATTGAATCCATGGTCAACATACTATACCTTATGCCTTGAACGAAGCTTTTCTAACACAGGCATTTTCTCTGTAAGGCACATCACAGCCTGTAGCACTTAAGAACACTAGATACAGCACTTTAACACTAGCTTGGGGGCCATTTCAAAGAACAAAATAGCCAACAAAAAGCTCAAGAATGTAAAAAATTAAAATGTAGCAATAAACATACCATGAAAGGGACACTTGTTTACCATGTGAGAGTTTGAAACAAGAAGGCAAAGTATCACCCTTTTTGACCTCAGCTAGGAATGTGGGTGGGGAACTCCTATTTTTCACAGCTCCATGTTCCAGTATGTCCACCAATGACAGAGAAAGGGCCATGACTGTGGATTTTGGGGTCATACGCAAGTTATAGCAAGTAGGTGAATTTGCAAATATGGGATCTGCAAATAATGAGAATCAACTGCAATTATCACACTTTCCTGAAAGACTATACCCTAATGTGAGGCCAACACAAAATTCCTATTCTGTTTAAGATGGGATCACAGTCTAGTTAAAAAACACAGAACAATTTATCCTGAGTGAAATAGCAAACACAAGTACTTAGAAACCCATGAATATTTGAAAATATAATTATTTGATAGGGCCTATGAAATAAGAGTGTTTAAAGTGATTTTAAAAATAAAAGAAAGGAGAAAAATCATGTTGTTTTAAAAAGCCAGATAGATTTGAAGAAGACCAAGCAGAACTTCTAGAAATAAAGGTAGGACTGTGGCTCCCAGATGGCAGCTTAGGTAAACACAGCTCACCTCCTCTTACAACTAAACTATACAACAACCACCACTCAGATATGGCAGAAATCGAGTTGAATGGAGGTCCTGCAACCATGGAATTAAAGAAACCACATCCATCCAGACTGTGTAGGAGGGGTGGAGACATGGAGACATGGAACAGGTTGGTCCCACACCCACATGTGGTAGATAAAAATCAGGAGGAATATCTTGGGACTGAGGGGTCCCAGCCTCACACCAGGTCCCCCAGCCCAGGGTTCCAATGCCAGGAAGATAAATCCCTGTGTCTTCTGGTATAAATCTTTGTAGATCGAGTCAAAGGAAGAAACTTCTGGATCCCCAGGCAGTTCCTCTTAAAGGGTCTGCACGTGGACTTACTCAGGCTCACTCTTTCTGAGCTCCAGCACCAGGGCAGCAGCTTGAAAGGCATCAGTGGCACACGAGGAAGAACTGAAGTTTCTGGCATCATTGCAAGAGCTGGGGGACAGCTTTCTCCTAGACAGAACTGCTGGCAGAGGCCATTCCTTCTCTTCTGAGCCCTCCCCTCACAGAGCCACAGAGTGTGGGAGCACCATAACTGAGACGCCATCCACCTGGCTCACACTGTTTGCCCCTCCCTGGTGATTCCCTGAGACTCTGCTCCACCCAACTCACAAGCCCACCCAAGCAGCAAACAGTGTCTTTTCCATACAAATGACTTGTATTGGCTCATGCTTCTCATCTTTCTAAATCCTCTCAAACAAGCAGCAGCTGGCCTTAGTGAGCCACCATATCTTGTTAAATGGCCCCAGACCAGATAGCAGCTGGCCCTCCTTCATGGGCTGTCCTCTCCAGGGCACCTCCAAAACCAGCACAAGAAGCAGCTGCTGCAGAGTGCTTTATAGCTTAGTCCAAGTGGCCCCAGACAGAACAAAAGTGGGCACTAGAGCCCTGCTGAAGTAAGCCTACTCTGTGGATTGGGCTTCTGCACAGCTGATACTCCACAGAGGGTAGAGTTTGGTGGTGAGTGGTCAAAGTCAGTCCTTGCAGGTGACTGGCCCAGGTAAATCCCTCCCATTGACCTTCCAACAGCAATCAAGTCTCAACTATTAGAAGAGGGTGTACTCAGCCCACATAGAGGGCACACCTCAAGTACCCAACTTGGGTGATTAGGGGTGCTGTGCCACTGGACCCTACAGGACACCTACTACATTAGGCCACACTACTAAGACAAGGAGTTATAGCAGCTCTACCTAATACATAGGAACAAACACAAGGAGGCTGCCCAAATGAGGAGACAAATATGGCCCAAATGAAAGAACAGAACAAGAGTCTAGAGAAAGAACTAAACAATATGGAAATAAGCAATCTTTCAGATGTAGAGTTCAAAACACTATTATAAGAATGCTCAAGGAACTTAGTAAGGAACTCAAGAGCATAAAAAAGATCCAGTTGGAAATGAAGGATGTACTAATTGAAATAAAGAATAACTTACAGGGAATCAACAGTAGAGTGGATGAAGCTGAGAATCAAATAAATGATTTGGAACATAAGGAAGAAAAAAACAACCATTCAGAATAGCAAGTAGAAAAGAGAATTCCCCCCCCCCCCCAAAAAATGAGGATAGTATAAGGAGCCTCTGGGACAAATTCAAGTGTAACAACATTTGCATCATGAGAGTGCCAGGAGGAGAAGAGGAAGAGCAAGAAATTGGAAATCTATTTGAAAAAATAATACAAGAAATCTTCCTTAATTTGGTGAAGGAAATAGATGTACAAATCCAGGTAGCACAGAGAGTCTCAAACAAGATGGATGCATAGAAGAGCACACCAAGACACATCATAATTAAAATGCCAAAGGTTAAAGATGAAGAGAGGATCTTAAAAGCAGCAAGAGGAAAGCAGAGTTACCTACAAATGAGTACTCATAAGACTGTCAGCTGATTTCTCAAAAGAAGCTTTGCAGGCTGGAGGGATCGGGAAGAAATATTCAAAGTGATGAAAAGCAAGGACCTACAACCAAGATTACTCTACCCAGCAAAGCTACCATTTAGAATGGAAGGGCAGATAAAGAGCTTCCCAGACAAGAAAAAGCTAACAGAGTTCATCATCACCAAACCATTATTATATGAAATGTTAAAGGGACTTATTTAAGAGAAACATCAAAACTATGAACAATAAAATAGCAATAAGTACATATATATCAACAATTGAACCTAAAAAAAAATAAAGGAACAACAGAATGGAAACAGGATCATAGACACAGGGGATGGTTTGATGGCTGCCAGATGGGAGGCAGTATTGGGGGAATAGATGAAAAGGTGAAGGGATTAAGAAACACAAATTAGTAGTTATTGAATAGTCATGGGGATTTAAGTAAAGTGTAGGAAATGGAATAGTCAAAGAACTTACATGCATGACCCAAGGACATGAACAAACGTGTGGAGATTGCCTGAGGGAGTGGGGACTGCTGGGTGGAGGGGAGTAAAGGGGGAAAAATTAGACCAACTGTAATAGCATAATCAATAAAATATAATAAATAAATATATAAAATAGAAATAGATACTTTTCAAAAAAGTATACCAGTGATCAATAAGCCCATGAAAATATGTTCACATCATTAGTCATTATGGAAATGCAAATCAAAACTATAATGAGATATTATTTCACATCACCAAGAAAGGCTATAATAAAAAAAATAAAATAGAAATAAAAATGTAATCAATTAAATAAAAACTCAATGACTAGCTTAAACAGTGGACTAGATAGTTGAAAATAGAATCAATACACTTGAAAACAGATCAGAAAAATTGCTATTCTACTCAATGCAAAAAATCAAATACAGAAAATCCCAAGGAAAATCTAAACTAAAAATCATAATCTAGTTACCAAGTGGTAACGTTTTGCTAATATTTGTGTATGCATCCTTCCCTTTATATACATATATATAGCATATGTGTATTCCCTATATATAGCAAATGTGCATACATATAATGTACTTTATGACAAACATAATAAAATATTATAGTTTATTTTGATTTGGTGATTTGCTTTGAAAATTTTCCAGTTAATAACTCTGTTTCTTTAATTGATTGTCTTGTATTCCATTGATGTGTTATAATCTACTTAGCTATTCCCCTGTCTAAACTATTTAAGTTGTTTCCAAATTTTTACTCAATAAATATTACTGTACTACATATTTTGTACATATATTATATATTTAGTAAATATACTAAAACACTGCATTGTACACTTCAAACGAGTGAATTTAATAATATGTAAATCATATCTCAACTTTTTAAATAAAAAAAACAAGTAAAAGAACAGATTTGGCGATGGAGAAGAAAATGAGTTCCCTTTGAATGTGTGAACATCTTAAGTCTTGGGTGCCTCTGGAATGTCCCAATTAGATGCTCCACGCAGGCACTCAGAGTTACTTTACTACGGTTCTGGAGAAAAATTGAAAATTGTATGAGTTTTGAATCCACAGAAAATGTGAGATCATGTAGGAATAGTATAACAGTTCAACAAAATAGCTCCTTGGTCGTGCTCTCTGGTCGTGGCTTGGCAACACCTCAAGGCTGGTCTCTCATCACTGTGTCTCAGATATTTTTCTCAATAGTGAATTATATTTATTCATTAAACAAATATTTATTAATGTTCAGTATGGGATGAGGACAGGAGTTGAGGGAGTGAGCAAGCAGACATAGCCCCTGACTTGCAATCTAGAAAAGTAAACAGGCAATTATATTTTAGTGCAGTTGGTGCTATGACTAGGCGAACAAGCTAAGATACTCTACCCCTCTTTCCTCATTAGGCTGAAGTAAGCGCCTCTCCATGGTGGTCTCACAGCACCCTTTGCATGTGTTAATTAATTTAGCACATTATTTGTACTAAAATGTATCTATGTTTACACTTTCATCCTAACTGTAACTTTCTCAAATTTGTCTTAGTATCTCTATAAGCCATAACAATGCTGATTACATAATATGAACTCAATAGATTTTTTTTTCTGGTTATGGTTAAGAGTAGAGACTCTCACCCTGGCTGGTGTAGCTCAGTGGATTGAGCGCGGGCTGTGAACCAAAGTATGGCAGGTTCGATTCCCAGCCAGGGCACATGCCAGGGTTGCAGGCCACGGCCCCCAGCAACCGCACATTCATGTTTCTCTCTCTCTCTCTCTCTCTCTCTCCCCTTCCTCTAAAAATAAATAAATAAATCTTAAAAAAAAAAAAGAGTATAGATTCTCCAGTCAAATTACTTGAGTCGTAATCCAAGTTCTGACAAATTAGTTGCCTGACTTTGGGGCAAAATATCTAATTTATCTGTGCTCATCTGCAAAATAAGAATAATAATATCGCCTACCTTTCAAGGTTATTGTGAAGACCACAAAAAATTAATGTAAGTACCTGAGCCAGTGCTGGACATATATTGTCTGCTCCTATTATATTTACTTTACTAAACATCGTATATCTTGTCATCATCATTCTTAGTGTAATAGTTAAGCTGGCCAAATTTCAAAGAACAATTCCTAAATATGGTTATCTGTATTTCAAGAGATCTTCTTTCATACAAAGCATGAAGGTTGGTCAGATTAAATTTATGCAGAAAGTTGATCACAGTACTATTATGGAAGTATATTTGGCATAGAAACAAAATGAATAAAACTGATTTCAATTAACTGCCAGTAGATGGCTCTCTTAATTTATTTTCAGTTCAGATGTGTATTTTTAAGCCTCAGGTTGGTCACACCATCAAAAAGCCCCAGTAATAGGTTAGAAATAGCTCTGCAATAATTATGTAATTGATTTGTCTATCTTCTGGTAGGATTTGCAATCAATATCTGTAAATTCATTTGCACAAGTACTTTTTACATGGATAGTTAAAGAGGGGAGGGTGTTTGTTTTGTTTTGTTTACTTCTTAATACAACAGAAGGGACCACTTTTGGAAATGTTTTCATTGAAGCCTAGAATTTTTATTATTTTTATCTGTTATTATAGATGGATGAACATAATTTATTTATTTTTATTGTTGACATAATGTATTTCTTAAATTTTCCTTGGAAAATGTTTCATTTTTCTGGCTGTCTCATTTATTATAGCTTTAGAACTGTCTAATTCTTCTCTCAGTTTTTCTATGCATTACAAAGCTCAGCAATGACATAAAAATCTATATTTTCTTTAATATATCTATTAGTTGTTCAGGACCTTTGTATTCTCAGACCATTTTACCTTTATTTTATTGTGCTATGACTTTTGGGGGGCACTTACTAATTTTACTGTTAACACCTCAAATGCTGCTGACAGATACAGCCAGATATTCACTAGTTAAACCTTACAACCTTTAGAATTTACAGCCCTATCACTCACTGTTACTGAAAAGTTCTAGAACTTCTTTCCTCAGATTCTAAAGCCTAAGTAGACCTGTGCTCTACAGTTCCATTCCATCCTAGGCCAGCCCAGGAGCGAAGCTCAGTCATTTCACTGCTTTCACAAAAAAAACCTACTTGCATTCAAGCATTTGATGAAGATGTACAGTCCTAGAGAGTGGCCACAGGGCCAGGTGGTTGATCTTTCTTAATTGAGACAGTCTTGTGATTTCACTTCATATTAACTTTTTTCCATTTCTTCCTCATTTATTCAGAATTAAAAAATAAATTCAACCCGTTTCTTCAGATCTGTCAAGAGACCTTCTCAAGTTCCTCAGACTCCTCAACAGATCCCATGGGTACCACCTGTAAGGATGAGATGGCCCCCTCCCATGTGTTTTGAATCAAGGCAACAGGGGAGGCCCTGGTGTCATTCACTGATTAGGATTTGGATGCAGATTGCTCCCAGGGAGGAGGTATAACCTTGAAGGAGGCACCTCCCTTTGTCTAAGGTCAGTTCCCAGAAAGAGACAGAGACCTTGAAATCTAGTAGCATTTATATCCCTGAATCCTGCTGTCCCTGAAACCAGCTCAACTTCTAATCTTTCTGTAGTTTGGTCAAGTGCTCTACAAAAACAGGGATCCCAACTTCCTGGCACATGATAGACATTCCCAAAATAATTGTTGAAATAAAGACTTCATTTTACACCAAAATATAATGACAGGGGCAGCATTGACCCTCCCTTCTGAAACAATTAAAAAAGCACACAAATTATATTTCGACATTGGACATCAGACAGAACAGTATGATTCCTGAGAGAGAGAATACAAATAAAAGGTACTTCATTACTCCATTTTACTGTCAGGAGAGAGTTTCCATACTGTACAGCAAAAGGGGGAACCCAGGAAGAGCCTCATAATGCCTCCGAGTTGAGCAGATGGAGGTGGGGTCATGGAAGGACAGGGCAGCATACCAGAGAGGAGAATCTGGCACACAGAGAGTACTCTGGGAACCTGCAGAGGGTTCCCTTTAATCGTTTAGCTGAGTATTGACCAGAGTATATAAAAGAGGAACTATCCGAGGTGGGAAATGTAAAAAACAAACAAGCATAACTTTGAATTTATCTGTGGTTCAACCTTGGAAATAAACACATCTTTATAGTTTTCAATGCACAAAATCTCTAATCGTTTTTAATTTTTTAATGTTTTGGTTGTCAAATGACCTTTAATTGAAATATTTTTCTTCATAGTTCTTAACTGGCTGAGCATCACACTTTACCACTGCTGATGTCATTTATAATGTCATGAGGGTGGCGGCCAACAACTTTGCAGCCCATAGACTGGGCAGTCCGTGGGATCGCTTTAAAGGTTCGAGGAAGTTCTCTAGCTAAAGATAGGTGCCACATCTGTCTGGTAATGTTGACAATCTCATCAAAAGTGATTATTTCCACTGTGCTTAATGTTTTTTTGCTTCTTATGTCTGCTGGTTGAGGGCTTTGACGCTCAGGGCAGAGGCAGAAGACACCCCCAGTCTGAGCCTGTCTGTTCTGTATGGTCAGTTGCACTGTAATCCTCGGGCCCTTTCAATCACTGGTTGTTTTGGTGATGTCATCACCAACCTTTTTTGGAGACAGACCCAGAGGGTCGATCTTGGAGCCAGGGCAGATGTGGCACAGACTTCCCTGCCTGTGCACATCAAGTACAGGGCTTGATCTCGCTGGTGTAGAACTTCAGACACATGGAGAAAGTGGCTGGTGTCAAATGAACCCAGATTCAGGACCACCAAAGAAATTTGCACCTTCACTTCCTCTAAGCTGAAAGCCAAAGAAAGCTCTAATCATTTTTTTAAATTCTTGAATGAATGTAAGTCAGTAAAGCCCTTTTTCCTTAAGCTAGTTCTAGTTGGGTTTCTGTTGCTTGCAACCAAAGAATTTGAACAAATACACCTTACAATTCCACTTCCCAGAGTTTATCTTCAGGGCTAAACAAAGAATTCCAAAGATTTTGGTTATAAGAATGTCTATTATTTTGCCCTGGGTGGTGTGTCTCAGTGGATTGAGTGCCAGACTTCGAAGCAGAGGGCCACTGGTCTGATTCCCAGTCAGGGCACATGCCTGGGATGCAGGCCAGGTCCCCAGTGCAGGGAACGCTGGAGGCAACCGCACACTGAAGTTCCTCTACCTCTCTTTCTCCCTCCCTTCCCCTCTGTCTAAAAATAAATAAATAAAATTCTATTTAAAAAGGTCTATCATTTTAATGTTTATTAAATGTCAAAATTCAGAAACAAACCAAATAAAGATTTTCTATATCAATTTTGACAAATTAATAAAATTCTATGCAGTAACTAACATGACATTTTATCTTCTCATTTGACATAAAAACATGTTTATGTTATATTGGTGAATTTTAAATAGCAGGTTATAAAACAATGCATAGCTTTTTATTGTACATGTGCATATATACATATAAAGTATGGAAGAATATATTGTAAAATTTTAATAATTCTTATCCGTGGCTAGTAGAATTTCAGGTAGCTTTTGTTCTTTTTTTTTTTAAGTATCTGTATTTTCTGATTATTCCACAACAAATTTGTTTCAACTCTTTTTTTACACATGTCTTCTTATTTGATCTCTGAGTTCTGTTTTTGATCTAAAGTTTACCCCTGATTTTCAGTTCATTTGAGAAGCAGAGATTGACACACTTTTAGTCAGGTGAATAATTAAGCCCTTTCCTATTCAGGTTACAAGTTCCTCCTATTGCTCCAAATCCTCTTCCAGAGCTCTACTACAGGCAAAATAAAAGTTAAGTAGATGGTTATTCTCTCACTAATATCCTAAGGAAGGGTTGTTATGGAGTCGAAGGTGTATGTTTGATAAAATGGGGCCAGGGAGGTTTTAAACTGTTACCAAAACACATTGAAACAGCTCAGTTATTAAAGCTTAGAAATGATCTAATGCTTTGGCAAATATTGAAAGTGACCTATGTCCCCAGGGGGAAGCACATTACGCCTAATGATTCAATGTCCCAGATTTTCCAGAAAAGACCTGATTTCTTTTTTTTTTTTTTCATAACAAAGGTCATTCCTTTATTGGATTTTAACTTTTATATCTCTGGAAGATTTTCTCTGTAAATTAATTCATGCATTTCAATAAAAACTCTTTTGCTAGATTACAAATCCCAGTGTTTAATTTAGAAAAATGATCACCAAGGCATTGGTGTTGGAACAATTAATCCTCGGCTGGGGTAATTGGGTATTGTCCAGCAGGATCAGGGAAAGATATGAGTGTGGTGAATGAATATTAAAAATCTAATTTTGGACTCACACTTTGGTAACCACAAGAAACTACCACCTTGAGCTCCCAAACAATTTATACCGTAATTACTTTTGACCATGAATTCTAGGCCCAGATACAAAGCTAACCAGCTGCATAAAGGAGGCTCAATCAGTCAATAGTTGTTGCTTTCCATACCCTTATCACTCAAGTAGAATTTTAAAAAATGATTGATCATCTTTTCTGGGTCGTTTTGAGAGTTAAGTGACATGTTGAGTGTACACATGATTTTAAATGTTCTGTTCGTTTTTGCCAAGGAATCCCTTGTTAACATCTTACTATGAAAATTAAAAAATAAAACAGAAAAGTTGAGCTATTCTGGTTGAAGAAGATATAAAGGGCAGAAGCCCTTCATACGGATTTGGTATGTAACCCTTGCTTCTTCCCATATTTATTGGAAAAAAATTAAAACAACAAAAAAGAATAAAAATCACTAACAATTCTACCACATAGAGAACTCTACATGGACTGTATTTTTCCAGACCCTAAATAAACCATATCTTCAAATGAACTTGATCAGGTGACTGATTGAACAGAATGTAATCTCTTCCCTCTTGCCCATGGGGCTGGGATAAGTGAGATGATGGGCCAAGGGTCAGAGTGGGGAAAGCAGATTTCATCCTCAAACCAGGCAGCAATGAAACACATGGCCAGAAAGAGGAGACAAAGGCCAGAAGCTGCTGGGTAATGAATCTGACTGAGAATGCAGACTGAAACAAACCTAGAGAGCTCTGGCTAATGGCTAGAAACAGGAGTAGTGTTCCCTTAGATTTCATTGTCCAGCATCTCTAAACTCTAAGTTCAATCAGACTACTATGAAGATTCAAGGTTATCAAATGATTAAATTTAAAATACAGCCATTTTGTTAGGCTTATACAACCACATTCTGAATTTTTGATGAAAGGTTTGGCTGCTGTAAAAATGTAATTTTGAATATGTAACAGGGTGCAGGCAAGGGGCGCGGGCAAATGGGGATTTGTAATGGAGTGCAGAACTCAGGGTTTCCAGGAAATATTAGAAAAAAAATATATAGGAGGTCCTCACCCCAAGTCTGACCTGGAGGATGGGACTCATTGAGCAGAGCCATTGAGAGTTGTTTTGAATAGCAACAGTTTTGCAGAGAACCTGTAGAATGGTCATTTAACACATCTATAACCTTTAACTGGTTTCATAGATATGTTAAATAGCTATGGCCAAGGTTTGAGCAGGGGGAGGATAGGAGTGACTTCAACCCATGAAGCACCTGGGAGGCAGCTCCCCCTGGTTACAGCACCTGTGTAAAAGCTTGCAGATGATTGGCTCTACGCCATGCAGCCACACCTGCCTGAACTTACTATGACAGCCTAGTAAAGCTGGAAGAATACGGGAGTGCTGGCAGGTGTAACTGATTGTGGGAGGAGTCAGAAGTGGGACTGCAGAGGAAGATTGGCGCTGGGATTTAAACCCAGGCATGGTAGCCATGCTGGGGCTCTTTGGGACCACATGGTTTTGGCGAAAGTTGGGACTGCAGATTTAGGGTGCACCCTTTTGCCATGTTGCTTAGGAAGCAGGAGAGACTTCGCTTGGAAGAGAAGGGGTGAAAGGATTCTTGCTGGTGGGCCATGAGAAGGTACCACATGATTTTGAATTACTGGAGATCACAGCGACGACAGAGCTGCTGGTGCCAGAATCGAGGAGCTTCCTGAACCCCGGACTTCTTTTCCTGAGATATGGTACCCCGGACTGGGCAAAGGGGAGAAGGAAGGACTGTGTGTTTGTGGGTATTATGAAGGACTTTAGTATTTTTAATGAAGACATTAAGTCATTACTCTAAGTCTGTGTAACTTTTTAAATAAATAATCCCTTTTCTTTTCACCAATCTCTGGCATTGAGAGACGTCTTTCCCTAGCAGCGGGCAAGGTGAACCTTAGTACAGGGTGGGGGACCCCCGGAGCACAAGGGTGGGTCCATTTGGTAATAGTATATCATTCACCCTCTACCCCAGGTCTGTTCTGTAACAAATATACTATGAATTATAAGGACAAAAGAAAGATAACTTTTTTGTATTATTTTCATTTAATGGAATGATTTTCAAGTTTCTTCAAATATGGTAATTGTAATAAAAGTACCAAGCATTTATTGGTAAATAATGTATATATTTTCATTCCAATGAATATAAGTGGATGAAGTTGAAATAAATGCTTTGAAGTTTAAAAAAAGAGTAAGAATTAGGGTGAATATTTCCCAATACCCCTTGCCTTCTACTTTGTTATATCTCTAAGAAAAGACAAGGAATAGAGCTTGAAAGAAATATACTAAGGCCCAAATAAATAAAGGCTTTTCTATACCAGTTGTTTGAAAATTACTATTTTTGGTCTACAAAAAGATATTAAAATATTAAAACCAGATATGATTCTGATTTTTGGGTTAAAACATTTGTCTGGAAACTTCCAAACTATGTACATAAAGGTTCAAAACCTTTCTGTAACATTTGATTATTGTTCTGCACCTTTCATTACCCTCCTGCTTATATTTAGCCATTCTCTTTACTCTAGCATGTCCTTCCTAACCCATCCAGACTGGGCTGAATGCCTTCTACGTGCTCTAAGCCCCTCTATGTATACTGCTATCATTTCTACTTACCTCTTTGTGTTGAAATTATTTGTTTATAATCTGTCTCTTTGGCTAACCCATAAGTTTCTGTATGGAAATCCTCCAGAAACCCCAGATGAGATTGAGTTCCCCTATTTTAAGTGTCTGTGATTCCCTATAGTTTTCTTTTAGAACACTTAAGGGTGTGATTTTTTTTTTTGTAACAGGGATGGTAATTACCTCTCCCCAGTACTACATAAATAATCATTTGGGCTGAAGCTTTCCCTTACACACCACAATCACTTTCCTTACTGCATTCTCTTTATTTTCAAAAAAATTATTTGAAAACACAAAAAGAATGTTATGTGTTTCTTGCTCCTTTATTAAAACAATAGTTGACTTTTGTGCAGAGATTTAAAAGTCAAATGATACTATGAGACTTATAATTTTTTTGTCTGTGGCCATACCACCCTGAACATGCCCCATCTCGTCTGATCTTGAAAGCTAAGCAGGGTTGGGCCTGGTTAGTACTTGTATGGAAGACATAATTTTTTAAAAGCAGTAACTGTTCTTCCTACTCCATCTCTAATTCTCACTTCTGAAGAGCAACATATTTTTCATTATATTAGCTGAATATTCTTCTGGTACTTGCTTCCATTTTCCTAAATAACATTCCTATATTCCTGCTATTTCAAGATCTCTCAGTTTTGTATCTTTTGGCTTCCTGCCATGGAGGATGGAGACTAAGCCGTTTTACAACACAGCCCGCTCCACATCCCATCACACACATTTACACACATTCTTTTCCTCCTCCATTTTCCCCATATGATTACTTTTCTGTAAATTTTGGCTAATTCAACCTGACCATACAGTATATAATAATTACACTTCCTTTCTTGCACAATCTTTTGTTTCTCCTGGAATTAACAATTGTCTTTATTGTTTACTTAGTTTTTCTGTATAACTAATTTATCCCCAAACATTCTTCCAGAATTATACATTTCTTCTCATAATGTTCAAGTACATGTAATTGTTTTTTTAATTTTATTCATTTTGTGGCAACATCCCTGGTGGAGCCTTCTGTTCCTTTGCCCCAACACCAATACAATGTTCTCTAGAAATGTGCAAATATCCCTCTGGATCTCTTTCATGCTCATCCTGGGGAGTCCCTTCTTCTCCCTGTGTTGGATCCCCTATTTTCTGAATTCTACATCTTTCTTTCTTATTTTGCATCCTTGCTTTATGGAGCACATACTCCAGTAATTCCTGAGAAAGGGGACATGTTAAGTACAGTCTTTAAAGACATGAATATCTGAAAATGTCTTTGTTCTAGCCTCATACTTGAATGCAAGTTTGGCTGAATAAAGAAGTCTAGATTGAAACTATTTTCCTTCGATTTCCCAAGACATTGCTCCATTGTCTTCTTGCATAGAGCATTGCCAGAAGAGTCATATACTTCCACATTCAAGCTCTTTGTTTGTGGCCTCTTTTTTCTCTTTGGAACTTCTTTTTACTCTAATTTTTAAAATTCATTTGAGAAGGGGTGAAGAGAAAGGGGGGGGATCAATCCATTGTTCTACTTATTTATGATTTCACTGATGGCTTCTTGTACATGCCCTGACCAGGAATCAAATCTACAACCTTGTTGTATCCAGACTACATTCTAACCAACAGAACTATCTGGCCAGGACCTGGAACTTCTTTTTATTCTAGTAAATAAAACTTATGTGGTAATTTGGTGTGGATCTTTCAAAATCTCTCGTGCTAGCATTTAGTGGGCTTTCTTACTCTGGAAAGTCATATCTTTCCAGTGTGGAAAAATTTCTTGAATACTACTTTGATCATCTCCTTTCCTGTTCTCTCTTTCTTTCTGAAATAGAATTATTTATTATTTAGATGTAAAATTGTTTTGAATTTTCTCTTCTATTTTCCATTTCTTCTACATTTTATTATTATTTTTTGGTTCTACTTTCTCAGAGATTTCCTCCAATTTTACATTTCAATTCGAGCTTTTAGGGATTTCACAGCATGAATCATCTTGTTATTACAGATGGTCCTCAACTTATGATATTTTAACTTACAATTTTTTAACTTTACAGTGGTGTGAAAGCAATACACAGTTGGTAGAAACTGTACTTTAAATTTTGAATTTTGATCTTTTTCTTGGCTAACAATCTCTCTATTGTGATGCTAGGCAGTGACAATAAGATTTCACCCAACTGTGGGTTAATACAAATGTTCTGAGCACATTTAAGGTGGGCTAGGCTAAGCTTTGATGTTCCATAGGTTAGGTGTATGAAATAAATGTATTTTCAACTTCCAATGGATTTATCAGTATGTAAACCCATCATAAGTTGAAAGGCATCTTTAACTTTCCCCTCTGCAAGATTATCTTTGAGCTTTCTCTACACTAGCATCTTAGTTCTCACTTACTCATCTGCTTCCATGCTCCAAATTTTGTGTTGCCTTCTCTCCCACTCTCTTGGCCCTTTTTGATTTATGCCTTTTGGGGGTCACTTTACCAGGACTTCAGGATAAATCCATAGTGAATGCTTGTGTTCAATCTATCACATCCAATCAGGACCTTTTGTTTATTTCCCACTGTAACAGTCATACTTCTTCTCAAGGCAACATGGATCTCTCTGAGTTACAGGGGAAAGATTAAATGCAAGACAGTGGGGAAAGTGCAAATACTACTATTTCAAGATATCTTATAAAGTTTCCAATGGTGCTGAAGCCAGCTCATACTAGTTCACAAAAAATAAATGGTTTTATTTTCTGGAATTTTGTAACAAGTTGTTAGACAACCATTACTTAAAATTAAATTAAATAAACTTACAATGTTTAATATAGCTTACAACTTACAATGAAATAAATTGTTAAATACAAAAATAATAAATACGCAAAACTCATCACTTCATTATTAGTGAAATATTATATAATATACTATATATTTCTTTCCAACTTCATGTTTAATGAAATCATATTAGTAGCTTAAAGTGGCCATAGTTGGGAGTATTTGTAACACAGAAATTTTTAAAAGCTACAAACAACAGATTGTAACTAGGTTTTTTTTTTAATGGTCTAGACTTAAGAAACTCATGGAGAAAAATATTAATAATGCCAATTAAACTTAAAAATGTGTTGTGTCTATAGCAGTTAAGGTGTGACTATTACAAAAAAATGAGGATATATTCTTCCAGGATTCAAAAACTATTACCTCAGTGATCCAAGAAATCACTCAGGCACTGACAAGAAAGTGAAATTCTGATGTTCTTCTTTTTGGCTCACTTTCTTCATACTCTTTAACTTATATGAAAATATCAACCAACTTCTGGTTGTAATCACATTTATTTGTCAATTGGAGCCATAGGTTGGGCATGTATGTAAGAATTTTGCAGAAATCAATGACATCTTTCTATGAGAATCAAGAGGCTATAATGATTTTATAATAAAGCATATGTTATTATTTGTAAATTGTGTGCTACACATCCTTTAGGAAAATTTTATGTATACACACATACATTTCTTAATTTATTTTTTAGGGAGCTAGATCTTAAACATTTATCACTGTCTATAACTTTTCCTATGCTGTGAATTCCATGGGGGCAGTAACTGTTTTTGTTTGATTCCCCAGGCCTCACACAGTTTCTATCACCTAATAGGTACTCCGTAAACATTTATTGAATGAGTTAATGAAAGCTCAGGGACCTTGCCTTATTCATTTTTACGTCCAAAAACTAGCACAGTGTTTGACACAAATTAGGTCCCGAAAAATAATGTTTGCTGACCTGAACTGAACTCGAGTCATATTCTTCTAATTCTGAAACAATCCCATTATAATCAAACATATCAAGAAAAAGAGTGAGATGAATTATTTTTTCAGGCACATGGATTGTTTTCACGGCTGCTTTGTAAGTCACTTGCCGTAAAAAGTCCAGGGTAGAAGCCAGATCTCCTGATCCCTAAAACAGTGCCCTATTCATTCGACTCCCTATTTCTTAGAGGCACCAGTATTCTCTACCACCAATTTTGGACAGGAAAGCTACTTTCTTACTTTGTGGCTACAAGATTTTTGCTTAAGATAAATGACAGTACACAGGACAAATCAAATAATGATGTCTATTATTTCATAAACCCACACAGTGTTCCTTATAAAACTGTGCTATATACTCTGGCTGGTGTGGCTCAGTGGACTGAGTGCCAAACTGTGAACTAAAAGGTCGCTGGTTTGATTCCCAGTCAGGGCACATGCCTGGGTTGCAGGCCAGGTCCCCAGTTGAGAGACATGTGAGAGGCAACCAATCAATATATCTCTTCTACACTGATGTTTCTCTCCATCTCTTTCTTCCTTCCTTCCCCTCTCTCTGGAAATAAATAAATAAAATATTGTTTTTAAAGTGTTATAAATCCAGTAGCCTGGTTTCTTTCAACAATGCTATAAGGTAGGAATTGTCCTTACATTACAAATGAAGACACTGAGATTTAGAGAGGTTTATGAACTTGCCTAAAGCTTGCACATGCTAGGTAGCAATACTAGAATTTCAAGCAATTCTGACTTAAGACAAATCCCCATGTATTTCAATTAGACAGTGTGTCTTAAACATCAGCTGTTTATATACCATTGTTCCTATACTACATTCAGGCCTTGGCCATGCTGATTGTAGTATCATTTACTTCATATTTATCTTGGACTTTTTTGTTATTATTCAGCCTACTCTGAAACAATAATATCCATGAAATAATGAGTTCATGTGTTATATTCTTCCAATATATATTAAAATGAATACATCATTATTAAAACAAAATTTACCTGCTTACTAACTAAAATGACTTGAAGTAACATCATATATACACACACACACACACTTTCCTGAAGCAAACACTGCTTCTTGCATTGTTGCAGATTTAAACTGTATTGGGGTGGGAGGAAGAATAATGGTCACAGTTTTGGGTTATTCTTCCATTTCCATCCTAGAGTAAAAGAAAAGAAGTTAATCTATTTTACTTAGAGGCAGCCTGACTAATACATCCTGAGCAAATTCCCACTGCACAGAACAAGGAAGCTTACAAAACCTTCTCCCAGGGTCATTGAAACCTCCCAAGCAAATGAATTGGAATTAAGCTTGGCAAAGATTATTAAATGCCACCAGTGTTAGACAATTGAAGGTTTCTGCAACAAAAACAGAATTCAAGAAAAATAAAACCAAATTGTTGGAAAGTACCTACAGTGAGAGTCACACAGGATTCAAAAATGTAAAAAAGCTTCCAGGAATTTGTGCTGCCCAGCTGGAGTTGATCAAATTGTTTCTGTTCTTTCCTGTAAGTATGTTGGAGGAGGATGTAGCTGGAGTGTCTTTCTTGGCTTTTGAGTGGGAGGTACAATACAGCATTGTCAAGAGATAGTGGCAAAACAAAAAAGGAAAAGCTAATTTTTATGAACTGTTCAAAAACTAAATTCATATCTCTGTGGCAGAGCCCAGATTTGGTTAAGTAGATAATTTGGAATGTTGCCCAATGCATTTCAAAGGGAAAAAATTTAAAAAGCACCAAAAATCACAAAAGCCAAGATCATAGCGGTAAATACTATAGATTGTTTTAGAGCTTGTGAAATATAAATGTTTGCATTTGGTTCAGTTTTAATATATTTTCTTTATGGTACCTGTCAGTCCCTTCACAATATGATTTCTACCAGCTAATCAGTCCTCTCCTTACCTCAAACATATTTGGGTCCTATGCCCGATACCAAATTGAGCCCAGGCCCAGGATCACTGGCACCAGAATTTCACTTACCACTGGACTTAAATAATCATAACTTACAAATCTTACTACTGCCAACCTTTCTTTTCCTAAAAGGAAAAATCCCCTGTAGAATTTAGAGCTAGGAGGAGTAAGTACTGTTTTTCTTAAGGAAGCAGAATCTTTCACAATAACGAGAATTTCAAGAGTGAGTGTGTGTTTTCATCTTGCCCTGATTAACTAAATGGCTAGCAATGTAAATGACAAACCAAGTGACTTCCAGTTGCTATAGAATCATAACAAAAAATGAGATATAATTTCCCCCCTTTCTTGTTGGGGGAGGGACTGTGGGTGTGGGAGAGGGGAGGGTAGTCTGCATTCTGTTTGGTAAGATCTAGGCTTCCTATACCTAGTTAAGAGGATGCTGCTTTTGAAATCTAGGTTCTTGGAGATTTGTTGGCTTGGCATAAAGGGGAATAGCTTCTGGTTTTGAGAGGGGGTGGCGGGTTGGAGCAGAAATGGATTATCCAGAGTGGGCAGATGGGCAGTGCTAGGCCCTCTAGTTGTGTGGCTCTGTACTCTGCTTCTTCACAGTGGCCTGGAAGTCATAGACATTTTGATTGGCAAAGGCTTTGTGTGTACCTGGGGACCGAACACTAAGCTATAAATTTCTCTCTGTAGTGAAGGTCTTAGTTGCCAAATTTGGCACAGAGGGAGTAGATAATATCTTTGGCAGAAGCAGCCACCTTTGACCAGACTATATAGATTAGTACAATATGGGTTTTGGCAACAAATCAATGGAATGAGAACTCCACACACCTATTCCCCACATCCATTTTCCTTAATTATGTAAACCTTAAGTTTCTTATGAAGAATGAGGTAGGACTTTATAAAAATGACAATAATTGAATTGCCAACCCTGATAGGTGAGATCCCAAAGGATTTCATTTAATCAAGAAAAATATTAAGTCCTGGCCAGGTGGTTTGGTTGGTTGGAGCATCATCCCATACACTGAAATGCTGCGGGCTCAATCCCCTTGGGACATATACAGGAGGCAACTGATGGATGTTTCTCTCTCACACTGATGTCTCTCTCTCTCTCTCACCTTTCCTCTTTCTCTCTAAAATCAATAAAAACATATCCTCAGGTAAGGATTAAAAAATAAAATAAGAAAAATATTGAAGTGTGATATTTCCTACACTTTAGTTGTATTAGTTATTTAATGCTGTGTAATAACATTACCACAAACCAAGTGTGGCTTAAAACATTACTCAGTTACT
Organism: Phyllostomus discolor; assembly: GCF_004126475.2. NCBI lineage: Eukaryota > Metazoa > Chordata > Mammalia > Chiroptera > Phyllostomidae > Phyllostomus > Phyllostomus discolor. The sequence continues at coordinate 45,554,775 of NC_040907.2, read as the reverse complement.
ATCTCATAGTTTCTCTAGGTCACACATCTGATCACAGCTTACCTCAGTTCTCAGCCCCAGGACCTCTCACAGGGCCGTGATCAGGAGTCAGCCAGGGCTGAGCTCTCAGTCTGAGGTTTGACTGGAGAACGGCCTTCTTCCAAGTTCACATCATTCAGTTCCTTGCAGGTTGTTGAACTGAGGCCTCAGTGCTTCTCACTATTGTCTTCAGTTCCTTGCCTCAGAGACATTTCCTTGTAGTGACTTACTTCATCAAAGCCATCAAATGAGAGACTCACTAGGGAGAGTCTCTAATTGATCTAGAGTGTTAGCCACTGAACTGCAGAGGAGTAAAGGGAAAAATTAATTTCTTTCCTTCCCTACATTGCTCAGCAAATACTTGGAACTGATTAGACATTACTCCCACTTTTCAGATGAGGAAAGTTGTTGATAACTGCCCTGCCTGGTATCAGAAGCTGTAACCCCCACCAAGGCTAAGGCTGAGGGAACGATCTTGGAACTGTAAGCCACCAAGGAGACAGGCTTATCTCCCTGGCAGGAGTGCTGCTTCTGCTACTTCATTCATAACTGGCCCCCAATGCTTGGTCGGCTGAACTTACCAGCCAATGACGGGTAAGATTCCCCAAGGGGGAAACAATCTGAGACAGGCACGATCACGTGGGAGGCCCCCAAGAAAGGAATTTGGGGGCTACAGCAAAAGGGGGTGATGGACCCTCGCCCCTCGGTTTTGACATACCCTGAGTCCTCATCATCTGGGAGAAAATCTCCTTATCTCTTGGTTGCCTTAGTTCCCTTGCTCCACCTAAGCCTGAAACAATGACAGGGTGGTGCAGTTCTGTGCTGAAAAGGGAGGGTTCCCCGGGTGATCAGGCCTAAGAAAGAATATGTAAAATCCTGTGAAACCTGCTTTGTTTAGGATGCTCTCAGTTGAATGATGAGGGTCCAGGGAAGAAGTAAGTTTGTTCCTTAAAGTTTTTTTACAGCTCTTTGACCCTGACTCAAAATAGGCACTCAGACTTCCTTGTTACCTATTGTTTGATACTTACTTCCCAGCAATGAGTAATGAGCTTTACCTGAATTCTTATGCAAATGAAACCAATAAAAAGCCTCTCTGGAGGGGGAATGGGGTGCTCTCCACACCAGAGAGAGTGGCCATTCTGTTCCTACTTCCCCACAGGACTTGGCTGTCTCTGTGTATGTTTTTCTTTTGTGTCGATGAGCCATCCACAGTGTTCTGCGGTCACTGCCAGTTGGTGAGCACACGTCAGAAAGTGGTATAGAAGAAATAACTTATCAAAAGCGATACTATTAAATTTTTAATAGAACTATTGTTTGTACCCAGGTCTGTATCATCTTCAGCCTGTGTCCTTAGTTCCTATTGCCTTCTTCATTAAAAAAATAATAATAGTAATTGCTAGGGTAATGGGTGACACCAGCTGTAAAAGAATTCACAAAGAGAAGAAAGTGTAGAGAATAAAATTGTTATTCACTGTCCAAGAAAAGAGAGGGGCATGGTGTGGAGACATATACCAGCATCGAGGGGTGGGGCTTTGAGCTATTATTAGGTTATAATTGGGTTAAAAAAGTGGGGAGAGGGAGTTGCTGTTATATGGCCCCTGGGCTGTTGGGCCATTGTACAGGAGGCTGCAGTTTGTTCCAATGTTATCTTCCACCTGTGGCTGCAGGAAGTGGTTAGTTCTGTTCTTGCTTTACAGTGATTTCCAGGCCTGGGGACATAAACTCAGAGGAGTGAAATGGCAGTCTTGCTTAACAAGGTCATAGGCCTGCTAGGCAAATGGGGCTGACTATGCTTTCAGCAATAATCATCAGTTACTACCTTCTTAATAGATAATATTTTCCCAAAGTGTGAATACAGCTTTCCTCAGCTAGCAAAATAATTCATTCAAAATGGTTTCTTGGAAAATACTGTGAGATTGTGGAAGCTCATCCTTGCTGTTCTCCCACTTCGATTTGTGCTGGTCTGTTTTTCCTCTGGGGACCTTCCCTGGCGTTTCTCTCTGAGGCATATTCTGGGTCAGGGAAGTCTCCCTAGGCCCTTCACCTGCCTCTGCCTACCCATAAGGGTGGCCTGTGTCCAAGGGTGGAGTCTTCCCTGGCCACCAAATGTAATAACTATTTTCTTTTCCCATTCTTCCCACACTAGTTCCTTTCTGGTCTTCATAAGTGGCCCTTTCCACCCATGAATATCCAAATTACAATGTATTTTAGAGAAAACTCTCTGCCCCTCTGAAACCTTCCTTTCTTTGTGGCAGACCTCTGACTGCTATATTCACATTTTACTATAGATAGTTATCACTGTTTGAGGTCTCACAGCTGACTCCATTGACTGAAAACAACACACTGAAGCCAAGATTCTGACCTACAAAAACATTTCCTCAATAGCCTGATATGAAACAAAGACAATCCCACTGAGGCCTTTGACCCAAGCTGCACGAGCCTGTGGAAGTTAATTGTTTGGTGATTTCCTGTACTTGAGGAACAAATGCTTCCTTTTCCAACAATAGACTCACTAAAGCCTCAGTCAATGCAATGAAATGAGGGACTGGAAGAGTAGCCTGTATTCAAATAACACTGAGTGGTAATTTAGACCATAATGTTTGCAGGATCATAAAGGTAACTACAGGACCACACAGTGTGAGAATTCTTAATTATAGTTCTGAATATTTCCGGAGGGGCTGTGGCCCTCCTATCAATGACTCCTTGATTTTTTTGCACCCTGTGGAAATCAGAACCTCTTTCTTACAAAAGAGAAAAAGGTGGGTGTGACTAGTATGCAAGCATAAACTACCAAGGAGACCAAACTCTAAAGCATAAAACAGAAGAACCTTTATGAACTGAATTTTTACTAACCAGTTTTTCCTTTTGTCTTATCTTGACAAAGATGCTTTCCTTGACCAAACTTTAGTGAGATTCCTCTAAGCCCTCTTTTCAACTAGGCCTTTACCTTGGACTTCAGTGTCTGCCTTTGTGGGCCCACATTGCCCAGTTTTAGAAAGAATCTTGCTAAGTCACTTTAGAGAGATTCCCCACCCCTGATATCTGGTCAAATGCCTCATCTGCCATCTCCCTGGTAACACGGGATCACCCTGGCCTACAATCAGCAAGAATTTTCCAGTTACTGACTGACCCCACCACCCACCTCCAACCTCTCCCCACCCCGTCCTGTTTGTTTCCCATAAATTGTCACTTTTCCATATAGTACGGGTAAAGACTAACTGGAACTTTAAGCAAATGTAATCAGTAGAGGCATCTATGGGATGAGCTGGGGCTTATGGAAGTTTTCACATTCTGTGTAAGTATGAGAACCCTACAGGAAGAAATCTATGTTTATAATAAAGCTTTATGGTTCTAACTTTCCCTTCCCTTAACTTCCTTTTCCCTTCTATAAATAGCCCTCCCTCTTGGCCGGAGTGTGTATGTGGCTTGCAGAGCCCGTGTGCACTGGGTAGTAACCCTTTCTGTTTCCCAAATAAATCCTTGTTGGTGACAAAAGACCTAGCTGATATTTTTTTCAGTCTATACTGAGGTTTCATTCCCTCTGTTGCAATAGTTTCTAAATAAAATATTTTTATACCACTTTACTGACCAACCCTGTTTTTCCTTTGATATCCACTTTAGTGGTCCTATGTTGTAGTCACATTGAATTATTCTCCACTTCTGAGAACATGTTTTGCTTTTCCACCCCACCCTGCCTCCTAACCTGCTTGGGAATGTCCTTGTTTCACTCTGCTGCCTGGTTGGCTCCTAGTCATTCTTTAAGACCAAGCTCACATCATTTATTAACCAAGTCCCCTCCTTTCCATTTCTAAAATCACTACCAGAGCTCAGACCCTCAAAATGTCTTGGCTGGATGGCTGCCAACAATTTATATTCACCAGGTCTCTACTGTTTAACCCCTTCAAATCTATTTTCCACCCACCAGCCAGAGCAATTTATTTAAAATACAAATTTGGTCATCTTATCCCTTACTTGAATTCTTAATGTCTTTCCATCAGCTACTAGGCAGAGCCTAAACTCATTAACATAAAATGTGAAGGTGATTCTTGAACTTCCTCCTGCTTATGTCTCTGCCATTTCATCTTTCACCCCTTCTTTCCTGCTACTTTTCCCTCTATAAGATGAAATTGCACTAGTCTCCCTCTAATACACATTCTCTGCCCCTCTTCACTACCACACTATTTCTGTTTTATATCTTTGCTTAAAGTGGCCTCTAAGAAATCTTCCCTAACTGTCTCTTTTCAAATATATAGGAATATTATATATAATATATACACATAGGATAATGTGTATTCCTAAATGCATATGTTATAGGAATGTTCTCTCTCTATATATGTATATAATATCCACCACCATGAATATACATCACCATTTCTGTATTTAAGAACACAATTTAAACACATACATTTCTGTATGTGTTTTTTTTAAGATTTCATTTATTTATTTTTAGAAAGGGAAGGGAGGGAGATAGAGAGAGAGAGAGAAACATCAATGTGTGGTTGCTGGGGGTCATGGCCTGCAACCCAGGCATGTGCCCTGACTGGGATTCGAACCTGCGACACTTTGGTTCACAGTCCACGCTCAATTAATGTGTTGTTTTATATTTATTAACTTTTCTCTGTTCCCAATAAGATTATCTCAATCTAAGGGCATGGACCAGGTCTCCTCAGTATCTAACCTACCATAATGTACAATGTAACCTTGATAAAATATGTATTAAGTAAAGAAATAAAAGGAATACTAGAAGTTCCTTTTTTAACAGAACCTGAAGATTTTACTGTTTTCATAATAAAAATATGAAGCTTAGAATAGGATCACTTGGACCTTTTTCTGTTTATACCCTCCTAATTCAGAATGCTTGCATCTCTTAATAGCCAGCATTCTCTTGGATCAACAGTTGGACTCAACACATTCAAGCCTCAGCACAATCTTCTTTGCAGTTTTAACCTTTTTGCTAAAAATTGGCTTAGTCTGTTCACCATAGCCACTCTGCTTCCTGTCATAATGCCGCTTTCCCTGTGCACACAGAGCATCCTGCCCTTGCACTCTGTCACTTTGTGGGGTTGGTGTTTGCCACATTTCTTACAGAAAGTCTTGTGGGTTTTAGGAACTTCACGATGTTGGTGAGAGTGCTATCGCCATGGAAAGAGCTAGAAGCTTCCTTATTTTAAAAGTATTTTTTCTCCACATAAATATTTCAATAACTGGGACTTTATCTGGGTTACTAAGCTCCTCTTTTTAATTGCCAACTCTCCAAGAAAGAAACCATCAGTCACTCACCCTTGAGTGTGAATTCAAGTTGCTGACTACCTGGCTCACACCAGTAGGAGCTGAGAGGCTAACTGGAATAGAGGGAAATACTTTTGCCATTCTTATTGGTTGTACAGCACTTTTGAATACTCTTCTTATATTTGGTGATTTCTCTACCCAATTGAATAGAAGCCAAGCCTTATGTTCTCAACCTTCCTTGCAGATATGCTTCTCCAATTTGGTACATTTGTACCAGACTTTGAACTGGCATCTTGGGAGATAAAGAAGCAGTCAAGACCCAGTGTAGCAAGAATGAAGCAGGTGCATTTGGATTTCCAGGGATCAGTAGTAGAGGTTCTATTAGGAGGGTCCATGGCCCACATTAGAGTCAGTGGTGGAAGCTGTGCTGTTTCTCTGGTACAGTTCTGTCTTGACATTTGGACATTGGTCCTCTAAGCCTGGTTCTCTCACCTTCTGGGAGATCCTGTGAACTTGATGTCTTTTTAGTATCCTTTTCAGTTAAACTAGTTAGAATATATTCCTACACATTCTGCCTAATACCATTGACTAATAGAAGTAGGGAGATAGAAGGAAGTACTTATTATGGTGCTTGAGTAAGACAAACCATAAGAAGGATGAGGGACTTAGGATGAGGGAGCAGCAATATAGACCATAAATCCTCGGAGGAGCAGGGGGATCATTACACTTTTGCCTACCTGGTTAATTTGCCTAGGGTCCTGGTAGGAACCATTATGGGCCTAAAAATAATTACTTATCCATCTTTAGTGAGCTAGGTGTATGCTGAGAAATACTGATATCTCTGGGTTTAGAAATCTGCAGACTTTAATCTTTTCATCGGCTCAAGTTCCCTGGTCCAGAGACCCCCTGACTTTTCTAATGCAGAGCACTCACTCAGCATTGGTGTAGCTCTTCCCTATGCAACTGCACTTCCTCTTTCCAAGGGGAAAAAGAGGGAGAGAAGGATAGGAGGGAGGAGCGGCAGCAGCAGAGTACCAAGAAAGGAAAGAAGGAGGGGAATATAGTTTGTACAGAGGAGAAAATGCTGGGGAGAGAAGATGTGCAAATGTCCACTTGGAAAAGGAGTATTATCCTGCTTCTTTTAAATGCTTCTTATCTTCTTGATTTTCCTCTCCCTCTAAGACATTCATTCAATACTAAGGATTTTGCCATTTGAAAAGTCTCCTAGGACACATTTCTTTGCAAATATTAAGGCTCATCTATAAATGAAAACTTAGATATAGGCCATCTAAATAAATGTGAGATTTTAGGGGAAAGTATATTCATTTATCCAGCAAATATTTATTGAGACTCTTTGTGTGCCAGGTGCTAAGCCTGGGAGCAGTGCCGAATAAGATAGATAAAGAGGCCCTGGGGAGCTTCCATTAGCATTGAGCTCATCTATACTCTCATGTTTCATAATCTATTACAATAAATGACCTCTCTTGAAATCATAGCAGTGGTAAAATGGCAGATTAAAGTGTCTATCCCAAGGTTACATACAGGTAGGCGCTTAGTATAATTGCTTTGTAATGATAAAGTGATGATACTATTAAAACTTTGAGTATAGGCAGTGTAATTTCTTGAACTTTATAAAGCAATGGAAAAAATAAATTTTTATCAAGAATATTACAAAGAGCTATAAATCAATCAGGTGGGACCTTCTAGATAGACAAATAGATGTATTTAACCTGTGAACATGCTATTAGTGTTACTGAAGATGCTTTCCTCCTCCTGATGTTTCTTCTACTTGACAGAAGCCTATTAGTGTATATATTAGTATAGTGCTTCTGATCTTCTGCCAACTCTGCGTTTATTCCACTCTGGGGGTGACGTTTGAAAAAAGAAATTGGACATGACCAACTCAGCTTCTTCCTCTTGGGATAGAGTTGAAAAGAAAGAATGTGTGTTTACCTCTTTGCCTCTCTAGGGACAGGCACTCCCCACACTGGGGGCAAAGGATGGGTCTGCCCAGTTCCAGCAGTGCCCACCCCTCGGTAGGTGCGGACAGACTCGGTGTTAGGAATCCACTTGATTAGACATCAGCTCTCCAACCTAAACTTTATCAGTGATAAAGGCTATTTATTTTGTCTCCCACTGCTTACTCTTATGTTTTCCCATTGATATGGGTATCAGGTGAGGAAAAGGAGCTAGTTATTGTCCCTTCAAATTAACTAAGATTGTCTCAATGATTAAGTAAAAAAAATGTAAAACTTAGTGGAAAGAGCACAAACTGTGACATGAAATCTGAATTTTGAATGCTGGCCGCGTGGTCTTGGTTGAGCCACCTAATTTTAGAAAATCTCATTTCTTCTTTAGTACCCTCAGAGTACTGTATCTAGCATTGTTGCAAAGATGAAAGATGATGTATGTAAAGTACTAAACACAATGCCCCACATTTAATAAAAAGTAGCTGCTGGTGGTAGCGGTGGTGGCGGTGGTGCTGATTTGGGATATCCAACACTGGTATAGTCACAGAACTATTCCTGCTTTCATGAGAACTGATCTCTAAGCAATAACACAAAATTTTTATTTTTATTTTTTTACTAATTAACTAAAAATACATTCCTCATATAAAACATTTTTAAATAATTTGGTAACTAAATATGTTTTTTTTTTAATCCAGGGGAGAAAATGAGAACCATTGTAGTAAAAGTGTTTATTTCCAGTTTATTAATCTCCCTTGATTGTCATAGAGAAAAACTTTGCTGGTTGTAATAAGGTCTTCTGTTAAGTCAGGCATGATGAAAGGAGTGCTGGGAAAGAACAAATCAGGCATCTTACTTCTGTAGACTATTTGTGTCTCCTCATTTTTAAAGCTAATGTTCCATGTATGAAATTGTCTCTGAGCCAGCATGAGATATCTGCTTTTTTTCCCCCTCACAGGCATCTTTCTGAACACAGTTTTTATCATCCTTGCCCATCTCTGCTGATTTCAATTAATCATTGGCAAAGGTGTGGAGTGTTTTGTGGCTGGATGACAGATTTATTTTAAAAAATCCAGATATGTTTCTATTATTTTTCTGATGCATGCCTTCCAAGGTTCATTGGGTTTGGAGATTTTCATGTTTAGCTCAAATAAATGATAAACTCCTATATTAATTTGTGACCTATACTGAAAAGTAACATAAATTGATTCCACGTAGATTATGCTATTTGTTATGAGGACATTGTTTTCACTGCTGTCCTGAAAGTTTATATTTAGAATATTTTCTCAGCAAAGTGACTATTTAGGTAAAAAGCAGGTAAGAATTTTCCTTTCCTCTGTTAGTAGTTTCACAGTTTGCATCATTCTTAAACAAATCTACCCATCAGCAACTACACAAATGAAACCGGAATTAAAGAAACAAAATAATTCTTTTGTGCTCACAAGTGGAAACAGTATGTTTTTACAAAGCGCTAATGAGCAGTTTCTAAGATTATAAACACAGTTTATTAGAAGGCCATGCTTGAGCATTCTATTACGGAGGGTTCGTACAAGGAGCCAGCCTATGCAGAGAGGTAGCTCTTTCAGACTGGAGCACTCACTCACACTGGAAGCCAAGAGGATACATCAAATGTATCAAGTACATGACTGAAAACGTGTATCTGGTATATCCAGACAACCAGATACTTTAATAACCAAATTCAGTTCGATTTCTAACACCAGCATAATAAAATCAAGTGATTTTTTTCCCCTACTCTTAAACAACATTGCCAAAGACAAAATGCTCTGTTATTGATGCCCAGGGAAATCAGGTTTTCAAACTTCTTTATCTCTTGCATCTTCTCCACTTTCCCCCAATGGGGATGACGAATTTACTAAAGTAATTTTGCTAATAAATATTAAAACTCTTTCGGTGACAAGCTTCAAAAACTCAACTCAGAATGCCTTAATCAAAAATGTGAATTTACTGGCTTTCGTTAGTCAATGTTAGATAACTTTAGGCATGGCTGGATTCTCAAACCAACAGTTTTCAATACGGGGTGAGACAAAAGTAGGTTTACAGTAGTTCATATGGGAAATAATACAATAATTAAATAATAATGCAAGAATAAACTGTGTCTTGCACATCTTTACACTGTGTCTTTACACATCTTGTAAACTCACCTTTGCCCCATCCTGTATAAATACAATAAAAGCCACAAATGTGGACCACGTAGGTAATTTAAAATATTTTTTTTATTATTTTTAAAGATTTTATTTATTTATTTTTAGGGAGGGAAGGGAGGGAGAGAGAGAGAGAGAGAGAGAGAGAGAGAGAGAGGGAGGGAGGGAGAGAGAGAGAAACATCAATGTGCGGTTGCTGGGGGTTATGGCCTGCAACCCAGAAATGTACCCTGGCTGGGAATCGAACCTGGGACACTTTGGTTCCCAGCCCGCACTCAATCCACTGAGCTACGCCAGCCAGGGCTGTAATTTAAAATATTTTACTAGCCATATAAAAAAGAAAAAACAGATGAAAATATTGTTGATAATATATTTTATTCAGCTCAATATATGCAAAATATTATTTCAACATGTAATCAATAGAAAATATTGAAAAATTTTACATTCTTTTATTTGTGCTAAATCTTTGAAATCAGTGTAATTTTATACTTATATATAGCACATCTCAATTTACATTAGCCATATTCCAAGTGCTCACTAGCCATGTGTGGCCAGTGACTACCATACTGGATAGTGCAGGTTAAAGCAATGCATCAGGAAGGTACATCTTGCTATTGCTCCACTCCACTTTTCTCTCTGTTGACCTCCACATGCAGCCTCATCTGGCTAACTCCTGGTCATTCTCAGTTTTCATTTTTATAATCCTGCCTATGGTGATCTTCTCTCCTACTCACCCTTATTTATTAGAGACGTGGTGGGGTTTGAATGGGTGTTCTTTATCATAAAGGTTCTGCAGGAAAGGATACACCAGTACCAATTCATTATTATTGATAAAGGAAAACTCAGGTACTGATCCATACAAAAGGTAGGATTTCACCAACTCCCAGCTCTGACTGCTACCCAGGCTCCTTCAGATGCAGAAAAGACAGAGGGTTAGTTTTGTCATCTGCACAACAAAAGGCAGCATCATTTACAAAACAGTAGAACTATGTCTGCATTTAGAGAGAGAATCATTGTTGTTTAATTTGTTCTGCCCCAAGAGAATTGGGGAATTATTTTTCTTGAGAGATTTGAAATATAACAAATGCAACAGCGAACTCCAAAAAGGAAAAGCACTGGAATGGAAGTTGGGAGGGCTGGCATCAGAGCAGTAATAGAGGCTGACAGCTGTGCCAGGGACTGTGCCAGGCACTTCATAAACATCTGTTTAGTCCTCATATAACTTCATGATGTATGTTATTATAATTCCAATTTTACAGACAAAGAGATGAAACTTTAGTGAAATTTTTAAAAAGATTTCCAAGGTGATAGTGTAAGTATGTCTCAGTGCTGATCCCAAGTTCTTAACTACTTTGCTATAAAGTCCTCTAGTAAGTGCATGACCAACCATAATATGTAGCACTTGACTTTATTATAAGTGCATCTGTATGATAGAACCTCTGACTTAGTCATACCAATAGGGTTGCAAATAGAGTTCAAATTTTCCCTGTGCTCTTAATACACTGGGCATTATTCACTGCGGTAAGAACAGGTGAGAAATAAAGAAGGGGCTTGGAAATAGGAGGCAGACGATAGGTAGTTACTAAATAGCTTCAAAATAGTATGACTAATAATTACAAAAACAACAGTAAAAATAGCTAGTATTTATTGAGTACTTACTATGTGCCAAATCCCTGAATTATTTAATTTTATCCTCCCAACAGTCTATAAAACAGATGTTATTATTTCTTTCATTTAGGTTCCCTGACTTTAGGAAGTAATGGCTACGCCATCTTATTAGAAACCCCCAGCTTGCTCATCATTTCCCTTGGGAATTTCTTCATAATGCTCTTGAATATTTATTTATTTATTTATTTATTTATTTATTTATTTATAGAGAGAAGGAGAGAAACATGAATTGGCTGCCTCTCATATGTGCTCCAAATGGGGGCTGAACTCACTACCCAGGCCTGTGCCCTGACCAGGAATAGAACTGATAACATTTTGCTTTGTGTGACAACACCCAACCAACTGAGCCATATAAGTCAGGGCTTGTATAATTTTTGTTGTTCCTTGTTATTCAAAAACTTTCCTTCTTTGGCTTCTATGACATGACATTTCTTCATTCTCCTCCTACTTTCATTCTTTTACCTTCTCCACTTTTCTCTTTTAAAATTCAGTTTCTAACTTCAGCCTGTTCTTTCTCTCAGTTCACACATTTTCCCTGCTTTCATGGCTCAAGTAACATTTGCTTCCATATCTCAAATTTCCACGACGATGCTGATGATTCCAAAGTTGGCCTAATGGATGGACATTTCTCCCCAAATGCCCTACAATACACTTCAGACTCCATTCGTGCAAAACTGAATTCCTTATTTCCTCCCTAAATTTCTTCTTCCTATGTGCTCTTACTCAGTAAATGTTATTCACCATCATCTATCCAGGTGCCCAAGTCAGAAGCCTGGGCATTATCTTTTGTACCCCTCTGTCTTTCACCTCCTATAATGAACTGATAAGTGAGTCAACTCTCCCTACTAATTACCCCTCAAACTGGTCCACTTCTCTTCATTTCCACCCCAGCTACCTTAGTTCATTCCTTTTCTTCTCTTACTTAGTATGATAGAAACTGCTAGTTGTCCCCAAGAAAATTCATTATCCCTTTGTTTATAGTAATAAACCTGTTTTTTGATTGGGCACATGGCTTCAAAGAATACAGACTGGTTCCTGGCTATCCTTGTAGCTAGGCAATGGTCATGCATCTAAATTCTGGCTAATGGGATATGAACTGCAGTGATATAAAACATCCATGTTTTCATCTTTCAGGCTGTATGCATATATGGTAGTGGGGAACCATCTTGGAACATGCAGGTGAGGACAACACTCCAGAGTCTGTGGCCTGGAACTGCTCTACCAGCCCTGGACTGCGTATGCCCAGACTAAGTGAGGAATAAACTTTTATCTTGTGCATACCCCTGTTATTTGGGTTTATGTTACAGTAACCAGATTTATAGACTAATACCCTTGGAATAACACAACAACCTTTTGGTTTTCCTGCCCCTACTTACAACTTCTCTTCAATTTGTTTTCTTCATTAAACTCAGAGTAATTATCGTAGAATTCAAATTTGATCAGATTGTCTTATTCCCTGCCATTTTCTACTTAACCATGCCACTGCTTTCAGTGCATCCTTTATATTCCATAGCCTGCATCAAGTCCTCATTAAAATGGCCTCTGTTTTATTTCTCCACTTCTTATCATTGCCTACCTTGTATGCCAAGCCTAAATCACATAGAACCATTTGCCATTTCATAGACTAAGGCAAGCTCTCATACCTCAGTGCATCTGTACACGCTGTTTACTCTGCCTGAAATCCCCTGTCCCCGCCCTCACCAGTTTCTCTGCCTGGCTGGTTTGTACTTCTCCTTTAGGATTCAGGTTACCTCCTCTTGGAAGTTTTTCTTGCCCATGCAAGAATTGGTTATACTTCTCTCTTACATATTCCCAAAGTATTCTGTGTATATTTTTATCAAATAATTGATATTTACTTGTCTATTTCCCTCTCCACCTATACCCTATCAACTTCCTGGAGAGCAAGGATTATTTTCTCAATGATACTGTATTATCAGGCCTTATTACAGACCCTGACACACGGTAGCACTAAAAAAATATTTCTTCAGTGAGTGAGTAAGTCAGTGAATGGATGGATACCATGGAGTCATGAAAATAGCATTTGAATGGAATATACAGATCTGACTTTTGAACCTGGTTCTGCCACTGGGTGGTTTGAGTTAAAATTATTTCACTCCACTTCAGTTGAGCCAGATAAGCTCTCAGGTTCCTTCCAGGTCTATGATTTACAAATACATTATGTAGGGATAAGTAAAAGTATGTAAACTTACAGAACTGACAACCTTAAGAAACTAATTATTTTTTGTACTAAAAAAATATTTTGAAAAAAAATGTCAAATAAAACTGTACTTTCACAGCAACATTTATTTCTACTTATAGATTTTAAACTGTTTTTATAAAATCAATGATTTTAACAAAACCTTTCAGAAATATCTATTATAATCTCTGTTTGAGAAGTAGAGAATGTGAAACTCAGTGTTATTAGGTGAAAGGGTTCCTGGGCCCAGTTCCTATGTGTGTGTCTGTGTGTATACGCTTCTCCACACCAACAATTCTCAGACACCAGCAAGGTGTCCAAAAAGTCATCTCTATTCTGACACAGTCTACCTGAAGATAAAATCAGATTCCACAGGTAAAGGGCTCAGTCCCACAAGACTGCCTCCCACTTCAGATACCAACCGAAGGTTGTTATCTGTGCTACTGATCAACAGGCTGCAAACTGGAGATTCCAACAACCCCTGCAAGGTTGTTACCTATATTTCTGATTGGCTATAAATCAAGGTTACCACAACCCCCTCCTTGGAATCGATTAATTTGCTGGAATGACTCACAGAACTCAGAAAAAAACATTTACTCACTAGATTACTTATTTACTGCAAAAGGATTTAAAGGATACAGATCAACAGTCAAATGAAGAGGGCTAGATCCCAAACAAATGAGCTTCCATTCTTGTGGAGTTGGGGCCAGGCATGGTGGCACGTGGAAGCTTCCCGGTTTTCCAATGAGGAAACTCTCTGAACCCATCTTTTTTTCTTTCTTTCTTTTTTTGTTTTGTTTTGTTTGTATGGTGATTGATTCAACTTCTATGCCATCTCTCCTCCCATTGCTTTTATCACTCAGGAAATTCCAAGGGTTTTGGGAGCTGTGAACCAGGAACTGTGGCTCACAATTTCACATTAGATAATTTATTAGAGCCAGCAGCAAAGACAGAAGCAGAGTCAGAATCTGACTCAGAACTGTTTTGATAGTGTTGGGGAGGGCAAGAATTCTTGCCTTACCCTTCTTTTTCTCTTATGGCTAAACTAACAATACAATTGACACAAGACCAGATTAACAGGATAAAAAACAATTTAATACATTTCACAGGACAATCATAAATAACGCTTGGAGAAATGATGAATCAGACAACATTTTATACTTTTAGACAAAGGAAAAATAAAATGTAGAAAAATTAACAGGAAAAAAAGTGCTCACTAGAAAGGAATCTAAGCAAGTTTTGGGTATTTGTGAGTGAGGAATCTAAATAAAGTTTGGTCCTGAGAAGGAAATTAATAAAGGGGCAATAGGGTTTGTTTATACAGGCTCTTCAGCCCAAGATCTCTTAGAGCTAGTAATAATATTGTCTCTTCAGGCCTCATGGAGAGAAAGGGTACCTTTTATAGGAGAGATTTATTTCCTGCATTCAATGAGACAATGAAGGTCAAAGTACCCTTTGGCACTGGCTGCTTGTCTAGTAATGTTATTTCAAAGTAATCAGTATGCCATTGTGGGATATTTGGGGGCAACCTATCTTGGGCCTCAACAATAAAGTATTTATCCCACCTATTGTAAAACACTTGTGTGATAATATAGAGAAAAACCAGTAGAGAGAATGTTACAGAACAAACAAGGGGGGCCTGGGATGATATACTATTATTGAAAGAAGCCCCCGGGTCCGTTATGTCCGCCGCCAGAGGAAAAACATCTCTCAATGCCAGAGATTTGTGAAAAAGCAAGGAAATGTTTATTTAATGCTATACAAACTTAAAGTAGTGACCTAATGTCTTTATCAAAAATCCCAAAGTCCCTTAAAACAAAAAGACACAGTCCTTCCTTCCTTCCCCTTTGCCCAGTCCAGAGTACCGTATCTCAGGAAAGGAAATAGAAGTCCATGGCTCAGGCAGGCCTCTGGTTATTCCCAGTTAATACTCCATCTCAACTGGGAGACCTCCCTGGGTTCCCAGCACCCTCAGCCGAGTTGCCGGGATCTCTGCTAAAACCAGGTGGTGGTTCCCCCTTCTAAAGCTGTGGGTGTCCCCACTCTGGCAAAGGCACGTGGTCCTCTCTCCCAGGGCCACGGGAGTCCCCACTCTGCCAAAGCCACGTGCTTCACCCCTGCGCAATGGCTGCAAGGGGCGGGGGTCGCCACTCTGCCAAAGCCGAGTGGCGGTTCTCTGCTAAAGTCGCTTGGTGATTCTCTCTCTCAGGGCTGCGGGAGTCTCCACTCTGTCAAGGCTGCGTGGTTCTCTCCCTCAATGGGCTGTGATCCTCTCTGCACTTCCACAGCTGCATGGTTCTCCCCCTCAGGGCCGCGGGAGTCTTCACTCTGCTAAAGCTGTGTGGTTCTCTCCCTCAATGGCTGCCATGTCTTCACTCTGCTAAAGCTGTACAGTTCTCTCTTGCAGGGCTGCCGTGTCTGGGTTTAAATCCCCGTGCCAGTCTTCCTCTACAGCCCCATTTCCGACTTCTCCTACACTTGGCCTTACATGCCAGAACTCATATCCTTCCAGCTTTACTGGACTGCCATCATGAGTCTGGGCAGGTGTGGCCCCATGTCCTGGAGCCAATCATCTCCAAGCTCCCACGCAGGCGCTGTAACTTGGGGGACCTGCCCCCAGTTACATCTTGGTGGGGAAGTTACTTCCAGTCCCCTGGCTCAGAGCAAAGCTACAGCTATTTAACATATCTAAGCGACTAGCCAAAGGCTATAGATATGTTAAATGACCACACCAGAGATTAGCTGCAAGGCTGTTGCTAAGAGAAACAGCTTTCAAAGGCCCTGCTCCATGCATCCCTTCCCCCAACCCACACCTGGGGAATGGGGGTGAAGACATCCTAAAATCTCCTAGACACCTTGAGTTTTGGACCCCATTTTAAATGCCCATTTGGGGTCCCCCCTCTTGGCTGCACCCTGTAACAAGAGTAGTGAATTTTAAAACAAATTGTAGTTTAATTAAAACAGCAAATATAAAAAATAAGGTATAAGATGACTTTCTCTGTTAGAATCATGTAATTATGGGTTTGGCAACATTCTTAAGGGGTAATCACCTACTCTTCCCTCACCTTTAAGCAAGGCTACATCAACTGGTCCTTAAACAGATCAAGTTATGCAGTTCTCTAAAGTATTTGGAAAAATAATAGTCTACAGTTCTTTTTCATACTTGTCAAGTGCCATATGATACTGATAACAACGGATTTTTATTTATGATAATAATCACATAGTTTTGTCACCTTTAGTTTATAGCTAAGGAAAAGATGCCCAGAAAGGTTGCCATTTGCTTAAAGTTGATAGCAATATTGTGGCAGAGCCAGAACTAAAGCCCCAACTCCAACCGTGTCAAGGAGAATTGTGACTTTGAGAACCTTCTCCGTTTCACTCGCCATATCTCTTGGTAAGTTTTCAATGTGGCCCCTGGCTCCCCAGCCAAGGTCTTATCTTTAAGTTTACAGACTGAACCAGTTATAGCAATGACCCCATCCATCTGAGGTTCTCATCCTTTCCTAGCTGTGGTAGGCAGAATTTTAAGATGGCCTCCCAAATTCCTGCCTCTGGTGTATATGTTCTGTGTAAGCCTTCCCCAAGTGTGTGGGTAGAACTTGAGTATACAATGAGATGCTCACCTGATTTGATAGGTTACATTATGCAACAAATATATGATGGTGGTCACCTTTGGCCACATGGTGGTAGAAAACAATATACCAGCATTACATGGTTATATTTAGTGAGAAAATGAAATGTTATCTGAATGCAGCTTTCTTGATTTTCCTTATTTCCACCTCCAAAATGCTCCATGGGTTTCTATCCCTTTCCTTCCTCCCCAGATAGCAGATAAAGGGTAACTTTTTTTGCTTAAGATTATCAGAAATGTCTCTTTCACCCTGGCTACTGTTGGCTCAGTTGGCTGGAGCATTGTCCCGGACACCAAAAGGATGCGGGTTCGATCCCCAGTCAGGGTGTGTATGGCAGGCAATCTATCAATGTTTCTCTCTCTCTTTCTGTCTCCTCCTTCCTGTCTCTCTAAAAAGTAATTAAAAAATGTCCTTGGGTGAGAATTAAAAAAAAAAGTGTCTCTCACATTTAAAATTTTTCTCTTTTCTCTTACTTCTTCTCTACAACCTACAAACATGTAGGGTTTCCTACCCAACAGAACTTTGCCATGACTCCAACTCTTGAACTTTGGTACTTCTTCCTCCCTCCCTCCCTCCTTCTTTTTTTCTTTCTCTCTCTCTTTCCTTTCCTTCCTTCCTTCTCTCTCCCTTTCCTTTCCTTTCCTTTCCTTTCCTTTCCTTTCCTTTCCTTTCCTTTCCTTTCCTTTCCTTTCCTGCCTTCCTTTTCTTTATTGCCCTCTCTCTCTCTCTCTCTCTCCCCCCCCCCCCTCGCTGTCAGACCTGTTTTTTTCCAGATCTACCCTACTGTTCCTAAACAATGCTAAACTTAGCTGGGCCCAGATCCAGAATCAATAATCCCTAGCAGGTTTCAGATCCTAGCCCACTGAAATCAAATAATAGCACAATAGGGCACCACTGACACTGGTTCCAAGCTGGCCCTTGAGCCAGCATTTCTTTTACTTGCTTTATTTCCTTAACCCCTGACCACTTGGACCTTTTAGTCTGGCCACATGATAGAGTCACTCTGTGAGCTTTCAACTCTCTTTCTTCTCTGGTCAGCAGGTTGTCTGCTCCCTTCTGACATCATACTAAGTTAGGCCTTTTTTTCTATTCTTTTTTTTTACTTAGAAAGAATGATACAATGAATTCCAACATTCCCATCAACCATCTCCAACCATTATCAACATAAGCCCAATGTTAGATGATTATTTTGTATGTGTGGCCCAAAACAGATAACATTAAATTTATCACTCAACATTTTTGAGTGTGAAGTTGAACGGAGTTAAGTATATTCACAGTGTTGTGCAACAGATCTCCGGAACTTTTTCATGTTTTAATACTGAAACTTTATACCCACTAAACATTAATCATGTTGGATTGTTTTTAAAGCAAATCCCAGAACTTACATAATTTAATTAATAAATAATTCAGTATGTGTCTTCAAGGATAAAAGTCTCTCTCTCCAGCCCTCTCTCTCTTTGTGGTATAACCACAAAACCCATATCACACCTAAATCAAGATTTCAACAGGATGACATACTGAACAGGAGATAACTGTAAGAGGGTTTATTTAAAGGTTGTAGGTATAGGGAAATCAGTGTATAATGCAGTAACCTAGTGTAAGTGGCTAAGTTAACACTACCCTAGTGTAAGGGCTAAGGAAAGGAAATGGTTACCAGAACCTGGAAGGAGAAAGAGTCTAAGGAGTTGGCTATCCTGAAAGATACAATGTCATTTGGTCCAGAGACACAGCAAGCAAGAGGTGTCTTTGTAGGGAGGGAGGCAGGGGACTCATACCCTGATATTACTCCCCTCCCTCCCACAGTTTTCTTGCTGGTATCTCTCACTGGACAAGTGCATCTAACAGATAAAGGGCATGGGAGCCCTGCTAGTACAGCTCATGCAGGTAGGCCTTCTGGAGAAGAGAGCAGGGTGGAGGCTGTATCAAGAGGAAGAAATGGAAGCTATCTAGAAAATAATAATACTTATCATCTCTTAATACACAGTCAGTGATCAGAATTTTCCAACTGTTTCACAAAGGCCTATTTTGAAGTTGGTTTGTTTTCTTTGGGCCTAGAAAATGCCATATGTTATATTTAGGTTGGTAAGTGCGATAGTTAATTTTATGTGTCACTTTGATTGAGTCACCAGGAGCCCAGGTAGGTGGTCAAACATTATTTTGGGTATTTCTGTAAGGGTGCTTTGGGTGAGTTTCATATTTAAATAAATACACTGAGTAAAGCAGATGACCATCCTCCCTAAGCTGGGTAGGCCTCATCCAATCAGTTGAAGGTCTGAATAGAACAAAAAGGCGGACCTTCCTCTGAATAAGAGGAATTCCTCCTAATGGCCTTTGACTTGGGGCATCATTTTTTTCCCTACCTTCAGACAACTCAAAATGAAACACTGGCTCTTCCTGGATCTTGAGCCCACTGGCCTTCAGACTGGCACTATCAGTACTTTCCCAGCTTTCCTGGTTCTTGTGCCTCCTGACTTGGACTAGAACTATTACGTCATTGGCTTTCTGGGTCTCCTGCTTGCCAACTGCAGATCTGGGACTCAGATTCCATTTCTGCATGAGCCAATTCTTATAATAAATCTCTCTCTCTGCCAATTGGTTCTGTTTCTCTGGAAAACCCTGGCTAATATAATATATCTCAAGTCTATTTTACTCTTTTAAATGATACCTTTATTGAGATATCATTCAATAAGAAATATATATTTGGTCTTTGTCCTTGAGTCCTGATGCAGATCTTCTAAAAGCCTTAGAATTTTTGAGTGATAGAAGTGACAGGAGCACATTTTGTTATTTATAACAACCTCCTTTCAACCATGCCTGAGTTTATGCAAATGAGGTGACTCTTGGTGGCCCCAAGATAGCTTAAGGATGGGGGCTGGTTACCAGAGGAACCAACCTTGTGATTAAAGGGTTGGAACTTTCAACCCACCACAGATCTGTGCAGAGAGGAGGGGCCAGAATTGAGTTCAATCACCAATGGCCAATAATTTAATCAATGGTGCCTACATAATGGAACCTCCATAAAACCCTCTAGATGATAGGGTTTGGAGAGCTTCTGAGTTGATGGATATATTCATATGCTGGAAGACTGGTGTACCCCAACTCAATGGGAATAAGACCAAATAGTAAGAAGCTAGGAAAATTCCCTGGCATGTGGAATAGGGAAACTGAGACAGATTAATTGACACAGTGGTCAGCTAATCCTCTGAACCTGTCTCCAAGGCTCCCTGTTTTCTGACTTCCCAGTCAGCTAAGGCAGTCAGCTGGGGCTCTCCTGTTGCTTCCTCTTAGCTGGGCCCTTCCTTGTTTCCCTGTCCCCAGCTTTAATAAATGCACCCTCAGAGTCACCTGGACTTGTGTTGTGAAATCTTTCCTACACAAAGTCAAGGACCCACACACTACAGCTGGCCCTAGGCAGACCCACGCAGGGCCAGGTCTCTTGTTCAGTAATATGCACAGAAGCTCCTGTGCTGGGACCTTTCTGCACCTCACCCTAATACTGTTTCATTTGGCTGTTTATTCCTACTGTTTATAGTGAGCTAGTGATAGTAAGTAAAGTGTCTTCCTGAGTCCTGTGAGCCATTCTAACAAATTAATAAAGCCAAGGAGAGGACTGTGGAAACCCACTGAATATAGAACTGGTTGGTCAGAAGTATGGGTGGCAACTGGTGTCTGAGGTGAAGGCAGTCTTCTGGGATTGAACCCTTAACTTGTGGGGGTCTACGCCAACACCAGGTAGCATCAGAATTAAACTGAATTATAAGGTCACCTAGTTGGTGTCCAGAGAGTTGAAGTGGTTGGTGTGGGGAAAAAACTTCAAATGTTTGGTGTCAGAGTGTTATGAATAAAAACAGTTCAAGATATGACTTACACATCATACAATTCACCCATTTAAAGTATACAATTCATAGTTTTCAGTATATTCATAGAATTGGGCAACCATCATAATTAATTTTAGAATATTTTCTTTCTTTTTTTAAAAAAGATTTTATTTATTTATTTTGAGAGGGGAAGGGAAGGAGAAAGAGGGAGAGAAACATCAATGTGTGGTTATCTCTTGAGCACCCCCTACAGGGAACCTGCCCCACAACCCCGGCATGTGCCCTGACTGGGAATCAAACCAGCACACTTTTGTTTCACAGAACCGTGCTCCATCCACTGAGCTATATCAGTCAGGGCTAGAATATTTTCATTACCTCCAAAAGAAGCACTGCACCCATTAGTAGTCATTTCCCATTCTCCCTCCCTCTCAGCCCCTGGGAATCACTAATCTATTTTCTGTCTCTATGGATGTCTATTCTGGACATTTCATAAAAATGGAATCACACAACTTATAGCCTTTCCACCTGGCTTCTTTCATTTAGCAGAATGTTTTCAAGGTCCATCCATGTTGTAGCACGGTCCAATAATATCCCATTGTATGGATATACCATATTTTATTCATTCATCAGTTGGTGAGCATTTGGGTTGTTTCCATTTTGGGGCTATTACAAATGGTGCTGTTATAAACATTCATATAAAAGCTTTTGTGTGAATATGTATGCCCAAGAGAAATCTTCATTTCTCTTGGGTATACACCTAGGAATGGAATTGTTGTGTCATAGGGTAACTATGTTTAACATTTTGAGGACGTGCCAAGACTATTTTCAGTAGTGGCTGCACTATTTTACATTGTTTGTTTACCAGCCATATACAGGGGTTCTGATTTCTCAATCTCTTCATCCCTGTATCTGTCCTTTTGACTCTTGTAATCCTAGTGTATGTGAAGTGGTATCTCACTGCAAGTTTGATTTGCATTTTCCTGATGGCTAATAATGTTGACCATCTTTTCACATGTGTTTTGGCCATTTGCATATCTTCTTTGGGTAAATATCTATTCAATTTATTTGTCCAATTAAAATTTGGTTATTTCTTTTTTTGTTATTGACTTATAAAAGTTGTTGATATAGTCTAGAGAAAAGTTTATCAGATAAATGGTTTGCAGGAAATTTCCCCATTCTTTGGTTTATATTTTCACTCTTGATGGTGGTGTCTTCTGAAACATGAAATTTTTTAGTTTTATATTGTCCAATTTACTTTTGTTTGCTTGTGCTTTTATTTCATTTTTTATTTAAAAGAAATTCCTTGCTGTTTATTTTATTGAAGGAGCCATGTTATTTTGTCCTGTAGGATTTCCTATATTTTCAATTTTTCTAATTGAAATCCTGGGGCCTTGCTTTATTCCTTATATTTTTCTATAAAGTGATAATCAGATCTAGAGGTTTGACCAGATTTGGATTCCAATGTCAACCAGGAACTTTTCATGGGTGGCATTGTACATATCCTAAATATATCCTCTTTACATCACGTGAGGAGGAACATATTAACTAGTTGACTTTTGTGTCCATAATGTTAAGATTGACCAGTGGGTTCTATTCTCATTGGTCTGAACTAACCATATAAAATTCTCCAAAAGGCTCTATTTAATGGTTTATCCGCCCTACTCATTTGATGAGTACTGCTGTCCAATAGAGCTTTCTAGGATGGTGGAAATGTCCTACCATCCAATATGGTAGCCTCTGACCACATGTGGCCATTGAATACTTAAAATATACTTAATATATCTGAAAAATAAGTTTTAAACTTTACTTAATTTAAATGTAAATGTTCACATGTGGCAAGTGGCTGCTGAATTGGATGGTACAAGCTTGGATTCATTATTTCACCAGTGGTGATATTACTTTTTCATTAGCTAGAATTCTTGTATACAAACTTTCCCTTACCAAATCTGACAACCTCAATACACAGCTCATCAGGAAAAGCATACTGTGGGCCTGGTTTTTAAAAATCTTTTTATTTATGTATTTTTAGAGTGGAAAGGGGGAAGAAAAACATTGATGTTCAAGAGAAACATTGGTTGGTTGGAACTGGCAAAGTTCTCAGGCCAGCACTCAATCCACTGAACCACATCAGCCAGGGATAGGCCTTTTTCTCAAGTGGGCACTGAGCCTGCTTCTATAGGCAATTTTTATTGGGGTAGCCTGGCCTTTTGGTCCTTCCCAGCTCTGTAAAGCAGCAGAGCTATGAGGGGTAAATACATTCTATTTTGGTTGGATTGCAATTGTAGTCCATGCATCATTTTCAGGGGGTCTGGAATAGATACTATTGGTGCACCATATTTCTCCCTCAATGCTCATCTTTGATTTGTGCTGCATCTGTGGTGGACAGTTGTGCACTCAGATGGCTTTCCAAATGAAATACCTACCGTATCTCTCAGGAGTTTGGAGTGTTAACATCCCAGGATCAGCCTTCAACCAAGGAGTTTAGAAGTCATTAGCTAAACACTCAGCCTCAGAAGGACAATTCAGGTATATACTATACAATTCTTCAGTGAAGGTTGCAGGCAGGGTAGAGCCTCGCTGCCCGTTGTGGTAACACTTCAATTACACGCCTTTTACTGACTTTCTCCTCTTTGTTCCACTCTCTCTACTCCTTCATTCTAGCTTCATAGGATCACTTCTTAGCAAACTATCTGCTTCCAAGTCCTTGCCTCAAACTTTGCTTTTGGAGACATGTACATTAAGGCAAGATCTCAAAATATTTCAGCCCATGGCATTTATTTGCTCAGAAATATTCACTGAGTGATTATAATGAATCAGACAGTGTACTACATGCTGGAAATACAATGGTGAACAAGAGATCAAGTCAAATGGGTTATACAGATTAATAGGGAATACTTGACTAGTGTAGTAAACA
This sequence comes from Phyllostomus discolor, assembly GCF_004126475.2. Taxonomy (NCBI): domain Eukaryota; kingdom Metazoa; phylum Chordata; class Mammalia; order Chiroptera; family Phyllostomidae; genus Phyllostomus; species Phyllostomus discolor. The sequence continues at coordinate 45,531,170 of NC_040907.2, read as the reverse complement.
ATATAACAGTAAACATAGGTGTTATTAGTTGTGAAGTGTGGGCAGGTGTAGAATCCCTGAATTGTCCCTTGCAAAAATCATATTGCTAGGTGTTAAGAGAGAGTGAGTGACAGAGGACAAGGCAGACAAAAGCATCTCTAGCTTAGACTTTGTGCCCAATTCCTAAACTTCAGTTTGGGATTAAAGAAAACCCAGTTGGCATGCCCCAGTCATCTCTTCTTCAGGGTAACACTCATTTGGCCTTCGTAGAGCCTTCTAGTGGAGAGAGCCTCACGTCAATCTTATTGCATGAATCCAGTGGTACTTCATAGAAGATCAAGGTTAAAAAAAGAACCACTCTCTATCTCCTTCAAAATCCCCAAAGAGAACACACCCTGCCTGCAAAACCAAAACTTAATTCCTCATCACACAAGAACTCTGTGGCCTTAGAACCTTGACCTTGCCACAACCATAATCTTCCTAAGTGCTATATTAAATGGGGAAACTGGAACTCAATAAATGTTAGAATGTGGAACTAATATGAATCTTTCTCCCTTTTCTTCTTGTCACACCCCTAAGTCTTCTGCTGAAAGGACTTCAGAACACTGTGTATACCTAGTGAGAAAACTGTCCTGACGCTTTCTTACTTAAAAGTCACTGTTTTGAGGCTATTCTGCCAAATTGGTCTTGGCTTTTGGTAAGTAGTTTTTTTGCCAGTATCTCCCCATCATGGGAGACTTGGGTTCTGAATCCATCAATGGCTCAGCCATTGATGCTCCAGAGCTCCAGTCTTTCCACAAAGTTTTTTTTTTTAAGATTTTATTTATTTTTAGAGGGTAGGAAAGAAAGAGAGGGAAAGAAACATCAATGTGCAAGAGATATATAGATTGGTTGTTTCTCACATGTCCCCAATCGGGGACCTTGCCTGAAACCCAGGCATGTGCTCTAACTGGGAATTGAACCAGTGACCTTTCCGTTTTTGGGACAATGCCCAACCCACTGAGTCATACTAGTCAGGGATCTACAAACTTTCAACAGGGTAAACATAGAGTTAAACTCCCTGTTTTCACTGCCATATGAAAAATGAACATCCTGGTGATAACCTGGTCTTTAAATGAAGCTGAGAACTGATGCTACCTAGAACTTGTGGAGCATCCTCAATTTTTCCTATTAGTAGTTAACACACATTTTACTTGTTTATCTCTTCAGCCAGACTCTAAAATCTTTGAGGACACAAATAGTGTTGACTAAATAAAGGCTTCTATCAAGTTAAGACTCTTTCATTTGCTAATGACAGAAAACTGAATAAACTCAAATTAGCTTAAAGCAAAAACCACAAACCAAAAACAAACAAAACCTCAGCACCTTATTACTTCATGTAACTGCAAAGTCCAAGGAGCAAGTAATGTTATAAGGAGCTCATTTCTTCCTCCTGGTTTTCATTTTTTGCTCTCCTCTCTGCTATGTTTGGCTTCACTCTCAGGCAAATGAGATGGAGGCCCCTGGTGCAGCACATGTAATTTTTAGCTTTGATAGAACCCAATTGTCTTAGCTTGATTCACGTGGCTATCTCTAAACTAGTTACAGAAGTCAGGGGAATGTGCTTCTCTGCTTCTCAAGGCCTAGGCCACACACATTCATCCTTTAAACTGGGAAGGCTTTGGGGGGTGGGTGGGGATCAATCAGTTCCATAGAAGTATAGCGATGTGGGTGGAGACCTGTGTGTGTGTGTGTGTGTGTGTGTGTGTGTGTAGGGGAGTAGTATGGCAAACAGATGCTGGTCAGCCAGTGCAATTCCACTCTCTTCCTTTGTTGAGTTCCAAGAAATTCCCTGAGATTGGAGCCCTGTGAACATGGATATCTGCCAAACTGGACTTGTCTGTGACTGCCAGCTCTTCCCTAGAAGAGGGGGTATAGAAGTGGAATACTCCCAAAACTCAGTGTGTCCTGCTTACAGCTTGGTCCTGCAAATCTTTCTGCTGCTCTAAATGTTCCCAGCAAGCTGCACAGTGCATGCAATGTCCTTCCAGACGCTTTGGCAGCTAGTAAGTCATGTATACAAAGAACTATTCAAAACAGAGTGTGGTCAGTTCTTCAACAGAGTAGTGAAAAGATGTTTGGAGAACAGAGATAAAGGCATACACCATCTGGCTGGGAGCTTGGGAGCAGACAACCCATTCAGGGACTAGCAAGCACCCAGAACAAGCTGAAGTGTAATGATGAGTAATGATAATAACAGCAGCTAATACATATAGTACTTACCATATGTCCTGTTCTAAGAACTTTACATGAATTAACTCAGTGAATCCTCACTATAGTCTTTCAAGTAGGTGCAATTATTTCCTTCGTTTTAGAGTTGACGTTAAGTAATTTGCCCAAGGTTACATAGTAAGGAAGTGGCAGGATAAGATTGGGTTCCCAGCTGGAGTGTCCCAAAGGCCTGGATACAGTGTTAGCCTTGACTTACAGTTCTTTCAGCAGCTATTTCATCATTCCCAATGGACTCAAACTTCCTGAGAGCAGGACTGAGTCTAGTGCACCTTTGTTTTCTCTAGAACACTTAGGTGGGCTCTACACTTAAGTTTATTTAGGTGGGTTCTACACTTAGTTAGAAGCTACATATATAGCCTCTTTGAATAGACTATCTTTACTGGAATGAACATCTTTATACAAAATAGATGAATGAAGTCTTTCACAGTGGTTAGAACACTGGACAGGAAGTTATGGCTCTGACTAATTGAAACATTCACCTCTGACTCAGTGTGTGACTCTGGGCAAATAATCTAATGGCTGAATGCTACAAAGTTTCCAGCTGTAAAAGACGAAAACAAGTATCCCATGTACACAGTAAACAAAGTGTCCAAGGACACAGTAAAAATATAATAATAAATACATATATTAAAATCTTGCTATACTTAAAAGGGAAGGTACAAGAAACCAAGATTTTTTTCTTTATTTCATTATAACTTCACTAATCAGCAAATATTCCCTAGGAGCTAAACGATCTAGACACTATGGGATTACGACAGAATAATAAAATGATTTCTGCTAGTCCCTATTTAATAACCGGACTTAATGGGTAAGATCAAGTTAGCGAGGTAAACATAGAAATTATTTAGTAGAATGTGAAGTTGGGAAAGTACATGGAGCTCACTTCGTCCAACATATATAAATAGGAAATGAAATCTAAAAGAGGGAAGTAATAGACCCAGGAAGAGTGCTATCAACGCAGAAACACTTGTCCTCAGAGAAGAGGTCTGGGCTCTGGGTTTGAAAGTCAGTCGAAGAGGTTGGTCAGACGAAGATGGTAATCTGCGTGACCAGGGGCCAGTGCTTAGCTTCTCGGAGCCAATTCCTTCTCTCCTAAATAGTGATAACAGCTTATTTCAGAGAGCTGTTATGAATTTTAAGTAACACCATGCGTGTAAAACTTGAATCTAGGGCCTAAGCACCGCAAGTCAACTCTTATTATTATTGCTTCAGTAGGAGAAAGGTCGTTCCTGGCTCTTTTTCTGTAACACAAGCCATTCTCTCTCCAGTCAGACCCCATTCACAAGGTGAAAACACAACAGAAATGTGTTTTTGGTTAACAGGTCGGAGATGGGCGCTGCAGGAACCCGAACCGAGCCATCCCGGGCTGCAGAGCACAGCACCCCCTCGGCAAAGTCCATCTTCCATTTCCTTCCCCCCTTTTCGAAAAGGACCCCCCCCCGCACCCCGCCCCCCGTCGCTGGTCCCAGTCTAGCTTCTCCCTCCGTCTGTGTAGGGCGCGCGGGCCACAGCAGGGAGGCGGCCAGGGCTGCGGTCGCACCCCCCCCCCCCCATTCTTCCCCGAGGTTCCCGCCCACCGCAGCCGCGGACACAAGCTGGGGGAGAAGCGGTTTCTCATTGCGCTCCTCTCAGGAGTTTTACGGCAGGGCTCGTTCACAGCTCCGGCCGCCAGCCCCAGCCTCCCGAGTCCGGAGCTGGGACTGGCGGAGGCCGCGAGGGAGGGAGCGCGAGCGAGGAGGCACGCGCCCGCTAGTCCGCGCCCAGACTGCTGCCGCCGCCGCCGCTTCAGCAGCCATGGCCGAGCGCCGCGCCTTTGCTCAGAAGATCAGCAGGTAAAGCTCGGGCGCGGGGCGCCCCTCCGCAGCCGGAGTGGGAGCCGCAGAGTCCCACCGGGCTGGGCCTAGGAGGCGGGTGGGTGTGGCGACGCGGTAGCCGGGATCCCGCGGCCTGGCCTGCGGCTGGGCGGAGGGGCTCGCGGCCCGTGCGGCCGTCGCCGAGGCCTCGCCCAGTCCCCTCACCCCGGCCCTCACCCTTGCCTGGTCGGGGGACCTACGGAGCCCTGGGCACCTGCCTCCGCCGCCGGTTTGGCGACCCGGGCCTGGAGTTTCGCAGCGGCTGATAGAAGGGCGGGTGGGGGGAGCTCCTCCACCGGCTGGCCGCTCGGCGCTTCCCAAATTCTTTGTGTCCTCCCCTCCGGCTCCGGGGGGGAGCCGCAGCGCCGAGCTCCCTCTCTCTCCCCGCCCACTCCCCGTTGGCCCTCTGGAGGGTCCGGGGGTCCGCCTTCCTCTCCACCCCAACAAAAGGAGCGGAGCGCGGCAAGCTCCTGGCCGGTGGGAGGCCACCCCTCCTTCACGCCTCGTTCCCTTTTTGAGAAATCTGACAGGAGCCCTTTCTGCACCCAGGGGCCCAATTCACCGCGGGCTCGTGCACCCAGAATTTAGAACGTACGGCCAAAACGAAAAGTTGAGAACCTGTGGTCTGCACCTTCGCTGTGCAACTGCTGAATGTCTGACGCATTGTGGGCTGAAGCTCGGTGTTCACACCATGTGAATTTCAGCGTGCCCCAGTGTTGGTCCGCAGGCCGGGGCAAGAAGGACGGCGGGCACCGTTCTTTCCGCACCGGCCCTCTCGCTCCGGTTTTAGGGGTCTGGAAGTGAGCGAGCGATGGAGGTTGAAGTTTCCCAGGCTTTTACCTACTTGTGGTGTGCCGAGTGCCACCCTTCTCGCCCTCCCACCACCCCCTCAAAACTAAAAGTTGAATTACTGTGTAGGATTCTAATATTTGTAGGATTTCTTTGTAGAATATACGAATGGACAAGACAACGTTTTTGGTTTTAATGAGACCATATTTCTATGAATTATGATGTCCTAAGAAAAACATTCAGATGTGTTATAATTACTTTTTTTTACAATTGTATTTTTGTGGCTGTGGATCTTTTTACTTTAATGACATTTCTTAAAGAATTTTTGGACCTCCTAAACTTAACTCCCTTTCTTAACTGCCTGAATTTCCATACCCTAATATTTCTTTGATTTACGCTCTGGGCTTATTTTTTTTTCTTCGAGTTTTAGACCACATACTTTTTCTTCTCCTTAAGAGGGAAAATAGCAAGCACTAAAGAGCACGGCTCTAGTGTCAGACTGTGACAAGGGTTCAGATCCCTACTGTTATTTTCTCATTTACCACCTTGGGCAAATTGCTGAAGTTCTCTTAAGTTTTAGTTTCCTCATCTGGAAAATGGGTATAATAACTACTCAGATTATAGAGTTGTGAAAATTAAGATCCCCAAACTTTTTGGCACCACGGACCGGTTTGGCGGAAGCCTGGGGAGGGGAGGGTGGCTCGCCTGCCGTCGATGGAGGGTTTGGTGGGAGGCAGAGGGGAGGCCGAGCTCAGGTGAGCTTTGCTTGCATCGCGGTTCCTAACAGGCCGCTGCCTAACAGGCCGGTTGGCAGCCCGGAGACTGGAGACCGCTGGTGTCAAGAGTTCATAGGGTTAGGGCATGGTCTGTGAGAACATTGAACACATAATAATTTGCACATTCTAGGGAGTTGTGCTAGGTTTAATGTAAAATTATTACTTTTTTTGTAAAACAATTGAGTTTTTTTTCTAAAGGCAATGCTGGTTTTAAAAGATTAAGTGGGCTGGCTGGCGTAGCTCAGTGGATTGAGCGCGGACTGGGAACCAAAGTGTCCCAGGTTCGATTCCCAGCCAGGGTACATTCCTGGGTTGCAGGCCAGAACCCCCAGCAACCGCACATTGAATCTTTCTCTCTCTCTCTCTCTCTCCCCCTCCCTCCCTTCCCTCTCTAAAAATAAATAAATAAAATCTTAAAAAAAAAAGATTAAGTGGGTATCACTTGACCCATGTGCTTAGTATTAATTTCTCTTTAATGTAACCAAAAGTTAATCTCTGAGAACATGCACCAATCAAGAATGTGCACATTAGGCAGTTAGACATAAAATATATCTAATGTCTAGTTCTCCATCTATGCAGTGTGTACTCAGAAGGGACAGGACAGCATACACACACACACACACACACACACACAGAGTCATACACACACACACACACACACACACACAGAGTCAGTTTTGCAAAACAGGACTAAATTCAAATTAATATAGCCTTGTAAAGTTGTAAAGTTAAGGCAATGGAAATAAAGAGCCATGTGATTATTAGAGAGATATAAGATAGACATGGCAGTGATTGGTGATTGATTGGATATTGAAGGTGAGGAAGACTAAGGAGTCTGGGATGACCTCCAGGTTTCTGACTTGGGAAATTGGGTGGATGGTGGAGGCAATTATTGAGGTAAGGTGAGGAAGAAGATGTTTGCGGGTGAAAATGAGGTGTGATGGAGATGATGATTTAGTTCTGGGCATGTTGATTTTGAGGTACTCATGGGGCATTCAAAGAGAAATGTCTACTAGGTTGTTGGTGCACATTTAAAGTGCAGAAGAGAGAGACTGGGCTGAAAATCTAGGTTTGGGAGTCTTCAGCAAGTTGATTATAATTGAAGCCAGAGAAGTAGATGAGAGTCCAGGAGAAATGTACAGACTTAATGTGGAGGGAAGACCAAGGACAGAACTGCTATAGATGGTGAATTATTATCTGCTTATTGTGAATGAAAGGTACTTTCATCCTTGTTGCCAAATATGGCTGAATAATACTTCTGAGTAAATTCTCATTTTGCTTCTTAGTTTCCTACTATAGGAAGTACAGCACAGACTTTGGAGGCAAACTGCGTAGTTTGACATCCTGGCACTGTTCTTCATTGCGTAGACTTGGGAATGTTACTTCACCTCATTATGCCTTATTTTCCCTATCTATAAAATAAGATAACAGTAGGAACTACCATCTAGGGTTGTTGCAAAAGTTTAATAAATCAGTACATGTAAAGTGCTCAGAACAGTGCTTTTTAGTAGTGCCCAGTAAATATCAACTATTATTATTACAGTATGTATAGTATGGTTTAGGACCTCTTCTGGGTAGAGATAATCCTTTTTCTTTTTTAAAGGTTTTATTTATTTGTAGAGAGAGGGGAAGGGAGGGAGAAAGAGAGGGAGAGAAACATCAAAGTGTGGTTGCCTCTCATGTGGTTCCCACTGGGGACCTGGCCTGCAAACCAGGCATGCGCCTTGATTGGGAATCGAACCAGCAACCCTTTGGTTCACAGCCTGTACTCAATCCACTGAGCTATGCCAGTCAGGACTGAGATAATCCTTTTTTATCATGTGCATATATGAACTTTGTTGTTCTATGAAAAACCTGTTGTTATTTGGAACCTCTTCTTTTTTTAAAGCTTTATAAGGGTCAGAAACCTTTACCTAAAAATAATTATGCTGATTTCTTTCCTGGCTCAGTTATTCCCTAACCATTTGCTGTTATTTTAGTGTGGTTATTTTTTTGAAGCTGTGATTTGGTAATTTCTCCAACCTCTTTACACTGTATCACTGATCGTACTACTCACCTCAGCTCATCATAGAAAGCAGCACATACATTTTGTCCAGATCAAGTATTGCTTCTTGTCTCCCTACTTCTTGAGCACAAGGCATGTGCATTGTTAACCTTTATAATCACCCCCAGCATATAATAGGTACAATTTTTGGAATGTTGACTGTAATTAATGATCTAGGATTTTGTTTGGATTATTTTGTCCTGTGACGTGATAGTCTGCAGTAGCAAGGATCACTTGTAAGTATTTTTTTACTGCATTCTCATTTTCATAACCTAGAGAGGCAGAAGAACATAGTAAAAAAGAACACAGGCTCCAGGGAACATTGTACAGGTTGAAATTCTGCTCATATAGTATCACATAATAGCTATGTAATTCTGGGCAGTTGGCTTAAACTCTCTGTCTTCATTTCGTCATCAGTAAAATGGGGATAATTGACTCTATAAGGTTAATGTGAGGATTAAATTAGTTAATACATGTAAAACATTTAGAACCATTCCTGAAACATAACCATTCAAAAAATTGTTAGCTGCTGCTATTCATATTCCTATATTATTTTCAGTTATTATTCTTTCTATAATTCAGGAATTGAGGTTTATAGAACATGAGATTATTTGCCTAAATTGGGACTCAAATCCTAGCCCTCCGACTGCAGGTCTTACACTTTTTATTCAACTGTATTTTCTTTCTGCAAAATATTTTCTGAGGTAGTTCCAGATTTTCTAACAGTGCCACTGTTAGCATCTCAAAAGTTACCCTTGCCTTTGAGTCTTGTTTTTGTTAATTTAGTATCATTTTGCTGCCTAAGAAGCAGAATTTAGTGAAAGACTTCATCAGTTCTTTATTTCTGAGGAAATTTAGCATGAGTAGGGTTTCCTAGATACAGGCTTATCTATAAACTCAATTGTTTTTAGTCTTGAACCTCTTTATAACTCTGACTAGATAGGCCCAATCTTTCAATCTGCTGAATCTACTTTGCTCAATTCATTATCTTACTCCTGATCAAAGTAAATCCTTTCCAATTAGTATCAACTATTTCATTGCTGCCTTTACTTTTTTTAAAAAAATCACTTCATTAAGTATATTTTATTCATTATGCTATTACAGTTGTCCCATTCCTTTTTTCTTCCCTTGATGCCCTACCTGGAGCCCGCATTCCCTCCAGCATTCCCTGCCACCTTAGTTCAGGTCCATGGAGCATACATAGAAATTCCTTGGCTTCTCCATTTCTTATACCATTCTTAGCCTCCCCTTGTCTATTTTGTACCTACCAATTATGCCTCTTATTCCCTGTACCTTTCTCCCCATTCTCCCCCTCCCCCACCCCTCCCTGCTGATATCCCTCCATGTGATCTCCATTTCTGTGATTCTGTTCCTGTTCTAGTTATTTGCTTAGTTTGTTTTCACTTTTGTTTTTATATTCATCTTGTTGAGAGTTAGGAGTTTGTTGTCATTTTACTGTTCATAGTTTCGATCTTCTTTTTCTTAGATAAGTTCCTTTAACATTTCATATACTAAGGGTTTGGTGATGATGAACTTTAACTTGACCTTTTCTGGGAAGCACTTTATCTGCTCTTCCATTCTAAATGATAGCTTTGCTAGATAGAGTAATCTTGGATATAGGTCCTAGCCTTCCATGACTTTGAATACATCTTTCCAGCCCCTTCTTGCCTGAAAGGGTTCTTTTGAGAAATCAGCTGATAGTCTTATGGGAATTCCTTTGTAGGGAACTCTCTGCTTTTCTTTAGCGGCTTTTAAGATTCTCTCTTTATCTTTAACTTTTAACATTTTAATTATGATGTGTCTTGGTGTGGTCCTCCTTGGGTCCAGTTTCTTTGGGACTCTCTGAGCTTCCTGTATGTCTCTTTCCTTCGCCAGACTGGGGAAGTTTCCCTTCATTTTTTTTTAATAAGTTTTCAATTTCTTGCTCCTCCTCTTCTCCTTTTGGTAGCCCTATGATTTGGTTGCTGGAATGTTTAAAGTTGTCTCAGAGGTTCCTACGCCTGTCCTCATCTTTTTGAATTCTTGTTTCTTCATTCAGTTTTGGTTGAATGTTTATTTCTTCCTTTTGTTCCTAATCGTTGATTTGAATCCCGATTTCCTTCCCATCACTGTTGGTTCCCTGCATATTTTTCTTTATTTCACTTTATATAATCTTCACTTCTTCCTTTATTTTGCATCCATACCCAGTCGTTTTTGTGAGCATCCTGATTACTAGTTTTTTTAAGGTTTTATTTATTTATAATAAATAAATGACCTCTCATATACTCCCAACTGGGGACCTTGCCCACAACCCAGGCATGTGCCCTGACTGGGAATCAAACCTGCGACCTTTCTGTTCAGAGGCCAGAACTCATTCCTCTGAGCCACACCAGCCAGGGCTGATTACCATTGTTTTGAACTGTGCATCTGATAGGTTGGCCATCTCCTCATCACTTAGTTCTTTTTTTGGAAATTTCATCTGTTCTTTCATTTCGGGCCATATTTCTTTGTCTCAGCACACCTGTTAAATTGTAAGGGGTGGAGCTTAGGTATTCACCAGGGTAAGGCAACCAACTTCATGTTTTGTGGTGCTATATGTGGGGGAGGGGTCAGAGAGGTAACAATGCCCATTGCTGAGCTCTCTCCTTAATTTCAAGAGACTGAAAGTTTCTCCACCACAACCTCAACAGATTTTTACAGCCAGAGATTCTGAGGCTATTTTTTCTGTGCTGGAACCCTGGGCGGCATGGGCTGTCTCGCTTCCTAGTTGTTCCTTCTGGTTTATCCACATGTGAATGTGGGACCATCTGGTCCTCCAGCTGCCACCTTGCCACGCATCCCCTCCACCCCAGCTGCCCATCTCTGCCCCTCCTATCAGTCTGGATGAATGTTTCTTTAACTCCTTGGTTGTTGGAGTTCTGTATGGTTTGATTTTCTGACAGTTCTGGTTGTTTTTTTGTTTTTAAATTTGTTTTTTCCTACTTTTGGTTTTGTGAGGAGGTGAAGCATATCTACCTATGCCTCCATCTTGGCCGGGACTCCAGAATCACTTTGGACATATACTTTCCTTGACCATCTGTTTTACTCATCTCACCAACTCTTAATGCTAAATATCTAACCTATTTCTTGCTCATGAGCTGCAGAGTAGTGTTAGAGGGAGACTAAAACAGTCTAAAGTTGATCTTTTATTAATGATTCTCATTTGAAGTTTACACCAAATCATTTCTCTTATTTATCATCTTTGTTTCCCTACACCATCTTTCACTGAAAAGTTCAACATGAGTTCTAACATGGGTTCTTCATTTAACCTCAGCACACTGCTCTGCCCATATGTCATTCAACTGCCTTTCTCTCGAGCATGAAGAGTGTCTTACCCCTAAAGCTTACCTGCTTTATTGTACTTTGAATCCCATACTTTGCCATCTCCCTCAGAACTTTGATTTCACAATATTGCCCTTGCTTTGTAGCATCTTCAGTCTGTTCCGTTTTATGGGTGCTTCCCTTAAACCATAAGACCTAATATGCCTTTCTCATCATAAAACAGAGAACCATTGAGTCTTCTGGTCTTTGGAGGTGCCAGCCAATCATTCCTTTTTCCTTTCTAGTCATATTTCTCACTTGTATGTGGTATAGTCACATCTACTTCCTGCTTGTTCTCATTAATCCTTGGGCCATATGGATGTGCTTACCATGGTGCCTTATATGTACTGGAATTATAGAACTCTTGAAGATTAGGAACCTTTGACCTTTTTCTTTTCTGATTTCAGGAACTACTGCTTGTTTTTAAATTTTTTCATATGCCCCCCTACCCTACTCCTTCCTCCTATTTTATACTGCTTTTCAGAGCTCTGTGATGGCTGGTGTAGGTCATTTTATCTCCAGTGCTTAGCACAGAGTCTGTGTAAATTAGACACATAAGAAGTGTTTAATGAGTGCCACCCTGACACCGTGGAGCACCTTTCATTACCTCAGTTCTAGATGACCACAGCAGGGTCTTAACTGAACTGCTCTCTGCCTCTCCTAATTCAATGTGTTGCAAATGAATTCTCTCTAAAACAGCTTTAACATGGCATTTGCTTGTTCAAGAATATATAGTGGCTTTATATTGTGTTAATTCAAACTCTGGCTTGCATTTTAATGTCATCTATAATCTAGTCCCTCTCTGGTTGACTTATTCTCTAGCTTCCATGTTCTACCAGTCTGGTGTTTTCACTGCATCCCCACAAATTTTCTACTCTTTTGCTCTTCTGTTTTTTCTTTTTAGAATATTTTCCCTTTTCTTTTCCAAATCTTACCCTTTTCTTCAGACTATTCTAATCCACTGTCCTTACTTTTGGGATACCGTTTCCTTACTTCTTTTTATTCTCTTCTTACCACCTATTAGTGCATCCCTAAGCAATATACATTTTTCTGGTTTTGAATTCCTTTGAATATAACCATACTGTATCTTTGTATGCTTTTCTGTCTTCTTTTGTTCAAAGTAATATTTGTATTTGAGATTCATTCATGATGTTATGAATAATTAAAGTTTATTCATTTTCATTGCTTTGTTTTATTTCATTGTGTAAATACACCACAATTTCTGTTCTACAGTAGATGGATATTTAGGTTGTTTCTAGTTTTTCACTATTAGAAACAATGATCCTATTAACATTCCTATACATTTAGTCTGGTGTACATGTGTATGAGTTTGTGGTAGACCTAGCTGTGAAGTTGCTGGGTCTTAGTTGTTTTATTGCTTGTCATAGCAGTTTTATTTATCATCAAGTTTACTAGGTAATGCCAAACTGTTTTCTAAGATAGCTGTAGAAATTTATACTCCTGCAACAATGTTGCTTTACATAGTTACATCATTTGGTATTGCCAAGGTTTTCATTTTTGCCAGTTCAGTGGATACATGATGCTATTTATTGACTATTTGAATACTCTTTTGTAAATTGCTTATTTATATCTTTTGCCCTTCTTTCCTTTTGTCCCCCCCCCCCCTTGGATTTTGTCTTGTCTTTTTATTGTACTTTATATACATTTAGTGTATTAGTTGTTTATTGATTATATGTGTTGCACATATCTTCCTACTCTGCTTTTAGCCTTTTTATGGAGTCTTTTCAAAACAGAGTTCTCAATTTTGAAGCAATTTATCAGTCTTTTTTTGATGGTTACTACTTTTGGAGTCTTCTTTAAGAAATACTTTATTATGCTGAGGTCAGTAAGTTATTCATCTGTATTATCATAAACTTGTAGTTGTGTCCTTTGTATTTGGGTTTATATTCTACCTGACAAGTGTATGATGTGAAATTGTAATTTTTTTCAGAATGAATTATCCTTTCTCTATTGGTCTGCTCTGACACTTCTGTAATAGATTGTATGTCCTCATTTGTGTGGTTTTTCAGGGCTGTTTTGTTCTGTTGGTCTGGTTATACATCTTTTCACCATTATAAATGATTTTCATTCTAGTAAGTCTTAGAATTTGGTAGAATAACTCCTCCTACAGTTTAAAAGTGTCTTGGTTGCTCTTAGCTCTTTGAATTTCCATGTATATATCAGAAAAAACCATAAATCCTGTTAGGATTTGATCAGGATTACATTGAATCTATACATCAGTTTAAGGGAAATGTGACATCTTTATAATACTGAATTTTCAATCTGTGATTATGGCATACTCTCCTTCTATTTAGTTCTTCTTTATATTGCACAATGAAATTTTATAATTTTCTTTGTAACTTTCTTACATTTCTTTTATTAGATTTATTCCTAAGTATGTAAGGATTTTGTATCCAGCTGTATAAACCTCACTAAACTCTTGTTAGTTCTAAAAATGTACCTGTGGATTCATTTTCTATATAGGCAACCATGTTGTCTAGAAATCATGAATTTTGTTTCTTCCTTTCCAAACTTTATAACTATTTATTTTTGTCTTGCTCTATATGCTATTACTTTGCATTACCGTGCAGATTATTATCATTTTTATTCAAGATTATATTAATATTGACAATCCTCATTTTGTTTATGATTTCAAAGCTTGATGGTTGCTATAGGTGTTTTGGTCCAGATTCCCTGAAAATGAAACTGAGACAAGGATGAAGAATTGAGACTTTACCTGGGAACCATAATTCCAGGGCATCAAAAGAGAAAGGGGAGATGAGGCAGAAAAGGAGGGGAAACAATAGAATGTGACAACTTATCTGTTTGGCCACTGCTTCCCAAAGAGCTGGAGAGAGATTGTTGGCAGGTGTGCTTGCTTGGCCACACAACATGTCTTTTTATGGAGGAACAGTTCCTCAATTCAGTAGATGGGAGTCTGGAAGAAGAAGATATATGAGGTCCATCCATAAAGTATCCAGCCATGTACTATGAAAATTAGAGACATTTCTTGAGGAAGATACAAGATGCAAGAAATCTTGTACATAGGACAATGATGCCTCAGTCCCCTTCAAAGTAGGCACCTTGGGACCTTACACAGTTCTCCCAATCACCATCAGCTGCCCTGTCATATTTTTCTGAATTCTCATTGATGGTCTGAAATCTCTTCCCTTTCAAAGGTGATTTTAGTTTTGGGAAAAGCCTGAAGTCGCAGGGTGCCAACTCTGGGCTGTAGGGAGGCTGAGTCACCTGGGTGATTTGATGTTTTGCCAAAAAACTGCACTAGATGTGATGCATGAGCTGGTGTGTTGTTGTGATGAAGCTGCCAGTCACCAGTTGCCCATAGCTGTGGCCTCAAGCTTAACACAAAATTTGATGCAGATTCATTGCTCCACTCATTCAGTCATTTTGAATGTGATGGCCACACAGTACACATGCTCACTCAATGGTGACTACCACCCCCACTGACTAGTACAATGAAGTCATCATTGTTTACTCATGTGCATTCCAGTCCACTCTCCTTAGCTGCCTGGGTACATCGATGTTGTACAAACTGTTCTCTTTATATTAACAACGATTAAACTTTTTCCTGAAAGACCTCATATATCTACCCACATTTCTCTTGCATCTTGTTTTCCATTAGTCAATTCATTCTCCTCAGAGAGATAACCCCTCCTCATTTCTGGATTACATTATTTGGACCCTTTTTGCAACCATGCTAGATGTCTCACTACTTTTTCAGTGGCTTTTTACAAAGGAAACTTTGGTTGCAAGTGACTGAAACTCAAATCAGATTAATTTGCCCACAAAAATGTCTTGTGTGCAAATATGTGTTGACTCACATAACTGAGTATATCTGCTCCAGAGATACCTATGATATCAGCAGGCTCTTGTCTTCATGTCAGATTTTCCACTGAGTTACAATGAGAGTTGACAGCCCCAGGCTCAAATCCTGCCAGTTTAGTTCTGTCAGGAAAGATCCAGCAACTCAATTATTGGTCTGGCTTGGGTCATATGTTCTTCTTTGAACCAATTATTGTGTTTAGGGATATTGGGGTCTTGGCAGGTCCTGGGTCCCATGTCCTACTCTGTGGCTTGGAGGAGAGATGTGGTGGTGTCAGCTCTACCCAGTCTCAAGGAGTGATTCCTTACCAGAAAGAAGGGGTTTCTAAACAAAAGGAGGGTAACAGTCACAACAAAACAACTGATGGTCTTTAAAATTAGTCATTTTAAGTTGCTTATTATCACTATAATTATTTAAATATACAGCTATACAATCAGCTTTGCTACCTACTAAAATTTCAATGTAACTTGTGAAATACAAAATACAAAGAAAGCCTATGTAACCTGATGCCAGCTGTACATCCAGTCTCTTTGTTAAGTTCAGCCGTGACCTGCATGTCAACTATAGCCCTTCCAAGTAGTTGTGCTTGTTTTTTTTTGTTTGTGTTTTTTTTTTTTTTTTTTTGCTTTCCTTTGCTTCTGCATCTGCACTCCTACCATCATGAGGTATTTCTGATTTGTCTTGTGACACCAGAAAACTGAACTTCTTAATTCATATCAGTCATTTAATGCTTTTCATAAATGTTGATAAAGAAGCAGTGATTGTCGTTAAGTTGTTTCAGGATGTAAAACTTTCTTAGTGACTCTACCTCTCATCTTTTTCCTGTTATAATTCTTACTCTGACTAATAAACAATTTCTTTTTCTTCCCCTTTTCTTTGCAGAGTAGTTCCAACTATACTTAGGTTCTTTTTAAAAAAATAACTAACTTTATTGAGTTATAATTTACATACTATAAGATTAATTCAAGTGTATATTCAGTGATTTTTAGTAAATTTATAGAGTTGTGAAACCATCACCTAGAATCCAGTTTTAGAGCATTTTTATCACCCAAGATACCTGTGAAAGTTTATAGTCACTGCCTATTCCCACCCCAAGTTCCAGGCAACCACTAATATATTCTCTCTCTCTCTCTCTCGATTTGCCTTTTCTGAATATTTCACGTAAATACAGCCAAGTAATATGTGGTCTTTTGTGACTGGCTTCTTTTAATTTGTTCTTAAATTATAATTTACATTCAATATTTTTTTGTATTAGTTTCAGGTATACAGCATAGTAGTTAGATAATCAAGTACTTTACAAAGTGTTCCTCCTGATATTTTTAGTACCCAACTGGTACCATACCTAGTTACTATAATGTTATTGACTATATTTCCTGTATGGTGCTTTACATCCCTCTGACTTTTTTTTTACTTAGCATAATATTTTTGTGATCCATCCATGTTGTAGCGTATATCAGTACTTCATTCCTTTTTACGACTGAATATATATAGATAGCACGTATAGTTTATCCATTCATTAGTTGGTGGACATTTAGGTTATTTCTACTTTTGGCTATTGTGAATAGTGCTGCTATGAACAGTCATGTACATCTTGTGTTTGAACACCTATTTTTAATTCTTGTGGTTATATTCCTGGAAGGAGAATTGCTAGATCATCTGGTAATATTATGTTTAATTTTTTGAGGAACTACCAAACTGTTCCACAGTGACTATACCATTTTACATTTCCACCAGCAATGTTGGAGGGTTCTAATTTCTCCAGATCCTCGCTAACACTTGTTATTGTCTTCTTTTTGATTACAGATATTCAAATGAGTGTGAAGTTGGCATTTATTTTATCGTGGTTATTGATTTGCATTTCCCTTATGATTAGTGATATTTTTCTTGAGCTTAATGACCATTCACAGATCTTCTTTTTTTTTTAATATATTTTATTGATTATGCTATTACAGTTGTCCCATTTCCCCCCTTCTCTCCCCTCCACCCTGTACCCCCCTCCCACCCACATTTCCCCCTTTAGTTCATGTCCATGTGTCATACTTATGAGTTCTTTAGTTTCTACATTTCCCGTACTATTCTTGCCCTCCCCCTATCTATTTTCAACCTACATTCTATGCTACTTATTCTCTATACCTTTTCCCCCTCTCTCCTCCTCCCACCCCCCTGCTGCTAACCCTCCATGTGCCCTCCATTTCTGTGGTTCTGTTCCTGTTCTAATTGTTTACTTAGTTTCTTTTGGTTTTGCTTTAGGTGTGGTTGTTAATATTTGTGAGTTTGCTGTCCTTTTACTATACATGTCTTTTCTTTATCTTCTTTTCTTAGATAAGTCCCTTTAGCATTTCATAAAATAAGGGCTTGGTGATGATGAACTCCTTTAACTTGACCTTATCTGAGAAGCACTTCATCTGCCCTTCCATTCTAAATGAGAGCTTTGCTGGATAGAACAATCTGGGATGTAGGTCCTTGTCTTTCATGACTTGGAATATTTCTTTCCAGCCCCTTCTTGCCTGTAAGGTCTCTTTGGAGAAATCAGCTGACAGTCTGATGGGAACTCCTTTGTAGGTTACTGTCCCCTTACCTCTTGCTGCTTCTAGGATTCTCTCCTTCGTTTTTACCTTGACTAATGTAATTATGATGTGCCTTGGTGTGTTTCTTCTTGGGTCCAACTTCTTTGGGGCTCTCTGAGCTTCTTGGATTTCTTGGAAGACTGTTCCCTTTGCCAGATTGGGGAAGTTCTCCTTTATTATTTGTTCAAATACGTGCTCAATCTGTTGCTTTTCCCCTTCTGATTCTGGTACCCCTATAATTCGGATATTGGAACGTTTAAAGGTGTCTTGGATGCTCTTAATCTTTTCCTCAATTTTTTGAATTCTTATTTCATCATGCTTTCCTGCTTGGTTGATTCTATCTTCCTTCTGGTCCACTGTATTGTTTTGAGACTCATATTCCTTCCTTTCACTATTGGCTCTCCTCCGCGTGTCTTCCTGCATCTGTTTTATGGTAATCTGCATTCTTTCATCTAAATTTCGTCCAAAATCAACCAGTTCCGTGAGCTTTCTGATCACCAGTATTTTGAACTGCGCATCTGATAGATTGGCTAATTCTTGGTCGCTCAAAAGGATGAGTCCTGGGGGACTGATCTGCTCTGTTGAAAACATGGGGTTTTTTTTTTCCCCCCTGTCTCTCCTTTTTTTTTTCCGGTCTGGCTGCTCTTGTTACGGTGGGGCGCGGAGCCTTAGGTGCTCACCGGGGCTGGGCACCCCGGTCGCTAGATTGTGACGTTATATGATGGGGCGGAGCGGGGCGGGAGAAAACAATGGCGGTAGTTCCGTTCCCCTGGACTCAGACCCTTGTCTGGGCTTCTGGGCCGTGAGTTCTGCCCTGGTCCACAATCGCCGCCCCTCTGGGTCTGCCAGCCGCAGCCTGCGCACTCAGGGATCACCGCTGCCTTCCTGCGCGCTGGATGGCCCTTGCGCTGATTTCGCGCCAAACCTTCCCCTGACCTCCGCGTGCCGCCGACCCAAGCCAGCCCCGCGCCCGCTGGCTTGTCTTCTCCTACCAGTCCAGATGAACGCGTCTACTTCAACTTCTTGGCTGCCCGACTTCCATTCAGATAAATCCTCTGCCGGATCTGGGTGTTATCCTGATAGTAAATTATTGTTGTAAATTATTGGTTTTCTAATCTTGGTTGTACGAGGGAGTACGGTGCGTCCACCTATTCCTCCATCTTGCCGGAAGTCCAGATGTTCTTTATTGAGATATCTATTCAGATCATTTGCTCATTTCTAAATTGGATTATTTATATTGTTTTGAGGTATAAGAGTTCTTTATATATTCTGGGCACAAGTCCTTTATTATATATATGATTTACAAATATTTTTTTTCCTTTCTGGTTTGTTTCTCATGTTCTTAATGGTGAATTTTTAAGCATATTTTTAATTTTACCAAAGTCCAATCAGTCAGTTTTCTCTTTTTAAGGATCATTATTTTGGTGTTGTAGCCAAGACTGCTTAATTCATGGTTGAGAAGATTTCCTTCTCTGATTTCTTCTACAAGTTTTTAAAGTTTTAGCTCTTACATTTAGGCATATGATCCATTTTGCATTAATTTTTGTTAATGGTGTGAGATGAGAGTCTAAGTTCATTTTTTGTTGTTGTTCCACTCATTTATGTGTTCATTGGTTGATTCTTACATGTGCCCTGACCTGGGATTTAACCCACACAACCTTGGCATATGGGGGCGATGCTCTATCTAACTGAGCTACCAAGCCAGGGCCTAAGAGTTTATTTCTTGACACAAAGCTCTGTTTCATTGATCTGTATGTCTGTCTTTACCACATCATTCTGGTTACTGGTACTCTGTAGTATATTTTGAAATCTGGAAGTGTAAGTTGTCCAGCTTCTAACTTGTTTTCAAAATTGTTTTGCCTATTCTGGATTTTTTGCATTTCTATAAACATTTGAGGATCAATATCAATATAAATTTTGAGTCTTTTAAATCTATGAACACAGACTGTCTCTTCATTTAATAGATCTTACTTGATTTCTCTCAACAAAGATTAAGTTTTGGGGTGTAAGTCTTGTACTTCTTTTGTTAAACCTATTTCTAAGTACAGGGTCTGGCAGAAGTCAGGCCTGCTTGAGTGTAGTTGGTAGGGTAATGATATGGGTGTAATGATTTATAGTTTAATTTGAACATTTCAC
Organism: Phyllostomus discolor; assembly: GCF_004126475.2. Classification (NCBI taxonomy): domain Eukaryota; kingdom Metazoa; phylum Chordata; class Mammalia; order Chiroptera; family Phyllostomidae; genus Phyllostomus; species Phyllostomus discolor. The sequence goes on along the minus strand of NC_040907.2, from coordinate 45,511,572 downwards.
TGAAAATGTCATATGTTGTGCTTGAATATGATATTGTTATGTTACAGAATTATGTGCTTATGATTTTGTAATAAAAAGGAGCATTATTTATACCAGACCCTGTATTTTATTGTTTTTATGTTATCATGAATGGAACTAAACAATTATTTTTGGCTTGTTCATTGCTAGTATATAGATATGTACACAAAGTTGATTTTTTGACATTGAGCTTGTATCCTCTGATCTTGCTGAATTCATTGGTTCTAGTAGCTTTTTTGGTGGATTTCTTAAGATTTTCTGTATACAGGACCATGTTATCTGTGAGTAAAGATAGTTTTAAAGATTTTATTTGTGTATTGTTTAGAGAGAGGGGAGGAGAGGGCGAAAGAGAGGGAGGAAGAGAGGGAGAGAAACATTGATGTGAGAAGGGAACATTGATCTGTTGACTCTCCTATGTGCCCTGACCAGGATGGACCCACAACTCAGGCATGTGCTCTGACTGGGAATCGAACTCATGGTCTTTCTCTTTGTGTGATGATGCATAACCAACTGAGCTGTACTGGTCAGGGCAGCAAAAATAGTCTTTGCCAATCTGAATTCCTCATTTTAATTTCTCTGCTGTTCTTCCTTTCTTCCTTTTCCTCTTGCACAGGTTAGAACCTGATGTATAATGTTCAGAAGAAGTGGTGAGAACAGGCATTCTTGCTTCCTTACCATTTTAAGAAGAAAGCATTCAGACTTTCAGCATTAAGTATTTTGTTATTTGTAGATAGATGCTATAGAAAAGGGAAGGAGGTGACAAAGATTTGAGAAGTATCTTAAGAGTTAGAATGAACATGACTTAATTATATATAGTTTATACCAAAATATAATTTGTACATTTGTGGGCAAGAAGATTCTGGCTTTACTTTTATGAAGGAGGGTAGAATTAAAGATAAATTTATCTCCTTTGGGGAGGATTGACTTTTTCCAGTAGAAATTCCCGCCTAAGTGTTCTGTTTTAGTTGTCAATTTCAGATTGTTAATTTTTCTAAATGCTAAATTTTTAAATTCTTTTTCAATATATTTATAATTTAATATGTTCCATGAAATTAGGGAGCAATAATTTCATCATTTTTAGGTGCATAAATTGAGATATGTGAAATGCTGTAGATCAGAGTGATAGAAACATCCAAGTCTCTTTATTTAATAGTGTTTTCTAAATCTTTACTTAAATGTTATCCCAAAATAGTGTCAGATGGGATATATGAATCATCTGACATTTTTTTATTCTCCCCCAAAAGGAGCTATATCTTTTTTTTAAGATTTATTCATTTATTTTTAGAGAGGGAAGGGAGGGAGAAAGAGAGAGAGAGAGAGAGAAATGTCAATGTGCGGTTGCTGGGGGCCGTGGCCTGCAACCTAGGCATGTGCCCTGGCTGGGAATTGAACCTGTGATACTTTGGTTCGCAGCCTGAGCTGAATCCACTGAGCTACACCAGCCAGGGCTAGGAGCTATATCTTAAATGTTAAGTGTGTTATATACAAGGACTATTTCTGTTCCTTGGTTTCACAAACCATGCCGTATATGTTTTCGTTTTCTTGAGCTTTTAGTGGTTGGTTACTGGTCCACTGAACCTACATTCCTAAAGAATTTAACACAGGCTAGCATGTAAGTGGCACAAAGGAAGTGCCTCAGCTGGGAGTTTCAATTAGCCATCCATGAAAGGCAGGAGACATCCTAACAGTGACAGTAGTCATTATAGTGTTGCTATTAATATGTCAGTATACAAAGCAGACATTTCCCCTGTGTGTATTCGACTGATCTCATAGGCTAGGTTTTGAAGAATAGAGCAGTCAGTAATGTGAACTATAGCTAGAGTCATTTACCTTTGGAAACTTGTTTCCATAGTAAAAAGCCTTAGGAGCTTTAAGGATCTGAATTTAAACCCTGACTTTATCTTTCAAAATAAACTTGGGAAAGTTACTTTAATTTTGAAGTTTATCTAAAAATACCTATTTTTTTCTGAGTATAAAATAATATATAGTGCTGAAGAAAATATGGAAATATAAAAGGCTCAAAAGAGAGAATAAAAAATTACTTATAATTTTTGATTTAGATAAAAATCTGCCCTAATGAAATTTACATTCCAGTGGTGATCTTTGCACAAACTAGAACTAGCCTAAGTGTCTACCAATAGAGACTGGCTAAATATGTTCCAGATTATCTATTACAGATAAAAAGAAGGTGAGCATTGCTAAGAGCTGGGCTCTAAGTTTAGATCTTAGTGTTATTCATTTACTTTAACCTCTTGAAACTTCAATATCCTGATGTAGTAGTGCCTACTTAATAGGGTTGTTTTGAAGATTAAGTAAATGAGGTGTAACAAATGTGAAAGTTTTCACATTATCTGGCAGATTGTAAGTGCTTGGTAAATATTGCTAGAGTATTATTATTTTTATGTGCTAATATGGAAAGATTTCCAAGATGTATTAGGTATAAGATATAAGGTATCAAGAAAATGTTATTGTATGATGTCGTATGTGGATATTAAAAAATAAGGGTTACACACACACACACACACACAGATATACACATCTTTTTCTTGAAGGATACCTAAGAAAATATTAAGTGATTATGTTTGGGGAATAAGACTGGGAATTTGAAGTGGTGGAAGTGGTAGTGAGATATATCTTTTTGTTTTCACCTTTGTGAAGTTTGAATTTTTTAATGTCATGCACATATTTCTTTTATTTATTTTTCAAAGATGCCTTCTTTATCAAGTTTTCCTTGTCTTCTTCATATTGAAAAACCTACTTATTCTGCTTCACATAGTAACTTTATTTACATAATCATAGAGCTTGAATAGTTCTGGAACCAGTACTTTGCAAACATGGTAGAGATATTAGAGACTATTTTGAGATACATAAACATTTTATATATCTTGTTTAAAAATTGTTAATAAAGAAGAGTTTCAGGAGTGACTTTTTATCTTACCAGGTAACACATGGGATAATAATGATGTCGGCCATGCTATTAGAGAAAAGGTTATATAAAGATAGGTTTACAAACAAAAAAAAATAAAGAAAAGGTTATACGTTGAGAAATCTGTGGATTCAGATTCCTATCCCTCTCCTAGCAAATGTTTACCTATTTGACAGTAATAAAAATGCATACATTCCTCTCCCTTTCCAGTCAATTAGAAACCAATTATATTTATAGATAAATTTAGTGTAAAAAACATTTGGATATTTCATATACGACATAGTCTCTAAATTCATTTTTACTATTACCTTTCTTCTCTTATGCCTGTCTTTCTTTATTTCTCCTTCCCTCCAGGAAGCTCATATCACTTGTTCCATTGTAGCATTCTTATTGAACTATTTTTTGGGGGAGGAACTATGAGTTTCTCTTTATTCCCATTTATCACTTTCGCTTTTTAAACCTTTTTTAAAGCACCCAGATGGGTTAGGCACTCTGATAAAGGGTGCAAGGGTAAATAAGGTGACAAACTGCTTTTAATTGCTCCTTACAAGAGATTTCAAAAACAATTTGATAGATGCCATGATTTATTATTCATTTATCACAATGAGACACCAGACCAAGTTAAAGAATATATAGGGTGGGGCAAAAGTAGGTTTGTAGTTGTGAGTACATGAAACATAGTTTATTCTTGTATTACTTATTAATTATTGTGTTATTTTCCATACAAACAACGGTAAACTGACTTTTGCCCCACCTTTCTTAAATGACAGGCATTAACCTGCTTTGAGACATTTATACTAAATAAGAGACAGTATAGAAACTTCACTCCAGTCAGAAGTGAAGTTTCCTTGTCCTTAAATTCCTCAAGGAGGTTGCCCTGAAGAGGGAGAGTGTGCAAGGCCTGAGAAGCCAAATTCCTGAAACTCCACTGTTCCTTTTTCTTTTCCACCCAGTTTTATAATTGAGAGTTGCGTCTCCACTATTCCAGAAAAACTGACTTTGCAATTTGTGTGCTTCTTTTTAAGAGAGTGCTTACAAACCGGGTTTCCCTACTGTTGAGGTCAACCTCTATGTTAGCAAGGCCAGATTCATCTTACACCACGGTGGAAAGCAGTCTAGCTAGCCGGCTTCCTGTCTGAACTAACCTCCTGGATACGCCATTTCTTTGAATGTATATGGATAAACACTGAGTGCTTTGAAAGCACAGAGGAGTGTCTAACCTAGTGAAACAAAACAGAAATAATCAGGCAGCACTTTATAGAGGCCATGATAGGGGAAAAAGATATTCTCCTATAATTTGGGAGCATAAGTAATTGAGATTTTTAACCTAGTTTTCACTTTGAGTTGATATTAATAGCTTATTAGAAGTAAAAAAGACTTCCTATTGCTTTACTATATGAGCTATCACTAGGTATAGCAAAATTTGTTATCGGAAAAAGACAAAGGATTTAAATTGTTATGAGAAACTACATTTATTCATCACATTCCTTATCTTGCATATTCTGGGCCATAGGATGGTTAAGAGATTCTATGTTTTATTTGGGAAAAATTTCCTCACTACCATTTAATGAAATCTTTTTGTGCTGAGGATCTCAATGTAAATATATCCCTTAGCTAGGTTCCAGATATTATTGACATTATAGCTCAGTTTGGAAATGGTTCTTATTTTCAATTATTACTGATTTTCTTTTTTGGGAAAATTATGTTATATAGAATAAGACAAATATTTGTAACATAAGGATTATTTTATATATGTCTGCTATTAAACAAAAGATTGTGTCTTTTTAAAATAGTCATTTTGTTTAAGTTTCATTTCTTAACATCTGAAATCCTGAAATCAGGGTATGTCTTCCAGTTAATTGGCAGTGTAATGGTTAATTGGCAAGGTTTTTCCTTCTTGGCTGTACATGAAGTAATGGTACCTCTTAATAATTAGTGACATTCATGAATTTGATGAAATATGGCAGTTTACAATTTAGATTATCCATGGCTCAGCTCCAGAAGCACCGAAGTAGTGCTGAGGTTGGTAGATTGAGCTGAGTATTGAGTAACACTGAGGAAGATGGACATAGCAAGGAGATATGGAAGAAGAGAAATGGGGAAAAGATTATATCGAAAATCTGGATAATTTTTAGAAAATGAGATTGTTTGGAAATTCAAATCGAGGCCAAGATGTTCAGGGCTCTGAATTCAAACATCAGTTTCAAAATACTTCAGAACAAAAGTATGATCAACCTCATCCAGAAACCAGGCCATGAAGCCTGTTTCACTTTATGTGTGATGGAAATGGTAGGAAGACAGTAGAGTTTATTTTTTTGAAAAAGAGTGAAAGAACAGAAGCCAAGTTTTTTTACATAAAATATTTATTTATTTTTAGAGAGAGGGGAAGGGAGGGAGAAAGAAGGAGAGAAACATCAGTGTGTGGTTACCTCTCATGTGCCCCCACTGGAGACCTGGCCAGCAACCCAGGCATCTGCCCTGACTGGGAATTGATCCAGGGACCCTTTGGTTCACAGGCTGGCACTCAATCCACTGAGCTGCACCAGCCAGGGCAGAAGCCAAGTTTTATAAAATTAAGTGGCCATTTCATTGATGATCATAGGGTAGAGCTTAGGTATTGACATCAAGAAAATAATTGCACAAAATCTGTGAAGAGTAGTCTTTATTTTCTATTTTTGAGTTATAGTTTTTACTGATCAGAAATATTACTAATGTGAGCAAGTTTTTTATTTACTGGATTTAGGACTCACTAAATGTTTTGGTTTATAGTTTTATGGACTCTAAGGAATATAGAGATTAATGAGCTATCAAGTCATTTAAATATCTAAAACACTTTTGTTTTAGAAATACTATTTAAGTAAATTTATTATACCAATATGCCCCCAAGGGTCAATGCCAGCTTGAAAATGTAGATCTTCTAAACTCTAATTCCGATTCAAATAAAGGCCTGTCAAGTTTATGCTATGCTAATGCCTTGGTGGTTTCCTTCATTTGTCAGTAAGTTCAGGAATACTATATATTTCACAGGACTAAACATTCACCTGTTTTGAGTGCTATCTGCTAAATATTTTAGGGAAAACAAAATAAATGGGACCATTGCCTCTGTTTATATAGACTGTACATGAAATATGGAAAAATAACTACAAGGAAAATGAAAGTTAGGTTATGATAAATGTTCTAAGGGTTTTAAAGGTGGCTGGTATTATTTTAAGTTGTAGTGAGTCAAGAAGTTTGTATGGAGGTCTTGGCATTTGAGTTTTACACTTAAAACTAAGAATTAAATTTGTCGGTATAGGAGGGAAACAACATTCTAGGAAGCAATTTATGTTCAATGACAAGATTTTGGGAAAGGATATGTGAGGAAGGTGGGTAAGGTCAGATTATGGAAAGACATTAATGCCAGAGTGTAAGGACATTTTTTATTAGATAATAACAGAATAGTTTTTAGGTGCATGAATAAAGAGCTAGTAATATTAGAAAGGAAAAACAGGTTTTTTTTTCTTCCTAATTCTTATCATGTATTAATTTGTTAGTAATTTTCAAATTAATTTTATATCCTTAAAATACATACATCTCATAGCTTCCAGCTCTATTATAAGCCAAAGTATATTCCCTGAAATGCCATATACAAAAAAAACCCTTATGTAAGTTGGCTGTCAGTCTTTTACCCTACATCAGCATTATAAAGATGTTCAACTGATATGTTAAGAATTTATAGTCTTCTTGCTGAGGTTTTGTTGTTCTTCAAATGAATCTTTAATATATTTACCTTCCTCCCACTTTAAACCTAGGTTGTTTTATTTTTAAAAATAGTTAAGTATTTGCTTTCTTTGTTATAGAACTGTGGCTGCTGAAGTTAGGAAGCAGATCTCTGGACAATACAGTGGCTCTCCCCAACTGCTCAAAAACCTCAACATTGTTGGCAATATATCCCACCATACCACAGTAAGTAGCTTGCTTAAAACACGATATGTTACTGGTGGATTACTGACTAGGCCATGACAAGTAGTGGAAAGAGAAGAGCCAGTGGATTGGGTTGCACCACTAGTTTCATAACCTTATTTATTGTTAGCTCACTTTTTCCTGAACTTTGAATTGGAGAAGAGTGTTTAGAGGTGTTATAGAAGTGTTGATTTCCTAGTCAGTTCTGAAACTACATTCAGGATTTAATCAATGCTGGAATTTTAACCTTGTTTTATGGCATTAACTTGTTGAGGATATTGGACTAGTTTTCCTACAGAATTTCTTGCCTTTTGGATTTTATGATTGCTTCCCTGTAGATGTATTTTTCTTATCTTTTGTACTTTATGTGACTAATTATATCCTTTGCAGTTTCTTCCTTCTAGTCTTGTTTTTCTACTTCTGTATTTCCTGGGCTGATTAGATTCTGTTCAGTTTTTTTTTTTTAACAGCTTTATTGAGATTTAATTTACATACCAGACAATTTACCCATTTAATTTATGATTCAGTGGATTTAATATATTTGTAGATATGTACAACCATTGTCACAGTCAATTTAGAACATTTTTATCACCTCAGAAAGAAACCCTTTAGCTATCATCCTTTTATCCTCTTTCCCCCAGCCCCAAACCACTAATTAAATGACAGAAGGTTGATGGCATATTGGAAAGGATTGAAAGAAATCTTAACAGTAATCATGTCAGCCAAAATTCCCACGCAGTGATCGCTGAAGTGAGACAAGTTCACACATTGCCTGTGAGAGATTCTGGAGTGCTTCTCATCTGCTTCTCTTTGCCACACTGTAGCCCTGCTTACTGCCCCATCACTCCCTTTCTCTTACAGAATCATGTTGCAGTCTCCTCCCTTTTGTCAGTAAATACAGGCTCGTTCTTTGGAGTCTTGCAAAATAATTTATAGTTTTAAATAGCTCATCACTACATCCTAAGACTAACCCAGGGAGCTGTCTCCCCATGGGCATCAGAGAGAATGGAGACTTTGTTTCCTTGATCCAGGTTTAGCTAACATTGTACCTAGAAAGCCTGGGACCTTCTCTATGAGTTATGGAAAAAAGATCATTTATCCTTTATGTGATTTAGTGTTTTTAAGAGCGTGTTATAGCTTTCTGCCTTACCCTAACACTCACTCTTGATACAGTTGGTCATTCTTTGAGGAAAGATTAATTTTGAATTAGATATCTGTAAGGACTCCCAGCTTTTTTGCATTATTTTCATTGAGTATTCATTTGTGATACGTTAAATCCTAAATGGTATATTGCCCTCAAAATAATACCTGGATGGAAAAGCATTGACTTAAGTTTTTGAAAAATAATCATTTAAAAGTATTTTATCTATCTACCCATCTATCTGATGGTAAAATAAATATAACACAAAATTTACCATTTTATCCATTTTTAAATGTATAATTCAATAGCATTAATTATATTCACAATGTTGTGCAGCTATCACCACTATCACCATTATCCATTGCCAGAAATTTTTTATTATTCCAAACTGAAACCCTATACCCATTAAACAATAGTTACCTATTCCCCTCTCCTCTCAATCCCTGGTAACCTCTGATTTCTATCTCTATGAATTCATCTGTTTTACATACCTTATATAAGTGGAATCATACAATGTTTGTCTTTTTGTATCTGGTTTATTTCACTCAGTATAAAGTCTTCAAGGTTCATCCATGTTGTAACGTGTTAGAATTTCATTACTTTTTAACGCTGAATAATATGTCACTGTATGTATATGCCCCATTTTGTTTATCCATTCATTTGTGGATAGATCGTTTCTACCTTTTGGCTATGAACATGAATGTGCGAAATCTATGTGAGTATTCATTTCAATTTTGGGGGATATATACCTAGAAGTTGAATTGGTGGATCAAATGGTAATACCATGTTTTTTTGTTTTTGTTTCTTTTTTTTAGATCACCAAACTATTTGCTATAACAGCTGTACTATTTTATATTCCTACCAGCAATGCACAAAGCTCCAATTTCTCCATATTTTCTCCTATACTTTTGTTTTCCATTTTAAAAAACAACAGCCATCATAATGGGTGTGAAGTAGTATCTCATGTTTTTGATTTTGCATTTCCCTCATCCCAAAAGTTTTATGTTGTATTTTTATTTAGTTTAATGTATTTTAAAATTTTTACTCTTTAGACTTCTATGACTCAGATTATTTGGAAGTGTGTTGTTTTGCATCCAAGTGTTCGGAGATTTTCCTGTTATCTTTCTGTTGCTAATTTCTAGTTTGATTACATTATGATTAGAGAACGTACTGTATAGTTTTATTTTATTTTTTAATTTGTTAAGGCTTGTTTTATGTGTCAGGATATGGTCCAGCTTGGCATATGCTTTTGTGGTTTTATTTTGAAAGTGTTTATTTTGTTGTTTTATAAATGTCAATAAGATCCTGCTAGTTAATGGTGCTTTTGAGCTTTACCATATCCTTGTTGATTTTCTGTCTTTCAGTTGTTGAGAGAGATGTCTTGACATCAAGTATAATTGTAGATTTTTCTTATATTTCTCCTTTTCTGTCAGTTAATATGTTCTTCACATACTTTATAGCTCTGTTGTTTAGTAAATGTATGTTTAAGATTGCTGTTTTCTTGGTGGATCATACCTGCTGTCATCAGGTAATGTTCCTCTTCAGGTTATGCTTTTTTTTTTCCAGAAGCCTTCTTTATTCGATAATAATGTAACCACTCTGCTACTTTCTTTTGATTATGCATGCATGATACATCTTTTCCCATCTTTTTATTTTCAACCTCTTCATATTGTCTCATTTGAAGTGAGTTTTTGTATATCATACATGTTGATCATGTTTTTAAATCCATTCTGCTAGTCTCTTATCTTTTTTTTGTAGAACATTTAAATATAATGTTATTTCTGTTTTGCTCAGGCTTTAATCTTGATTTTCATTTTTGTTCTCTGTTTTTATTTCCCTGTTTTTCTTGTATGAACATTTTTTAGAATTACATTTTGATTGATTTATAGTGTTGTTCAATGCATATCTCTGCATAGCCTTTTTAGTGTTTGCTTAAGGTATTATTAAATTGTGTATAAATTATCACATTACTGATAGTGACATTTTACCCATTTGAGTGAAGTGTAAAAGCTTTATGTACCTTTTTGTCCCTTTACCCTCTAGGCATTGTATTACATATAGACCTCCTCTGACACTGCCCCAGCAGTAGGGAGAAGAGGTGCCTTGTTATGGCTGAGTGGGAGTGGATGTCCAGATTCCCTGTGTGGTCTCCAATGACCCTGGGTAGTAGACTCATGACTTCCCAGTATGTATGCAGATCTCAGCTCCCCACTGTAACTTTTGTGACACCATGCTGGTTGGAGTGTTGTGATGCTTTGTTATAGCTTGGTGAGGGTGAAGTCTAGCTTCTCATTTGGGCTTTGCTGGTGTGGATATGACTGAGAGCACAGTTTTTCACATGATCGTTAGCTGGAGTAGAATGGTTATTATGTAAAAATTTCTATTGCAGTAGGCTGCCTCCTTCTTGGACTTTTTGGCTGGGGAGAACAGGCTTTTGTTTTGTTGGGCCTTTTTTTCCCCTGTGCTCCTTGGTGTTTCTGGGTGGCGGACTTCTCTAGCTTCAAGTTTGGAGTACATAAGGCAAAAAGAAATTGTGCCATTCCTTAGCCTCAAGGTTGCTGCTGGCCTGCCATTTTCTTTCTACCTTTCAGAATCTTATGTTTATTTCATATGTAATGTCTCATGTTTGTAGTTGTAATTAGTGGGAATAATAGGGGGAAGAGTATGTCTAGTCCATTTTCCCACAAGTGGAAGTACTCCCTCTTGACATTTAAAAAAATATTTTATTAATTTTTTTAGCCCTGGATGGTGTGGCTTAGTGGGTGGAATGGAACTCGGGCCTGTGAACCAGAAGGTCAGTGGTTAGATTCAGGTCAGGACACAGGTCTGCATTGCGGGCCAGGTCCTCAGTTGGCAGCAAGTCAGAGGCAACTGATCCATGTACCTTGTACATTGATGTTTCCCTCTCTCGCTTTCTCGGTTCCTCCCCTGTTTATTGACTTATTTAAATTTTATTTATTGATTAAAATTTTATGCTTATGAGCAGAAAACCCATGAATTTTAAAGCTTAAAGACCCAATTTAAAAATTTGCTCTGGGGAGGGTTGGGGGGGTGGGCTGGGATGGCGTAAAAGACAGAAAACTATACTTGAACAACAATTAAAATAAAATAAAATAAAATAAATAAAAGTTTGCTCTGTTGTACATATTAAAAACCATAAATATGTAAATATTTAAATAAACTTATTATCTCTAAGAAAAAAATTTTGTTATGTGATTTTGTGGCTGTTTTATTTCCAGAAGTTGTTTAACTTTTTGAGTACAGATGCTTTTATTTGTAGAACTAAAATAGTAATTATCTCTACCTTATAGGTTTTGGAGAGATTTAAATGGGAAAACATAATGATAATGATAATAGCTACTGTCTTTTGAGTGTCTGTGATGTGCTGGTCTTTTATTATTTAACTTACTATCTTTACAGTGTTGTTGCTTTACCTGTTACTAGTTGTTCAGTTCAAAGAAGCATAGATTAAAGCACTCACCTTTTAGTCACACACACCTGCTCAGAGAGGCAGGTCTCAGTGTTTTTATCCAGTTAAGCATCTTGAGAAATAACATGTTTTTTATTTTCATTAATCTACATCTGCACATTTGTTACATAATCCTTCAGTTTTGCCTGAATGTTTTTCTTTCTTGAATCAGAAGAAAATTTGGGTGTCTTAATAAAAAGTATATTTTCAACTTGGCTAAGAAATGCCCTGAAAATTCTGTTATTACTAATAGATACTTTAAATAGGGTCTTTGTACTAGTTTCTTTTAGCTGCTTTGATAAAGTATCATAAACTGGGTGGCTTAAAACAAAAGCAATTTCCTCACAGTGCTTAAGTCTAGAAGTCTGAAACTAGCATCAGTGGGCTGAAATCAAGGTTTTGGCAAGGCCACACTGCCTTTGGAGGATCTGGAAGAGAATTAGTTTCTTGCTTCTTCTGCATTGTGGTGGTTGCTTGTAACTGCTTCACTTAAGGCCAGAATCTTCAGATCTCTCTTTGCTGTGTCTTCATATGGTTTTCTCCACTGTGTGGTCCCACTCTCCCTCTGTCTTTATATATATATATATATAAAGACAGACATATATATATATATATGATTGCATTTGACTTGCTCAGATCACATCTTTTATCTTTTATCTTAATTTTTTGGCATGAAAGGTCCATGGATTGGTATATGGAGATCTTTTGGAGGTCCACTTTTCACCCTACCTTAGTCTGGTTATATATTTTTACTAGGATAATCAACAGTAGCAACAAATAAAATTAAGCCACTGTTTAGAAACTTAGCAAAATTCCAAAGATTTTAAAGAAAAAAGAATTCCTCCAGTAAACATTTTGTCACTGTAAAGTATTATAAAACTGTCAATGATCATTACTGGCTTTCCATGAAAGGTATGGATAAAGTCTAAGCAAGAGGAGTAAAGAGAGTATAACCCAAAACATGAAGGAGTGTTAGAAGGTTAATACCTTGTGGGTTTTTTAATTGTATCTGTTGAAAATTGAGAAATAATTAGGTTAAAACAAATATTTAAAACATTTTTTTTGCTTAAAGTTTTAAAATTGCTCCTCCCTTTCTCCTTTCTAAAGGTGCCCCTTACAGAAGCAGTAGATCCAGTGGATTTAGAAGATTACCTCATTACTCACCCTTTAGCTGTGGATTCTGGGCCTTTAAGGGATTTGATTGAATTCCCTCCAGATGATATCGAAGTTGTTTATAGTCCTAGGGACTGCAGAACCCTTGTTTCAGCTGTACCTGAAGAAAGGTAAGGACACATTTACCTATTTTTGGTTTCAGTGCAACTACAGAAAAGCTACCTTCTGTTATCTGATTTATATCCTATTTTGTTATGGTGGGGTTATGTCTGTTATACAAACAAGAGCTGTAGCAACCAAATTCACCAACACCAGTGCTTTCCTGTCTAAATCACAAATGTGTTTTCTTTTTTAAAATAGTGAAATGGATCCACATGTTAGAGATTGTATAAGAAGTTATACAGAAGACTGGGCAATTGTGATCAGAAAGTAAGTTGTATGTTTATTAAAACACTTAAAAATACTGAGTAGGATACTGAGTAGGATCTATAACTGGATTAAGGTAAATTAATAATTATTATGAGACCTGTAAGTTTATTTAATAACTAATCGTATATGATAATGTTTGTAGTCTAATTCTTTTGAGAAATTATTGACAGATATTGATGAATAAATTTATTATTAAAAAGAAAGAATCCAGTTTATTGAAATTTAAATAGTTAAATTTAATAGCTAGTTTTCCAGATCAAGCTGTTTGAAACATCTCTACCCTTCATTAACTAAATTTTTACAGGTCTTTGATCTGTACATTTAATCAAGTAAATATTTATAAAAAATAATGTTTTATTCTACCACAAATTTTATTTTTCTAATGGATGGTGTTGAATACAACATCAGGTGAAGAAGTAAAATGGACTCCTATGAATATATTGCCAGCGGCACAGAGCTTGAGGGGCCCCCTCAGTGCCATTGAGCCCTGGCCACTATGGCCCTGGGGTTTGAGGGCTGGCGCCCTCAGGTCACTGCCCACTGACCCCAATCTACTCTTCCTGCATAAGTTCATGGAGAAAAATGAATAGATAACAACAGAAAATGGTACTGGAAGAGTGGGGATCAGCAGTTTTGCACAGGAAGCTTTGGGAGATGTTGTTTACTGTAGTCTGCCTGAGACTGGGGCAAAATCAAACAAGCAAGATGAGTTTAGTGTATTGGAAAGTGTGAAAGCTGTTAGTGAACTCTCTTCTCTAACAGGAGAGGTAACTGAAATTAATGAAACTCTTACAGAAAATCCAGCACTTTTCAATAAATCTTGTTGTGAAGGTGGTTTGCAATCAAGATGACCCTGCATAACCCTTCAGAACCAAATGAACTAGTGAGTGGAGAAGCATATGGGAAATATGTAAAATCTGTTCAGTGAAAATGGAACCCCCAAATAAAGTAGCATGAAACAACTTGATCTAGCATGTTGTCTTAAGTTAATGTAGATAGATTGAAAATAGCAACTTTTAGTAATACCAATGGAAAAAGAAACCACAATGCTACTACAAGAAAATACCCCCTAACTTTATAATGATTGCAGATGAACACAATATGCATCTTTTTACAACACCCTATAATTTTTAGGCTAGGCTTACAATTGATATTCAGAATTCCTGAAAATATCTATGGTAAAATCCAGTTATCAAAATGATGTAATTCAAGGATAACATTACTATCATGAGTCTTATATAAAATATTGTAAATTGCTTACATCTGTCTCTGGATTTGGGTCAGAATACTTAATGATATTGCCATTGGAAATAACTGGCAGTGGAGAAAATTTTTATAGTCATTATAGTGTCAGATGATGATTAATACTGTCTTAATTTTGTAATATACCGTGTCTGCTGGTGCTATTTTTATACAGTGAAATAACAGCTTTGCAGGAAAACAAGAAAGTTTAATAATAAAATACTTAACTTCAAATAAAATTGTTTTCTTTGCTAATTTGCATAATGAAGAGAAGAGTCTTCATATGAAACTTTTAAACCTTATTTTTTTAAAGGAAATATGATGACTGAAGTAGTGGATGTTATATTATGACACTAATTTTCAGAAGTGAAGTAATCTGCTCATTTGTACTAGCAGTGGTGATGTAACCATTGCATATTGTTTTGCCCTTATAGCTGCTGTCTTATTTCACTGGGTTTAATATTGTGCTAAGCATCACTCTCGGGAATACTGCTGACATGCTTTTTAGTTTTAGTGTTACCTAATAAAAGCACAGACTGCTACTCTTTATAAAGAAGAGCTGTTTTATGAACTTACAATTTTGATAAGTATTTCAATAGCAAGATTTTAGATGTTAGTGCTAAAAACTGTTCCTCTGTCAGATAACACAAAAGCCTTTACATCTATGTATGTATGTTGGAAACTTATAATCAGATATCTTAATAAAAAGAGATTAGTTATAAAATATATTAACTTAGAATATGGAATCTACTATTTAATTTTTTTATAAAACCTCTCTTCTCTCCTCCCCTCCCTTCTCCTTCTTCTCTTCCCCCTCCTGTCCCCTTCCTTCTCCCTTCCCTTCTCTTCCCTCCTCTCTACCCTCCCCTCCATTCTCCCTTCCCCTCTTCCCTCCTCCTCCTTTCCCTCCCCTCTCCCCTTTCTTCTCTATCTCCCTCCTCCCCTCTCCCCCCTCATGTCCCTCCTCATGTCCTTCCTCACTCCCCTTCTCTCTCCTCCCCTTCTCCCTCCCTGAGAGAGAAGAAAGGAAGGAGAAAGAGAGGGAGAGAAACATGGATCTTGTATGTGCCTGACGTGGAATGGAATCCATGACCCAGGCATGTCCCCTGACTAGGAATCAAACCAGTGGAATGATGCCCAACCAACTAAACCACGCTGGTCAGGGCTCTACTACTTAAATTCTAATTATGGGGTTGTTGACCTTAATTTAGGCAAGGGAGGAAGAAAGTTAACATTTATGGGTACTTACTATGTGCTGGTCATTTTATTGGGCACTTTATATTCATCTAAGGTTCCAACAGAAAAGCCGCTCACGCTCAGAGTAATTAAATAAATTTTTTGAGGTCCCACAGCCAAATAGTGAGATAATGAGATTAAAACAGGGCATCATATTCTAAAGTTTATGTATAATTTTTGTTACACTAGATATTATTTATTATTTACAATGGTAAATGGAAAACAAAAAAGGATACCTTTGATAGAAGTTTTAAAGTATCCTTGAAAGTCAGAAGAGAGGTGTGAGTGGAACATAAGAGAAAACCATAGTACAGAATAATTTAAGAAGATATATGCAAAAAAGATATATATATCTTTTAAAGTTATATATACGTGTGTATATATATAAATCATACACTACAGGGTTGAGCAAAAGTGGATTTACAGTTCATTGCATGGAAAATAATAAACAATATAAGAATAAACTCTTTTGTATACTCACAACTGTAAACTACTTTTGCCCCATTCTGTGTATAGTAATTTAAGCTCAGAAGGAGTGAATACAGGCAATGGAAGAGGAGTCTGGGGTAACTATTGGGCATTATTTTACTTGAATCCCCCTATACCATGTGTGCACAGTTGTGGCAACAAAGGTATCTGCCTTTTTAAAGAGTGGTGATTGTAGAGGCTTGAGTTGACAGTATAGTGCCCAGGGAGGGCAAACCTGGGAAGAAGACAGCCGTTACACCCAGAAGACTCGTCCTGGCAGACTGCCTGTCAGCATGATTTGGCTCTGTGGAGAAGATAGAGTAGAGAAGGTTCTCTACTCTACTCTACTGTAAGTTCTACAGTAGACTCTGTAGAGAGGACTACTGGCTGTGGCCTGGGTGGAGCAGATACAGTATTTCCAGACAGATAGGGGGATACAAATTCGAAAATAAGCATAGAACCCAGAATTGCCAACTACTTGATGAAAGCTATTGCATTTGGAAAAGAATTATCAAACTACAAATAAAAACTATCATGAAATAATTAGTGTACTGCATATCAAGGCACATAAGTATAATTAATATCTTCAAAGAGATGTGAATGGATATGGTAACCAGACAAATATCAACTATTTGTCTTGGGAAATTAAAATTTTGTTCAGTGAAAAAATATTAAAACTCAGCAGATGAGCTAAATATCAGAGGTGATTGGAGAGTGGACTAGATGAAGCCACAAGTTTTCCATAATTCAGCACAAAGGAGAAAGGAAGAGAAAATACTTCATTTATTTATTCATTCAATAAATACTTACTGAGAGTCTTGTATGTGCTAGGCACTACACTAAGCAGTGATGATACAGCAGTCAACAAAACTAACTGCCTGCCCTCATGGACCTTACATTAGTTGGGGATGAGGGCAATGGACAACAAACAAACACAGATAAATATGTGCCAGATTTGGTGGATGTAACTCTTGTAGAGAAAAAAAAAGTAGGATGCGGGGTATAGGGAGAGCCGAGAGGAAGGGCTCAATTTTCTACTTCATATAAGTAATCAGAAGAGGCCTTGCTTATAAAGATGAACTTGAGCAAAGACCTGAAGGAATTAAGGGGGTGAGCCCTTTGTATATCTGGGGGAAGAGTGTATTAGAGGGAAGAACAGTGCATGCAAAGGCTTCATATTGGAAGCATGTTAGGAATGTACCAGGAATAGCAAAGATGTCAGTGTGACTGGAACAGAGTAAAGGAGGGTGAGAATGTCAGGATAGGAGGTCACACAAATGTTAGCGTGTGGGGGGTTGATGGGTAATCATGTAGAACCTTATCATAGCAATTGACTAGGGGACAGATTGGTAATACATAAAAGAGTATTAATCATGAATGTCAGCTCTGTAGAATTTTATACTGTCTGCTTTTTGGAACATAAAGGAGGTAGTCCTGACCTGTGTGGCTCAGTTGGTTGGGCATTGTCCCACAAAGCGAAACGTTGTGGGTTTGATTTCTGGTGAGTGCACATCCTTGGGTTATGGGCCTGCCCCTGGTTAGGGCATGTGCAAGAGGCAACAATTGATGTTTCTCACATTGATGTTTCTCTTGCTCTCTTTCTACCTCCCTTGTCCTCTCTCTAAAAAGAAATGAATAAGAAATTATTCATAAAAAAAGAAGGTAAAGGAAGCAGAATGTAACATTATTATTGATTATTAGAGCAACTTAGATATGCAACATCACAAATCAAGGTACTCTAAACATTTCACAAAAGGTTAAAACATCTATTTCTGAGTGTACTTTTCATGTTACTGTATGGAGTACCTTTATCTTAGTTCTTCCAGAGAAAATTGCTTCCTTTTATTTTGTGATTATGCTGTGATGTGAATGTCACGTAGCTTCTATTTTTGTCCCCCAAAGGAATATCCATTTTATTTTACCTGAATTTGAACTAGGAGGCACTGTTACAAGTAATACAAGCATAGAGCTCTACCCATAGTGCAACTTGGGGAATGCTTCTTACGGCCACATTCCATGGCACTCTACAAGATTAGGTGCTCAGTTGGAACTTGCTGATGTTTTGAACAGTGGTTTGAATGGTGGTACTAATAACAGTAATGACTACAAATAACTTCCCATTTTAATATCTTCAGCAACAAGACATATCAGTGATTCATATATTTGATTCTTTATTATTTCATAAATTAATAGCAAGACCATATCATCCTTTGTTAATCATTATGGGTTTTGCTCCAATTAGAAATTTACCCTGTTTGACTATATGAGGTATGAACAATAATTGCTCTTTGATCTTAGGATCTTTGATGTTCTTGGATATTGGGTTGCTAGGAAGGAAGGAAACATTAAGCGTGTAATAATATGTGTTAAGTAATATATGTATACAGTGATGTAGATCCTGACCTTTTTATTTTAAAAGTGTGCAGCTTTAGGTTGGTTAAGTTACCTGAGAGATGTAGCAAAAATACTTGGGCTCTTTGAAATTTTAAGATTCAGTGTTTTTATGTCTATTTTTTGCCTTTTAAAATTTTATATTGTTATGAATGCAATGTATATTTTCTACTCTAACATTTTGTTCTTTGACATGGCTTTCCATCCTTTCCTTTTACTGATCTATTCTATGAACTGAAAAAACAACTTTATTTTTATAATTTGTCATTTTTAATTTATTTTATTTTTTATCACTATTTGTCCCCCTTATACTCTCTTCCACCTGCCACCCCCCACCCCAGCCACCACACCGTTGTCCATAAATTCTTTTTCTTTTGTTTTTCTTTTTTCTCATAATCCCTCTATCCCTGGTCCTCCCTACTTCCCCCTTGTCTCTATCTATGAGTCTCTCTCTATTTTGTTTGTTAATTCAGTTTGTTCATTAGATTCCACCTAACTTTAAATTATGTATACGTGGTTGTCATAAAAAGAAGGAGAATGCGAATTACGTCTGGAAACTCATAATCTGCTCTGTAGTTGGATTAAAAGAATTTTGAGTGGAAGTTTTCTTAAACCTCTGGTTAGATGTTAAGCACACTCAAAACTGCTAGAATATACCTTTATTATGTAAAGAAATAATGCAGAGAATATTTAGCTTGTTATTAGTGATGAAAAAGTAAAGTTCAAAAATTAATATTTATTTATTTGTTTTATTTTGAATAGGTATCATAAACTGGGAACAGGATTTAATCCCAATACATTAGATAAACAGAAAGAAAGGCAAAAAGGTTTGCCAAAACAGGTCTTTGAATCTGATGAAGCTCCAGATGGCAGCAACTACCAGGATGAGCAAGTAATATTTTTATTTTTAAATGACTATAAGTGTTATTTTAAAATAGTTTATGTTTTATTCATTTATTAATATACTTATTTTTTAATGTTTTGCATAACAGGATGATCTTAAAAGACGTTCCATGTCAATAGACGATACTCCAAGGGGTAGCTGGGCCTGCAGTATTTTTGACTTGAAAAATTCTCTTCCTGATGCTCTGCTTCCCAATTTACTTGATCGAACTCCAAATGAAGAAATAGACCGTCAGAATGATGACCAAAGGAAATCAAACCGTCACAAAGAGCTCTTTGCTTTGCATCCATCACCAGATGAGGTATAGTTATTTGGGAATATACACACAGATAATTATGAAATAGGTATTTTAGAAGTATGAATTGTATATATTATTATAATAATAGGAAATGAAATTTAACTGAAACAAAGCTATATTTTTTGTAAATAAAATATACTTTTTATTCTAACAAATTTATCCTTAATGAATAACTTCTGTGAATTTAGCACACTTACTTATGATCTAATGACTTCTGTTTGAGGATAAGTAGGTCATTCTATTGTATGTTCACTTGTAAAAGCTAAAAGTATTAAATTAATAAAATGACTTCTTAAAGAGATGTAAAGGGTTGAAATATGATAAGCATGTTCATTTTGGTGTTGCTTGTCAATTTGTAGGAAGAACCAATAGAACGACTTAGTGTTCCTGATGTGCCCAAAGAACATTTTGGTCAAAGACTTCTTGTAAAATGTTTATCACTCAAGTGAGTATTTATTTTGTTTATTGTATCCTTTTGTTTCATGTGTTCTTTTGAGAAGCATTGTTCCTGTGAATCTGAGCTTTAGAGCATTTTTGGCTCACAGGTGATGATGATGGTGATGATGACTTTTTGCCACAGCTGTACAGTTAGTCTTATAACCTGGGAAAAAAAAAAGTTCACTGAAACACCATTCTCTAGTAGTAGGTACTATTCTTGGCTTAGGGGATATAAAGACAAAGTAATTTTTTCCTTAAAGAATTGATTGTACATATTACATGATAGACTTTTTAAAAAAGATTTTGAAGTATATGTTTTTTTTTCTTCTTTAAAAAATTTAAATGTATATTCACATTTATATTCTGCTTCACTGAGTGCTTTCTCTTATTTTGTTTCATGCTGTCTTCAGAGTAATTCTATTAGGTAGATATTATTTTCTTCATTTACAAATGAGAAAACTAGGGTTCAAAAGCATTAGCAGAGTTTAACTGGCATGCTCATCATTGTGCAACCAGTAACTGAAAAACAAGCTATGTTCTTTTCATTCTATTATGTTAATATTATTCGTTAGTTAGTTATCAGTTCTGACTTATGAAAAAAGAAGTTTCAATCCATAGAGCTGTTTTGAAAGAAGCAACTCATCAGTACAAACCACTTCTATGAGTAGATAACATGCGCAATTTTCTCCCTTTGAAAGCTAAGGCTTTGTATATTTAATTAGACTTATCCAGAAACCTTTGGATTTAGTGTATTGGGTCTTTCGAATATCTGGACACCTGTTCATAATCTTTTTTTAAGAACAACTTTTTAAAAAAATATATATTTTATTGATTATGCTATTACAGTTGTCCCATTTTCCCCCCTTCACTCCCCTCCACACTGTACACCCTCTCTCACCCACATCTCCCCCCCCTTTAGTTCATGTCCATGTGTCATACTTATGAGTTCTTTAGCTTCTACTTTTCCCATACTATTCTTACCCTCCCCCTATCTATTTTCACCCTACATTCTATGCTACTTATTCTCTGTACCTTTTCCGCCTCTCTTCTCCTCCCACCCCCCTGTTGCTAACCCTCCATGTGACCGCCATTTCTGTGGTTCTGTTCCTGTTCTAGTTGTTTGCTTAGTTTCTTTTGGTTTTGCTTTAGGTGTGGTTGTTCATAATTGTGAGTTTGCTGTCCTTTTACTATACATGTTTTTTCTTTATCTTCTTTTCTTAGATAAGTCCCTTTAGCATTTCATAAAATAAGGGCTTGGTGATGATGAACTCCTTTAACTTGACCTTATCTGAAAAGCACTTTATCTGCCCTTCCATTCTAAATGATAGCTTTGCTGGATAGAGTAATCTGGGATGTAGATCCTTGTCTTTCATGACTTGGAATACTTCTTTCCAGCCCCTTCTTGCCTGTAAGGTCTCTTTTGAGAAATCAGCTGACAGTCTGATGGGAACTCCTTTGTAGGTGATTGTCCCCTTATCTCTTGCTGCTTGTAGGATTCTCTCCTTCATTTTTACCTTGGCTAATGTAATTATGATGTGCCTTGGTGTGTTTCTTCTTGGGCCCAACTTCTTTGGGGCTCTCTGAGCTTCCTTGATTTCTTGGAAGACTATTTCTTTTGCCAGATTGGGAAAGTTCTCCATTATTATTTGTTCAAATACGTGTTCAATCTGTTGCTTTTCCTCTTCCCCTTCTGGTACCCCTATAATTCGGAAGTTGGAACGTTTAAAGATGTCCTGGAGGTTCCTAAGCTTCTCCTCGTTTTTTTGAATTCTTATTTCTCCATTCTTTCCTGTTTGGTTGTTTCTATCTTCCTTCTGGTCCACTGTATTGTTTTGAGACCCAGTTTCCTTCCCTTCACTATTGGCTCTCCTCCGTATATCTTCCTTCATCTCTCTTATGGTAACCTGTATCTTTTCATCTAATTTGTACCCAAAATCAACCAATTCTGTGAGCTTCCTGATCACCAGTGTTTTGAACTGTGCATCTGATAGATTGGCTATTTCTTGGTCACTCAAAAAGATGAGTCCTGGGGGACTGATCTGTTCTTCTGTTGGAAACATGTCTCTCCCTGTCTCTCCTTTTTTTTTCTTTTTTTTCTGGTCTGGTTGCTCTTGTTATGGTGAGGGGCAGAGCCTTAGGTGTTCACCGGGGCTGGGCACCCCAGTCCCTAGATTGTGACGTTATATGTGGGGGCCGGGGCGGGGGCGGGAGGGAACAATGGCAGTGGTTCCATTCTCCTGGGATTTCAGTCCCTTCCTGGGATCCTGGGTTGCGAGCTCTGCCCTGGTCCACAATCGCCGCCTCACTGGGTCCGCCAGCCGCTGCTTGTGTACTCAGGGTCCACCGCTGTGATCTTGCGTGCCCAGGATGCCTTATGCGCCGAGTTCCTGCCAAGTTCTCCCCGACCTCTGCGTGCCGCCGACCTGCGCCCGCCCAGCTTGTCCTCTCTGCCCCTCGTACTGGTCTGGATGAACGGGTCTACTTCAACTTCTTGGCTGTCGGACTTCCATTCAGATAAATCCTCTGTCAGTTCTGGGTGTTATTCTGGCTCTAAATTGTTGTTGTTCTAATCTTGGTTGTGCGTGGAGGTGTGGTGCATCTACCTATTCCTCCATAAGAACAACTTTTTATATAATTTCCTTGTCATAAATTTCACCCTTTTAAAGTAACCAGGTTGGTGGTTTTTAGTACATTCATAGTTAAGCAATTATCACTACTATCTAATTCTAGAACATATTCATCACCTTAGGAAGAAACTCCGTAACTGTTAGTAGTCTGCTCAGGTTTTCATAACAAAATACCAATACTGAGGGGCTTAAACGACAGGTTTTTATTTTCTTATGGTTTTGGAGACTGTGAAGATCAAGTGCTGGTAGGATTGGTTTTTGGTGAGGCCTGTTTCCCTGGCTTGCAGATGGCCATCTTCTTGCTGTTCCCTCAAATGTCCTTTGCTTTGATCCTGCAAGGAGAGAGAGCCATCTGTGGTGTCACTTCTTTTTATAAAGACACCAGTCCTATTGAGTTAGGGGGCTTCACCCTTATGATATTATTTAACCTTAATTACCTCCTTAAAGGCCCTATCTCTAAATATAGTCACATTGGGAGTTAGGGCTTCAACATATGAATTTGGTGGTGGTGGTAGAAACACAATTCAGTTCATTAAAATACCAGTTGGCAGTCATTCCCCATTCTCTCTGTCCCCAACAACCACTAATTTGCCTTCTATTTCTATGAGATTACCGTTTCTGCGTAATTCATAAAATGGAGTTATACAGTATGTGTCCCTCTGTTTCTAGCTTCTTTCACATAGCAGAATGTTTTCAAGGTTCATCTATATTGCAGCATATAGCAGTACTTCATTCCTTTATGACTGCATAATACTCTAACATGTATATATCACATTTTGTTAATCTATTTTGGTGAACATTTGGGTTTTTTTCACTTGAAAAATAACAGCGTTGAGTTATAATTTACATATTATGCAGTTCACCCAGGGTATACTCATATATAGTTCACTTGTAAATTCACCCAGTGTACAATTCAGAGGATTTTAGTATGTTCACATATTTATGCAGTTATCATCGAAATTTTAGAACATTTTCATCATCCCCAGAAGAAATTCATAGCCATTTGTAGTTACTTTGTTTTCCCCAATTCCTCCAGCCCTAGGCAATCACCAGTCTGTTTTTTGTCTATATAGATTTTCTTCTTGTCATTTTCCAAAAACAGAGTCACATAACGTGGGCATCTTTTTGTCTGCCTTCTTTCTCTTAGTATAATGCTTTCAAAGTTTATGTATGTTGTAGCATGTATCAGTACTTCATTTCTTTTTATGGTGAGGTAATATTCTAATGGACGGATATACCACATTTTGTTTATCCATCTGTCAGTTCTTGACCATTTGGGTTGTTTCCATTTTTTAAGCTATTATGAATCATCTTGATAGGACATTTATATACAAGTTTTTATATGTATATATATTTCATTTCTCTTGGGTATATACCTAGGATTGGAATGGTGGTTGATATGGTAAGTCTATGTTTAAATTTTGGAGGAACTGTCAGACTATTTTCCAAAACAGCTGTACAATTTTACATTCCCACCATCAAGTACAAGCCTTTTAATTTCACCATGTTCTCACCAACACTTTTTATTGTCTGTCTGTTTTTTTAAAGATTTTATTTATTTATTTTTAGACAGAGAGGAAGGGAGGGAGAAAGAGAGGGAGAGAAACAACATGTGGTTGCCTTTCGTGTGCCTCCTACTGGTAACCTGGCCCACAACCCAGGCTTGTGCCCTGGCTGGAAATTGAACCCATAATCCTTTGGTTTGCAGGCCGACACTCAGTCCACTGAGCCATACCAGCCAGGGCTATTGTTGGTCTTTTTTATCGTAGCCATCCTATTGAGCGTGATGTGAAGTGGTATCTTATTGTGGTTTTACTTATGACCTTCTTAACTAATAAAGCTATAGGTTTACTATTTCTTTCTTAGACAAATACAATATAGAATGATTTTTTCACATCACTTTATATTCTTTAGCTTTAGTTTGTTCAGCTCTTATTAAAAATTCTGATTTAAGAATTATATATATCTGATTAATCTATGATAAGAAAAATCTAGGTTTAGGATAAGGAAGAACTTGTTCACATTGCAATTTCAGAAAGTTTTAGTTAATTATAGAAATGAAATGATTTTTGAAATAATTTCTCTTACATTTTGTTCTCCAAGAATAGCCTTCCCTTATCCTCTGTGAGAAAATTGTTTCTAATGTTTAGAAGACTGTCTGTCTAGACATTCAGGGAAACCCCACCCAGGCAAAGTTATGTGGGAGAGGAACAAACTCTCCTCTACCCTCAAGGTTCTTTCTTCTAGTCTAATAATCAAATAGGCATGAGACATATTAACAAGAGAAAATAACCAGATTTATGTAACATACATAGGTATAGGGGCCCCACATACATGAGAAAGTCAGGTCTAGCTAGGGATGAAGTAAGGCATGCACCTTGAAGGTTCAGAGGATAATTGGAATTAACATTTCTGTTACCTTTGACTCATTTTTTTGCTTATTTTTAGTTGCATCTAAAATTTATATGAAAATGCAAAGGGCCAAAAGGAGGCAGGATGGTTTTGAAGAACTTTACAAAAAGCAACCAGATATGAACACTTTATGAAGCTACATAATTAAGACATTATAACATTGGTATACAATTACACAAATAGACCAATGGAATAGAGCTAGAAGTAAACATGCATGTTTATGGATTTTCGATTTACCATAAAAGTGGCATTGTAGACAGTGGGGAAGGGCTAATCTTTTCAGTAAGTTGGCTGGACAGTCTAATATCTGATTCTGTTTGTCTGTGTGTGATGTTTCTCTCTCTCTCCCCCACCACCCCCATTCTCTCTTTTTTTCTTTCTGTCTCCCTTTCTCTACCCCTTCACCAACAGAGGGAGAAATTTCCAACACATACACTTGACAAAGTGCTCATAACCAGAATACATAAAGAAGTATAAAACAACGAAGAAAAGGTCAAACAATTAATAGAAAAGTAGACCAAAAGGGGATATCCAGGTGGCCATTAAACACGGAAGGATGCATGTTAAAAATCTAATAAGATACTGCTTACCTACCGGATTTGGTATATAAAAAAAGGACTGGAAAATCAAAAAGTCTGGCATTATCAAGTGTTACAGAGGATGTGGAGTAGAGGCTGACTTATGTAGGCAGTATCACCAAGATCCCTATTCTTCTGGCTTGTGGGTGGGTCTGCTAAGAAAAGCATCAGCAGGAAAGTCAGAGGGTGGAAGAGAGTGAGATCAGGTTGGGATATTTATTTTTCTTAACTCATTCCCAGCTAGGTCATGTCGATTGCTTGCTTCCCTGTCCCCAGGGCCACAGTTTTTGTGAAGGGCTCTCCATACAGGTGTTTTTCTATGTTTTGGTTACCACTTGCACATTCTCCCTTAGGTCAAGGGATGGAAATGACTTGCTGCTATTGCTATTTCCAGGGAATAGCAGTCTCTGTAATTGTTTTCCCTAAATTATGTCCAAATCTTTATAAATGGCCTTTTATTAAACTCTTAACCTGATGAAAATATGTTGTTTGTGATATAAAAATGAGATTATTGACAATTTTGTCTGGATAATTATTTGTTTTCTGGGGCTCTCCTAACAATGCAGAATAGTTAGCCACATCCTTGGCTACTGCTCAATAAATACCAGTAATAACCCTGCAGTAATGATAACCAAAAATGTCTCTAGGCATTGCAAGAGGATGCAAACGAGTCCTTGGCTGAACAAAACCATCATTCTAGCATCTTAGTTAACCTCATACTGTGTTTTGTTTCATTCCACAAATATTTACTGAATGTAAGTTATTGTTTGTGGAAGTCAATTAGAGATCTCATTGAATCCTAGAATTTTAAAATAAGTCATGAAAATTATTATGCCAGCATTTAAAGGATGAGATTAATATTTATGTCATAGAAGTATATCCATAAAATACTAAGTTAAAAAAGCAGACTACAAAATATGTAGACAGTGACATTCTTTGTTTAAAAAAAGTCTATTTAACAAGTACATTTATTCACAGTCTGGATGGATAGAAAAAAGTCTGGATGGATGGGCATTAAACTGTTGATTATGGTTCTCTCCATGTGGTGGAATTTTGGGTGCTTCTATTTTTTTGGTATTTTTATGTATCTGCTAAAGTTTTTACATTTAATAGGTGATTTATAACCTGAAAAAGAAAACATTAGGTCTTTACTTTAAAAGTTTAAAATGTAACATGTCCACATACATAAATAACAAAATTATAGGTTAGAAAGTACTTAGTGTCAGAAGTAGTTAAAATGTCATGAGTTTTTGGGTAGCGATTACTTGTAGCTAGAGAAACACAGTAGGTATACAGTAGGTAATGGTTGCTGTAAATAGCGAAAGATATGCCTGAAAGATGGTGTTTCAGGAAGATGGGGTAGCATAGATGGTATAGCACAGATTAGAAAAGTACAAGATATTGAGATTGTTTTGGGAATGAGAATTTCTCTCCAATCATGTTTTATATTTATTTTAAAACTGCTTCATTCTTTTTCTTACTAAAGGTTTGAGATTGAAATTGAACCCATTTTTGCAAGTTTGGCTTTATATGATGTCAAGGAAAAGAAAAAGGTAAGATTATATGATTTAAACTTAATCTTTTGTCAGAATCGTAGGTTTCAGAAACCTGATTGTAAATTTTTTATTTTATTTTTTTATTGTTCACACTATTACAAATGTCCACTATTTTCCCCCTCTTTGCCTCCCTCCATCCAGCCCCTGCCTCCCCTACTGTGCCTTAACTACTTGTTGTCTGTGTCTGTGGGCTATGTATATATGCATACATGAGGTCTGTCTAGAAAAAAATTGAGCCATTGGTAATATAGCTAACAGTTTGCATGACATTGTTGTAAGCTGGCAGCCAAGGAAAGTGGACTGGAATGCACTTGTGTGAACAATGATGACTTCACTGTACTAGTCAGTGGGGATGGTAGATGCTGTTGAATAAGCATGTGTACTGTGTGGCCCTTACATTCAAAATGACTGCGCAAGCAGATCAACGAGTCTGCATCAGACTTTGGGATAAGCTTAAATGTTCCTCTATGGAAACTATTCGGATGATTCACAAAGTCGTAGCTATGGGCAACTGGTGATTGACGCTTTATCACCACAGCGTGCCCGCTCACACAGCATGTCTCTTGTAGGGGCTGTTTTTGGTGAAACATTAAATCGCTCATGTGACTCCGCCCCTCCCCTACAGCCCAGGTTTGGCACCCTGAAACTTCTGACTTTTCCCAAAACTAAAGTCATCTTAGAAAGGGAAGAGATTTCAGACTGTCAGTGAGACTCAGGAAAATACAACTGAGCAGCTGATGGCGATTGGGAGAACTGTATGAGGTCCCAAGGTGCCTACTTTGAAGGGAACTGAGCTGTCATTGTACTACGTACAGTGTTTCTGGTATCTTGTATCTTTTTCAGGAAAAGCCTTTATTTTTCATACTATATGGCTGGATACATTCCGGACAGACCTCATGTTCTTAGGCTAATTTCTTCCAGTCCCTCCTATCCCACTTCCCTCTGTTCCATGTATCCATGCCTCTGGTTTTACTTTGTGAGTTTATTTTGTTCATTAAATTCCACATATGAATGAGATCATATGTTATTTGTCTTTTTCTGACTGGCTTGTTTCTTAAGTTGTTTTATAAAACAAATTACAATTTTTATGAGAATTACTAAACATGGATCTTTTAAAAAGGAAAATGGTAATTTAATTTAAGACTTGTTAAATATTTTCTTCCTGTGAAATAATTTAGTTGATACCTAGTTTTTATTTCATTGAATGAGTTCCAAAAGCATGTAGCAGAAGCAACTTTCTTTTAATTTAAGAACTGGAAAAGATACTACAAGAAATGCATTTTAGACAATCTGTAAAAAATAAGAATGACAATGACAGTGAGTTTTTGTTGACATAATTTTCAGTTTCTCACTAGGCAACAGATCATTTATGTATATTTTAAATATTCTGCCTTAAATCCTGCCCTTAGTTTTATCATCAGAGTTTATAGAAGGCTGTCTCATCACAACATTTCTTAACATTCTAACCCTAAGGCGTAGCAGAAACTTGACTTGGTTTCAGTGACATCTGCTGTCAAAATATGGTTTCCTGCAGTGGAACTCTGCTACAGCAACTTATGTTTGCTGCGTGGACAGCAGTGTGGTGACTGCTGGGTGAAGGCAGGTGTAAAGGGACTAAATGGTTATGGAAAAAGATACAATAAAGATTAAATAAAAAACAAAAACAGAACTGCTGAGATATTATTCATGTAATTTTTAAAAGAAATCTTGGGGTAATTCATCTCAATAATAATTTTTTGGTATGATTAGAAGTTACATTTCTGATCAAAAGAGTTTGAGATATGCTTCTTTAGACTGTGTTTATTATATTATATTTCCCAAATAGTTTGTACATTTTTTTTTTGCTTTGATTTAGACATGTAAAAATTGGTCAGTGAAATATATGACAAACAATGTTATAGTATGTGTTTTAAAATCTGTAATAACTTAAGATTGGGTATGTATGACTTCTGTGAGTTTTTCTAAATGTGCAGATTAAAAAATATAATATATGATTGTATTTTTTAGATTTCAGAAAACTTTTATTTTGACCTTAATTCTGAGCAGATGAAAGGATTGTTACGTCCACACGTGCCACCTGCTGCCATTACTACCCTGGCAAGATCGGCTATTTTCTCTATCACTTATCCTTCCCAAGATGTTTTTCTTGTAATAAAGGTGAGAATAATTTTAAATATATTTGTTTGTTAGTACATGTAGACTTGTTTCCTATCGATGTGGCAGCTTTTCACGGACACAGATTTTACCTTTACTTATTTTTTCATCTTAATATTCCTTAACGAACACTATAGGTACTACCAAATTTTTTGTTGAGTTAGGGGTTATATTAGTCAGGGTTCTCCATAGAAACTAAACTGGTGGAGTGCACACACACAGACACACACACAGAGGAAGGAATTGAGTCATGTAATTATGGGGGCCGACAAGTCTGAAATTTGTAGGACAGTCTGGCTGGCTGGAAATTCAAGTAAGAGTTGGTGTTGTAGTCTTGACTTTGAATTCTGTAGGACAGCATACCAGGAACTCAGGTAAGTAGTCTTGAGAATGCCTTTATTGAGAAACCAAAGTCTTCACTCTGTGGCCTTCAATTAATTGGACAAGCCCACCCCCATCTTGAGGGCAATGTGCTCTCCCTCTGAGTCTACTGATTTAAATGTTAATCACCTCTAAAAAAATGCCTTCACAGCAACATTTAGTCTGCTATTTGATCAAACAACTGGGCATTGTAGCCTAGCCAAATTGACCTATAAAATTAACCATCACAGGAGCTATACCATAATTTTATTACTGAGTTCCTAAATTATATACTGGTAAATATGAAAATCTAAATCATTGAGGTTATGGAGCATTATGATTTGACTGTCAATCAAGTAAGAATAAAGATCACAAGCCCTAAAATTTGAACATTTCTAAGCTACTTAAGGCAGTGATTTTAAACCTTTTTCATCTCATGGCAAACATAAACTAATAACTAAAATTCTTTGGCACACCAAAAAATATAGTTTTGCCAATGTGCCCCCCAGAAGATATAATTCTGATTGATTTACAAAATAACAATAATACTAGTAATAGTAATTATCTACTCTTTTTGGTCTAAAGTAACTTTTAAAAAAAATTATGTGCCTATACTTTATATAAGGATTTCTGGTACTAAGAATTAACCAGTCACATGCAACCTTATTAGGTGATGTGTCCAGTAAGATGTAGCTCTGTTATATGACCTATATATATATTTATGGTTCAAGACAGGACATTCACATCGGATGGCTATTGTGTTGGCTGTTGTCATTTTTTTATTTGACAACCTAAGGGAAAAGAGGACAGTTTCTCTGACTAAATAGTCAGGTGTTGCATGTTTTAAAAATTCTTATAGCATACAAGTTGAAAATTGCTGGTGTAGATGTTATGTTTAACATAAATACATCAAACAGTTTCCCATAATGATTCAACCCTTTTATACTCTTACCAAACTGGTATTTGTCAGTTTTCCTAATTATAGTCCTTCTGGTATTCATTGTTTATAATTTGCCTTTCCCCTGATAGTACTGATTTGTCCATCTTTATATGCTTATTGGTCACTGGATATTCTTTTTTGTGAAATGCCTGTTGAAATCATTTGCCCATATTTTTATTGGGTTGTTTTGACTTTTGTATTATTGATTTGTAGGAATTCTTTTTTTTTATATAAATACTTTTAAAAAGTATTTCTTTTCTTTCTTTTTTTTTTTTTTTTAGATTTTATGTACTTATTTTTAGAGAGGGAAGGGAGGGAGAAAGGAAGAGAGAGAGAAACATCAATGTGCAGTTGCTGGGGGTCATGGCCTGCAACCCAGGCATGTGCCCTGACTGGGAATCGAACCTGCGATGCTTTGGTTTGCAGCCCGCGCTCAATCCACTGAGCTATGCCAGGGCGATTTCTAGGAATTCTTAATATATTCTGGATGTTAGTTTGTTGTTGGTTATTTTTATTCCTCACATTTTTTGCCACTCTGTGCTTTCTTCTAGAATTTTATTTTTTTAAGTATAATCTTCTTTTTTTAAGATTTTATTTATTTATTTTTAGAGAGGGAAGGGGGAGAGAGAGAGAGAGAGAGAGAGAGAGAGAGAGAAACAGAAACATCAATGTGTGGTTGCTGGGGGCTGTGGCCTGCAACCCAGGCATGTGCCCTGACTGGGAATTGAACCTGCAACACTTTGGTTCGCAGCCCAAACTCAATCCACTGAGCTACGCCAGCCAGGGCCAGAATGTTATTTTTGATGAACCAAAATTGTAGTTTTACATGGTCTAATTGATCAATCTTCCTCTTTATGGCTACAGTATTTTGTATTTTGTATATAATTTTTTTGCTTCACTCAAAGTTAAAACATAATTCTCTTTATCCCTTGTAAGAGGAATTATTTTAGCTTTCACACATAGGCCTATCGTCTATATGAAATTGAACTTTGTGTTTGCAATGAGGTAGAGATGAACATTAATCGTTTTCCTTTTCCCCAAATATGAATAACCAAATGACAGAACACTATTTTTGAAAAGATTTTTTCCCCCCATTACTTTTACAAAGTCTCCTTTGTTATGTGAGGTTGTTTCTCTGGAGTCTTTTTTTGTTCCACTGCTCTATTTGTCATTTCTTGCTAGAATGTTGACTGGGATTGCATTAAATATATACAGATCAATTTGGGAAGGCTGACATTTTTTTTTAATAGTTTAATGTAATTTAACAGCAAACTTACAGGAACAACACAGAAGACAGACATTAAAAACACTTGCACGTAGGACAACTTAGTCAGAAAAGTATAGTGAATGGATGGAATCTACTATACGATGAAAATGCTACAAACACTATTTAGTTGCCATCAGTAAGAAATTTACTTGTTTAAAAAAATCCAAATACTGGCCTTGTCCAGAAAAATTTATTTATATTGTTATAAAGTTGAACTGCTTGAAACATGTTCACTGAAACACTTTGACTTGCATTAATGCTTTATTTTCCCACATTTATATTAAAAAAAATTCACACACACAAAAAATGGAAAAAGTGCCATTACCTGATTTCTGTCCCCTGTTTTCTACTTGCAATCAGGGGGTACCTTTTGACCGCATGGAAAAAGAAATATCTAATGTTCAGAACTACTAGTAACAGGAAGAAGAGAATTGTTTTAATATATTTTATTGATTATGCTATTACAGTTGTCCCATTTTCCCCCCTTCACTCCCCTCCACCCATACACCCTCTCCCACCCATATGACTCCCTTTAGTCATGTCCATGTGTCATACTTATAAGTTCTTTAGCTTCTACTTTTCCCATACTATTCTTACCCTCCCTCTATCTATTTTCAACCTATAATCTATGCTACTTATTCTCTGTACCTTTTCCCCCTCTCTCCTCCTTCCACTCCCCTGTTGCTAACCCTCCATGTGACCGCCATTTCTGTGGTTCTGTTCCTGTTCTAGTTGTTTGCTTAGTTTCTTTGGTTTTGCTTTAGGTGTGGTTGTTCATAATTGTGAGTTTGCTGTCCTTTTACTATACATGTTTTTTCTTTATCTTCTTTTCTTAGATAAGTCTCATTAACATTTCATAAAATCAGGGCTTGGTGATGATGAACTCCTTTAACTTGACCTTATCTGAGAAGCATTTTATGTGCCCTTCCACTCTAAATGAAAACTTTGCTGGATAGAGTAATCTGGGATGTAGGTCCTTGTCTTTCATGACTTGGAATACTTCTTTCCAGCCCCTTCTTGCCTGTAAGGTCTCTTTTGAGAAATCAGCTGACAGTCTGATGGGAACTCCTTTGTAGGTGACTGTCCCCTTATCTCTTGCTGCTTGTAGGATTCTCTCCTTCATTTTTACCGTGGCTAATGTAATTATGATGTGCCTTGGAGTGTTTCTTCTTGGGTCCAACTTCTTTGGGGCTCTCTAAGCTTCCTTGATTTCTTGGAAGTCTATTTCCTTTGCCAGAATGGCGACGTTCTCCATTATTATTTGTTCAAATATGTGTTCAATCTGTTGCTTTTCCTCTTTCCCTTCTGGTACCCCTATAATTCGGATGTTGGAACGTTTAAAGATGTCCTGGAGGTTCCTAAGCTTCTCCTCGTTTTTTTGAATTCTTATTTCTCCATTCTTTCCTGATTGGTTTTTTTTTTTCTTCCTTCTGGTCCACTCTATTGTATTGAGTCCCAGTTTCCTTCCCACCACTATTGGTTCTCCGTGCATCTTCCTTCATCTCTTTTATGGTAACCTGCATTTTCTCATCTAATTTGTACTCAAAATCAACCAATTCTGTGAGTTTCTTGATGACCGGTGTTTTGAACTGTGTATCTGATAGGTTGGCTATTTCTTGGTCACTCAAAAGGATGAGTCCTGGGGCATTGATCTGTTCTTCTGTTTGAGACATATCTCTCTCTCTCTCTCTCTTTTTTTTTTTTGGTCTCTGTCGCATCTGTTACAGTGAGGGGCATAGCCTTAGGTGTTCACCAGGGCTGGGCACCCCAGTCGCTAGATTGTGATGTTGTATGTGGGGGCGGGGGCGGGGGCAGGAGGGAACAATGGAGGTAGCTCTGTTCTCCTGGGACCTCAGTCCCTTCTCTGGGATCCTGGGTTGTGCACTCTGCCCTGGTCCACAATTGCTGCCTCACTGGGTCCGCCAGCTGCCGCTTGCATACTCAGGGTCCACCCACTGCAATCTTGCGTGCCCCAGATGCTTTATGTGCTCCTGGTTGCCTTATGTGCCTAATTCACCCTGTTCTCCGTGCGCCACTACCTGTGCCTAGCTGCTCCTCTCCGCCCCTCGTACCGGTCTGGATGAACGGGTCTTCTTCAACTTCTTGGCTGTTTGACTTCCATTCAGATAAATTCTGTGTCAGTTCTGGGTGTTATTCTGCCTCTAAATTGTTGTTCTAATCTTCGTTGTGCGTGGAGGTACAGTGCGTCCACTTATGCCTCCATCTTGCCGGAAGTCCGAGAATTTTTGTAAAGAATGAAATGTTTCCCATCATAGTACATTCTTAGGCACGTTCTCCACGTATGCAGTGTGGTAGCTGGATGTCTTTTGGCATAATTGTTACACGTTTGGCACAGATAGCACACAGGTTGGTGTCTTCAAAAAGGCCAAACACTTGCCTCCTACAAAGTACCAATAGCTGCACTCTGGAAGCGCATGTCTGTTTTGAAGTCCTGAGCAATTTCTTTCACCAGGTGCTGGAAGAGAAGTTTGTGAACCAGAAGTTCAGTGGACTTCTGATAACATCTAATTTCACACAATGTCATAGTGCCAGGCTTGTAACGATGAGGTTTCTTCACCCCTCTGGTAGAGGGCGCACTCTTGCAAGCGGCTTTTGCAGCCAGTTGCTTCCTCAGTGCTCTACCACTGGTTGATCTGTGGGTAATCTGCTTTGTACAAGCCATGGTATAGAGATCTCTTTACTTACTCTCCTTCTCCTTTGGCTGGTGCTTGGTGAGCTGGAGGAGGCACTGGTGTTAGAGAGTGATGGCAGCTGTGAACACCTAACATCTTTAAACTATTGAGTATTTAAATCAGTGAACATGGTATATTTCTCCATGTTTTTAGGTTTTTTCCTTTCATATCTTCCTGTTAATTTGATAATTCTGATCCTATTGTAAATGATATTAAAGTTATTTAATTTCAAATTATATACAGAATTTCATTTTGTTCATCACTGGTATATAAGAACTTCAATGATCTTTTCTTTATAAACTTTTATTTACACTTAGCAACAGGCAGAAAGTATATACCATCAATAATTTTTGCATACTTAGCTAAGTTATGTAACCAACATCCTGATTAAGCTATATTGGGTTGCCCAGAAAGTCTGTTGCATTTTTTCTGTATGCTGGTTCCAGCAGTAGTTAGTTATCTTTAACTTCATTTAAAACAATTTTGTTAGATTGTGTTGTGACAGCTGACATATCAGCATGCATTTAAAAAAACTTACCAACAGTGGTGAATTTTTGTGCAGCCATTTTAACATGAAGATGGAAGAAGATATGCAACATATTTTTGGCATATTATGCTTTATTATTTCAAGAATGGTAAAAATGCAACTGAAAGACAAAAAAAGATTTGTACATTGTATGGAGAAGGTGCTGTGACTGATTGAACTTGTTAAAAGCGATTCTATTGACATTCTGGCCAAATTTTTCTGTGCTGCATAAGCACTGGAAGATGTTTAGCAGCACCCCTGGCCTCTGCCCGCTAGAAACCAATAGTGGGAGATTGATGGCTTGCTCAGAATACCCAAATCAATAAAATTATTGGTGAAAATGAAAAATGTGTCTTTTATTTAATGGAAAAAGCCCTGATACAGACTTTTTGGCCAACCCAATAGATAGAGGAACACTGCTGAACAGCCTTCTTTGTGCCTCTACCTACTATTCTGAATTATATCACCATACATTAGTTAGCCTCTTTTTGAACTTTATAGAAATCATATAATATGTATTTTTGTGTCTTTAGACGCAAAAGAATTAACTTTTCTTTTAAAGAATTTTGTTTGTCACTGATATATAAGAACCACTTGCTAAAGAATTAACTCTAAAATTCATCTAGCAGTAGTTTGTTGCTTTTAATCTTGTATAATATTGTTATATGAATATATCATAGTTTGTCTATTCCAATTGTTGATAGATATTGGTGTTATTTTTAGCTTTTGGCTATCACAAGTAATGATCCTATAAACATTTTCACATGACTTTTGGTACAAACATGTTTTCATTTCTGTTTAGTATATAAATAGGTGTTAAATTACTGTATCGTAGTATATTTATAGCTTCAATTTTGGTAGAAACAATCAGTTTTCCAATACAGTTAGTTCAATTCACTCCCATCAGTAGTGACTGAGAATTTCAGTTGCTCCATTTCCTTCTCTAACACTTGCTATCATCAAATTTTATTGTACTTTACATTTTAATTTTATTAATATTGTTTTATCCTATATTCTATTTTATTTCTGGTGCATCTGCAGGGTTATCAATTTGGTTTTAATTTATAGTTCCCTGGTAACTATGAATGTTCAGTGATGTATGGCCATTTACATATTGTTTTGTTAAGTGCTTATTCAAATTGTTCAGTTTTAACTTGTTCATAAATGATTTCATCATAATATACATAAAATATACAATTTTTTCCAGAAATAAAGAATCTATAATTTTTATTATTTTTTTAAACTAGCTTCCTTCCTTCCTTTCTTTTCTTTCTTTCCTTTCTTTCTCACCTGAAGGCTTATTGATTTTTAGAGAGAGGGGAAAGGAGGGAGAGAGAGAGGAAGAGAAACATTGATGCAAGAGAAGCATTGATCAGTTGCCTCTCATGCATCCCGACTGTGGACTGAACCCACAACCTAGGCATGTACCCTGACTGGAATCGAACTCATGACCTTTCAGTTTATAAGATGATGCTCCAACCAACTAAGCCACACTGGCCTGGGCTTAATAGCTTCTTTTTTTATTTTTTAAAAATTAAAAAGAACTTTTTTCAAATACAGTGACGGTTTCAAGTATACAACATAGTGATTAGATATTTACATAAATAATGAAGTGATCACCCTGATAAGTCTTGTACCTATTTGACAACATATATAGTGTTACAATAGTTTCAGCTATATTGCCTATGTGTACTTTATATCCTTGTGACTGTTTTTTTGTAAATCCTCACCTGAGATATGTTCATTAATTTTAGAGAGGAAGCAGGAGAGTAAGAGGGAGAGAGAAGAAGAAAGAGAGAAAGAAACATCGATATGAAAGAAAAACAATGATCGGTTGCCTCTTGTATGCACCCTGGGACCAGGGCTCAAACCCACGACCTAGTTATGTGCCCTGACTGGGAATTGAACACACAACATTTTGGTGTATGAGATGATGCTCCAACCAACTGAGCCACCCAGTCAGGGCACTTGTGACTATTTTTGTAAGTGGCATTTTATACATCTTAATATCACCCTTTTTCACCCATTTCAACTCCCACCCATCTGGCAACTATCAAAATGTTCTCTGTAGCTAAGGGTTTAAATTCCACACATTTTAAGTGTATATAAGTTTTAAGTAAAAAAATATATATACACTGGTGTAATATCCATTTAATTGGATTTTTAAAATTTTATTAATTTCTTGGAGGTCATATATTATGTTTCATTCAACTAATTTGAAGTATCAAATTTATTATTTGCTAAATTCCTATATACATGCACTTGGATTTTGATTTCTGAACTTTCATTCTATTTTATTTACATTTATTTTATGAAAACATTAAAAATTTTATAGGAATAAAGTGAGACATTTTGGAGAAAAATGATAAGTAGAAACTATTGTATTGACCACTTAAGAATATTATTTTGTGAGTTGTCTTTTTAAATTTTGTTCTTTGATATTATATTAAATAGAGACGAACTTATGACTGGTTGTTTTTATTAATAGTTTAAATTGTGATAAAATACACAAAATTTTTCAACTTAATCATTATTATGTGTACAGTTCAATATTAAGTGTATTCACATTGTTGTGTACCCATTCTCTAGAAATTTTCATCTTGCCAAACCCACTCTTTATACACATTAAACAACAACTCATTTTCTCCTTTTCCCAGACTCTGCCAACCACTGTTCTGCTCTGAATTGACTACTCTAGGTACCTCATATGAATGGAATCTTACTGTATTTATCTTTTTGTGACTGGCTCATTTTCTTAGTGTAATGTTTTCAAGATCAATCCAAGTTATAGGATGCATTAGAATTTCCCTTTTTAAAAGGCTGAATAATATTCCTTATATATATGTATATACATATGATATCTGTCTGGAAAAAGGCCAGCCATTGTTAATATAATGAGAATGGTTTGCAGGACATTTATGTAAGTTGGCAGCCAAGGAGAGTGGACTGAAGTGCATGTGCTTAAACAATGACGACTTCACTGTACTAGTCAGTGGGGGCTGTAGACACCTTTGAGTGAACATGTTTACTGTTGTGGCCCTTGCATTCAAAATGAGTGAGTGAGTAGAGCAATGAATCTGTATCACATTTTGTGTTAAGCTCAAATGTTTGTTCATGGAAACTATTCAGATACTTCATAAGGCCGCAGCTATGGGCAACTGACAGCACGCCTGCTCATGCATCAGGTCTCCTGCAGAGTTTTTTGGCAAATCATCAAATTACCAATATGATTCAGCCCCCGCTATAGCCCACATTTGGCACCCTGTGACTTCTGGCTTTTCCCAAAACTAAAGTCATCTTAGAAAGGGAAGAGATTTCAGACTATCAATGAGATTCAGGAAAATAAGACAGGGCAGCTGATGGCGTTTGGGAGAACTGTATGAGGTCCCAAGGTGCCTACTTTGAAGGGGACTGATGTGTCATTGTCCTATGTACAATGTTTCTTGTACCTTGTATCTTTTTCAATAAATGCCTTTATTTTTCATATTACATGGCTGGATATCTTCTGGACAGACCTCGTATACCACATTTTTTTATCCACTCATATCTCAGTATACATTTGGATTGCTTCCTTCTTTGGCTATTGTGACCGTTGCTGCTATGAACATAGCCTTTTATTTTTTTATTTTCCAGTAAATAATTTTTACTTTCTGTTATTAGATGCACAATCTAATATTTTTATTAAGCTACATTTACTATACAAAGTTCTCCAGTGATTTTGGATTTGTTTGGTGGGTAGGAGTAAGGAAAGACTTTTTTTTGGTAGTCTTTATTTATTTTTTTAATTTAATCTTTGTTGCATTTTTTTTCCATTACCATTTAGTCTCCAATACTCCCCTTTCCCGAGCAGTCTCCATACTGTTGTCCATGTTCATGAGTGCTTTTTCCTTTTGGTTCAATCTTGTCCACTCCCTAGCCTTCCCCTCTAGCTGTTATCCTGCTCTCTATCATAGCTTTTTAAATATCTCTTTGTGTCCCTGCTTTCAATTCTATTGGGTATACACCCAGAAATAGATTTCCTGAATTGAATGGTAGTTCTGTTTTTAATTTTTGAGGACCTTTGTACTGTTTTCCATAGTGGATATACCATTTTACATTTTCACCAGTAGTGGCCAATGGTTCCAGGTTTTCCATGTCCTCGCCAATATTTGTTATTTTTGATAGTTGTTTATGATAGGTGTAAGGTGATACCTTTGTGGTTTTGATTTATATTTTCCTGATGATTAGTGATTTGAGAATCTTTTCATATGCTTGTTGGCCATTTGTATAGCTTCCTTGGAGAAATGTTCACTCAAGTTCTTTGCCCATTTAACAATCAGATTATTATTGTTTTTTTCTTGAGTCGTAGGATTTTAAATAATTTATTTTGTATATTAACTTATCAGATACGCGATTTCTCTCATTTCTTAAGTTGTCTTTTTGTCCTGTTGATTGTGTCCCATGATGCACAAAAATTTTAATATTTGATGTAGTCTAATATATCTAGCTTTACTTTATATTTATATGTCTGTGCTATTTTGTCTCAAATCTAAGAAAACATTATCATGAAACTTTTCCTCTATTTTTTCATCTAATAATTTATAGTGTTAGGTCTATGATTAGGTATTTGATCCATTTTGAGTGAATTTTTGTATATGATATGAGGTCTAATTTTATCTTTTGCATTTGGATATTCAGTTTTTTTAACACCATTTGTTGAAAAGACTTTTTTCTTAATAAATGGTCTTGGCACCTTTGTTGAAAATTATTTAACTATATATACAAGAGTTTATTTCTGGGCTCTATTTCTGCCTCATTGAACTATATGTGTATGTTTATGTCAGTACCATGCTCTTTTAATTACTGCAGCTTTATATTAATTTTTTTATCCTCACCTGAGGACATACTTTCATTGCTTTTAGAGAGAGAGGAAGGGAGAGGGAGGGAAACATTGATGTGACAGAGAAACATCTATCAGTTGCCTCCCATACACATCCTGACTGGGTACTGAACACGCAATCTGGATGAGTGCCCTGCCTATGGATTAACCCTGCAACCTTTTGGTTCACAGGACAACAGTACAACTGAGTCACATCAGCCAGGGCTGTGTATCATTTTGAAATCAAGAAGTATAAGGCTTCTGGCTTCCAACTTTATTATTATTTTTTTTCAGTTTTCTTTGACTAGTAAATGTCCTTGGAGATTTTATATGAATTTGGAGATGTATTTTTCTATTTCTGCAAATAAAAAACCACATTATTGGGAATTTGATTAAATCTATAGATTGCTTTGTGTAGTATTGACATCTTAACTATATTAAGTCTTCCAATTCATGAATATAGTATATCTTGCCATTTATTTGTGTTTTCTGTAATTTTTTTACCACCACTTTATATTTTTCAGAATAGAAATCTTTCATCTTCTTGGTTAATTCCTCAATATTTTATTCTTTTTGATAGTATGTAGATGAAATCATTTTCCTAATTTCCTTTTTGAATTGCTCATTGTTAGTATATAGAAATGCAACTGATTTTTGAATGTTTGTATCCTGATGCTTTGCTGAATTCATCTATTAGTTCAAAAGGCTTTTTCTTGTGTGTGTGTGTGTGTGTGTGTGTGTGCACGCGCGTGCGTGCGCAGAATATTAGGGCTTTTTGTAAAAAAGATTATGTTGTCTGCAAACGTATAATTTTACTTCTTTCTCCTCAGTTTGAATGTGTTTTGTTGTTTTTTCTTGCTTAAATGCTCTGACTCAGACTTCCAGTTACTCTGTGGGATAGAGTTGGCAAAAGTGAGCATCCTTTTTTTGTTTCTGACCTTAGAGGAAGAGCTTCCAGTCTTTTGCCACTGAGTATGGTGTTATCTGTGAGCTTTGCATGTATGGCCTTGATTATATTGAGGTAGCTTTCATCAATTCCTGATTTGTTGAGTTTCTTTCATGAAAGGTTACTGGATTTAGTCCAGTGTTTTTCCTGTATTAATTGAGATGATCATGTGTTTTTTTTCTGTCATTCTCTTAATATGGTTTATTATATTGATTAATTTTTGTATGTTGAACCATCCATGTATTCCATGCTGATAGCTTTCTTAAAAAGTTTAATTAATTTTTAATTTTTACCTTCGACAGCTAGAAAAAGTCCTGCAGCAAGGAGACATTGGAGAGTGTGCAGAACCATATATGATTTTCAAAGAAGCAGATGCAACTAAGGTATAGAATGTAATGCTTCTCATTTCACCAATTTTTGTATTCATTGTTAGTCACTTCCATTTCCCTCAAATCTGCAAATCCAACCCTAAATAACCTCTAATCTCCCAAATTATAATTTAGGAAACTTCTATATAAAGCATATTAAAGAATTTAATTCATTTTTTCTACTGACCTACTTGATTTCTTTATTTGCTTTGTTATCTAGCTTTTGTCATGCGCTGTGTTGTTCCTTAAAATCTCCTTCACCAAATACTAATTGATTCTTTAAAGTATTTTTTTCATAGAGAAGTTAACAAAGTTAATTCAGTTTAATTCCTAAATAATTATTTTTTTAAATTTACAGAATAGTGATATTCATGGAACTTTACTAGCAAAACAAATATTCTAAGCTTATGTCTAGCTGTGGGGGTGAGTGGAGGTGGAAGAGGGTAAAGGGGGGATAAATGGTAATGGAAAAATATACGATTAAAAAAAGAACATGGTAAAAAGAGAAAGTATAGCCTCTGTTTTGCCATCAAGTGACTAACTTCTAGAATTTGGATAAATTTCTAAAGCAAAAATAATTGGTCAACAATAGGTACCAAATTCTAGATACCTTGAGTTAGCTGTAGGAATAACAATTGATCTTGGATCTTTGAACATGTAATTTAATATTTGAAACATCCAGGGGAGGTATGGTTGAGGAATACTTAACAATCCTGAAAATGTTTTGCTTTCTCTTTTCTGAGATGCAGAATAAGAACTGAGTTTTTTCTGCTATTATAGGTAGATCTGAGCACATGATAATCTTCTGTGATCCCTAGTTGTCTGGTTGAAAGCAGAGTTAAAGTGTTCTGGCTTTCCCAGGTTGTCATTTGACAATTAAATTTGCTATGTTACATGGAGCTCTTAGGTATAATAGCAGCTTATTCCACACTTCTCTTACATATTTACATAAGCTGATAGAATTAAGTATACTTGATATGTAGGCTCTTAAAGCAAGAACCTATTTTTAAGGTATAATAGATATAACAATAAAAGTACTGCCATTTAGCTATCCTTCCATCTTTTCCAGCCCTGACATTAAGGTAGGACACTGTCATTACAGTATGCCTCACTAACAGACATACTGTTTGGGAAGAATATGTGATTTATTTGGTGTAGATTTTCACTCTTGGACCATTGGTTGGCTACTGCAGGCCAACTTAGCGTTTGTTTCAGGAATAACCTCAAAGTTGTCAGCCTCAGGATGCCTTTCAGGATGTCTATTTGGATCACTAGTCTTTTTGTAGGATTTAGCCCTCTTATAATACTTTTTTTTGCTTACTTCTTTTTTACTTTTTATTTTATTTTATTTTTTTAGTTCTCACCTGAGGATATTTCCAATGATTTTAGAGAAAAAGGGGGAGAGAGAGAGGGAGTGGGGTGTGGGCAGGGAGAGAGAGAAAGAGAAAGAGAGAGTCCCTGAAAGGTAAACATTGTTTTTCCATCTTTGCTGATAATTCAGATTTATTTATTTATCTATTTATCTATTTATTTATTTATTTATAGAAAGGGGAAGGGAGGGGCAAAGAGAGGGGAGAGAAACATTGATATTAGAGAGAAACAATGACTGAACCCGCAAACCCTGAGGATCGAACTGGTGTGCTTTTGCTTTGCGGGATGGGGCCAAAGCAACTGAGCTAGACCATTCAGGGCAAGAATTGAGGATTCTTAATCTGTCTCTTTGTTTATTATAAAATAGCCATTAATTCATTTCTTTTGAGCATAATCATATAATGTATAAAGTTTTGTTTTGCAGAATAAGGAAAAATTGGAGAAGTTGAAAAGTCAAGCTGAACAGTTTTGCCAAAGACTTGGAAAATATCGCATGCCTTTTGCTTGGACCGCAATCCATTTAATGAATATTGTTAGCAGTGCTGGGAGTTTGGAAAGAGATTCTACAGAGGTAGAAATAAACACTGGAGGTAAGAGAGTTTTATAAAAAATATTTCTAAATATATAATTTTTTCTTTATTCTTACATAAGCTTGTTTTATTTGTAGACTTCACAATGTGATGAGGCATAAAAAGAGTTTCCTTTTTTTGTCTTTTTAAAAACTTTAACCACTTTTTTGAGCTGTAATTCACATGGCATAGAGTTCACCTATTTAAAGTGTATAATTCAATGTTTATATACTTTATTCATAAGACATCTTTCTTGTGATGCCTCTGCTTTTGGTATCAGGGAAATACTGACGTCATAGAAAGAGTTGTGTATTGTTTCTTGTCTTGTAGGCTTGGTATTAATTCTACTTTGAAAATTTAGAAGAATTCATTAGTGAAGCTGTCTTGGCTTCTCTCTCTCTCTCTCTCTCTGTTCTTTCTTTCTTTCAAGGTTTTATTTATTTATTTTTAGACAGAAGGGAAGAGAGGGAGAGAGGGTAAGAGTCATCAATGTGTGGTTGCCTCTCACATGCCCTCTGCT
Organism: Phyllostomus discolor; assembly: GCF_004126475.2. Classification (NCBI taxonomy): domain Eukaryota; kingdom Metazoa; phylum Chordata; class Mammalia; order Chiroptera; family Phyllostomidae; genus Phyllostomus; species Phyllostomus discolor. The sequence goes on along the minus strand of NC_040907.2, from coordinate 45,467,812 downwards.
GGAGACCTGGCCCATGAGCCAGGCATGTGCCCTGACTAGGAATGGATCTGGTGACCCTTTGGCCAGTGCTCAATCCACTGAGCCACACCAGCCAGGGCAACTTTTCTTTTCTTTATGGTAAATGTTTTTATTACTAATTAGATCTCTTGTTTTAGCTCTACTTATATTTTCTCTTTCATCAGGAGTCATTTGCAGTACTATGTATCTTTCTAGAAATGTGTTCATTTCATCTAAATTATCTAATTGTTATATAACTGGTAACCTACAAGTATTTATATTATTGGAATTTCTTTTTCTCTTAAGGTTTGTAGTGGTATCCCTCTTTCATTCCTGATTTTAGTAATTTGAATCTTTTCTATTTTTTCTTCATCAGTTTAGCAGAAGTCTTTAAAATTTAATCTGTTTGAAGAAACCAGATTTTTAGTTTACTGATTTTTTCCTGTTGTTTTTTTAGTTTTTATTTCATTTATTTCCGCTCAGCCATTATCTTTTTTAATTTTGTATGTTTTCTAATGCTTGCTTTGAGTTTAGTTTTCTCTTCTTGTTTTAGTTTTTTAAGATGCAAAATTAAGTTACCGATATGTGATCTTTTAAAGAAACACACATTTATAGATATAAATTTCCCTCTGAGCATTATTTTAGTGATATTCTATATGTTTTGGTATGTTTTACTTTCATAAATCTTAAGTATTTTCTAATTTCCCTTGATTTTTCCTCTTTGACCCATTAGTTATTCAAGAGTGTGTTGTTTAAATTCTACATGTTTATGAATTTCCCAAATTTTGTGTTGTTAACTGATTTATAGGTTAATTCTGCTATGCTTTGAGAACATATTTTGTATGATCTCAGTCCTTTTGAACGTATTGCCTTTGTTTTAGGGCTAGTGCAGGCATACCTTGGAGATATTTCAGGCTCCGTTCCAGACTACTGCAGTAAAGCAAATAACTCAAAAAAGCAAGTGACTCAAATTATTTGGTTTCCCATGCATGTAAAAGTTATGTTTATACTATATTGTAGTCTTTTAAGTATGAAATAACATTATGTCTAAAAAAACAATATACATAACTTAATTAAAAATACTGTCTTGCTAAAAAATGCTAACTAGCTTGTGAGCCTTCAGTGCATTGTAATCTTTTTGCTGGTGGAGGGCCTTGCCTCAGTGTTGATGACTGCTGACTGATCAGGGTGGAGGTTGCTGAAGGCTGAGGTGTCTGTGGCAACTTCCAAAAATATGATAGCAATGAGGTTTGCAGCATCAATTGGCTCTTCCTTTTACAAATGATTTCTTTATAGCATATGATACTGTTTGATAGCATTTTACCTATAGTAGAACTTATTTCAAAATTGAAGTCATTCTCTCAATCTTGCTGCTGCTTTATTTGTCCAGATTTATCTAATATTTTAAACCCTTTGTTGTCATTTCAACAGTCTTCACAGCATCTTCATCAGGAGTAGATTCCATGTACAGAAACACTCTCTTTGCTCATTCATAAGAAGCCACTCCTCATCTATTAAAGTTTTATTATGAGAATGCAACAATTTAGTCACTTCTACAGGTTGCACTTCTAAATCTAGTTCTCTTGCTATTTCTGCTACATCTGCAGTTACTTCCTCCACTGAAGTTTTCAACCCCTCAAAGTCACCCATGAGAGTTGGAATCAAGTTTTTCCAGACTCCTGTTAATGCTGGTATTTTGAACTCTCCTAATGAATCACAAATGTTCTTAGTGGCATCTAGAATGGCTAATCATATCCAGAAAGCTTTCAATTTACTTGTCCAGATTCATCAGAGGAATCACTATGGCAGCTGTATCCTTATGAAATATATTTTTAATTTAAATTCTATTTTATTGATTATGTTATTATAGTTGTCCCATTTTTTCCCTGTTGCCCCCCTCCACCCAGAACCAGCACTCCCTCAGGAAATCCCCACATCGTAGTCCCTGTCCATGGGTCATGCACATATGTTCTTTAGCCACTCTAATCCCTATGCTGTACTTTACATCTCTATGACTATTCTGTAACACCCAATTTGTACTTCTTAATCCCTTCACCCTTTTACCCCATCCTCCAACCCTCCTCCCATCTGGCAACCATCAGTAGGGTCTCTATATCTATTAATATTTCTGTTTTGCTGTTTATTTTGTTTTTTAGATTTACATATATATATTGCCATTTTATTGTTCATATTTTTATCTTCTTAAAGAAGACCCTGCCCTGGCTGGCGTAGCTCAGTGGATTGAGCGCGGGCTGGGAACCAAAGTGTCCCAGGTTCGATTCCCAGCCAGGGTACATGCCTGGGTTGCAGGCCATAACCCCCAGCAACCGCACATTGATGTTTCTCTCTCTCTCTATCTCCCTCCCTTCCCTCTCTGAAAATAAATAAATAAAAATCTTTAAAAAAAAAAAAAAAAGAAGACCCTTAAACGTTTCATATAATACTGGTTTGGTGGTGATGAACTTCTTTAGCTTTTTCTTGTCTGGGAAGCTCTTTATCTGTCCTTCAATTCTAAATGGTAGCTGTGTTGTGTAGAGTAATCTTAGTTGTAGGTCCTTGCTTTTCATCACTTTGAATATTTTTTGCATCCCTTCTTGCCTGCAAAGTTTCTTTTGAGAAATCAGCTGACCATCTTATGGGAGCTCCCTTGTAGGCAACTAACTTCTTTTCTCTTGCTGCTTTTAAGATTCTCTTTTTGTCTTTAACCTTTGGCATTTTAATTATTGTGTGTATTGGTGTGGGCCTCTTTAGGTTCATCTTGTTTGGAATTCTCTGCACTTCTTGGACTTGTATGTCTATTTCCTTCATCATATTAGGGAAGTTTTCTGTCATTTTTTCAAATAGGTTTTCAATTTCTTGTTCTTTCTCTTCTCATTTTGGCACCCCCAATATGTGAATGTTGGTACACTTGAAGTTGTCCCAGAGGCTCCTTACACTCTCCTAATTTTGGGGGGATTCTTTTTTCTTATTGTTCTGATTCTGTATTTTTTGCTTCCTTGTATTCTAAATTGCGGACTTGATTCTTGACTTTAGTAGATGATTTCAAGAATCATCTACTATTGATTCCTTGTCAATTATTCTTCATTTTAGTTAGTGTATTCTTGGTCGGGTGATGGTGCTCCAACATGGTCTGTAGCTGTCTGCTGGGTACGTAGACTCTGGGGCTTCCCTAGAGTTGTAAGCCAAGGTCAGCCACAACCTGTGTTCTGTCTGAGGTCACCTGGCATAAGCTACAAAGCCATCTGCTACTGGCTGCTATTGGCTGGGCTTAGGGGTGCCCAAGAGAGGCCAAGTTATAAACCAAGGCCAGCTGCTGCTAGTGCCAGGCCTGGGGCCAATTAACAATAAACACAGGGCACACTGATGCCAGATGCTGCTTGTTTGAGAGAATTTAGGAAAACCTGAAGTAAGAGCCAAGACAAGCCATTCATATGGAAAAGCCACTGGAAACAGCTTGGGCCCAAAATTTGGGTGGGATGGAGCCTCAGGATGTCACCAGAATGGTGCAAACAGTGTGAACCAGGTTGATGGAGTCTCAGGTATGACACCAGCCCACCCACTTTGTAGGGAAGGGCTCAGGAAGGGAACAATGCTTCAGTCAGCACTTCTGTCTAGGAGAAAGGTGTCCCCCAGCTCTCACCCTAATGCTAGACACTTCAGTTCTTCCCTGTATGCCTCTAGTGTCATTAAAGCCACTGCCCTTGCATTGGATCTCAGAGGTAGTGAGTACAAGTAAGTCTGTGTCTGGGCCCTCTAAGAGGAACTGCCTGGGACTCTAGAAGTTTCTGTCTTCCACAGCCTCAATCCCCACTGGTTTTTATAGCCAGAAGTTATGGGGACTTATCTTCCTGGCACTGGAGCCCTGGGCTGGGGTGGGGACTGTTGTGGGGCTGGAACCCCCTGCTCCCGAGATACCCCTCTCAATTTTTATCTACCTCCCGTGGGTGTGGGACCAGCTGTTTCACATCTCTGCCCTAATACCAGACTCTATGTGGTTTCTTCTTTAATTCTGTAATTTAGGACTTCCATTTAGCTTCATTTCTGGCAGTTCTGAACAATGGTTGTTCTGTGGTTTGTTGTAAATTTGATGTGGTTGTGTGATGAGGTGAGCTGTGTTTACCCACGTTGCAACTGCCATCCTGAATGGAAGTCCCCAAAATGTATTTCTTAAACAATAACACTTGAAAGTTGAAATTACTCCTTGATCCATGAGCTACAGAATGGATATTGTGTTAGCATGCATGAAAACAACATTAATGCTGTTGTACATCTTCAGTAGAACTCTTGGGTGACCAGGTACATTGTCAATGAGCAGTAATATTTTCAAAGGAATCTTTTTTTCTGGACAGTGAGTCATAACAGTGTGTTTAAAATATTCAGTAAATCATGTTGTAGAAAGATGTACTATCATTCAGCCTTTGTTTTTCTATTCATAGAGCACTGATTGAGTAGATTTCACATAACTATTATGGGCCCAAGGATTTTTGGAATGGTAAATGAGTGTTTGGTTTCACCTTAAAATTACTGACTGCATTAGCTTTCAACAGGAGAGTCAGCTTTTGAAGCTTTGAAGTAGGTATGTTCTTCTCTCTAGCTATGAAAGTTCTAGATAGCATCTTCTTCTAAAATAAGGCTATTTTGTCTATATTAAAAATTTATTTAGTGAAGCTACCTACATTAATTATCTTAGCTAGATTTTCTGGATAACTTGCTGCAACTTCTACATCAGCACTTGCTGCCTCACCTTGTATTTTTATGTTATGGAGATGGCTTCTTTCCTTAAACCATTGTGGCTAGTTTTATCTTTTATTCAGACCACTGAAACTTTCTCCATATCAACAATAAGTCTCTTTCACTTTCTTTTGTGTCTTCACTGGAGTAGCATTTTTAATTTCCTTCAAGAACTTTTCCTTTGCATTCACAACTTGGCCAACTCTTTGGCACAAGAGGCCTAGATATCAGCATATCTTAGCTTTCAACATGCCTTCCTCACTAAGCATAATCATTTCTAGCTTTTGATTTAAATTGAGAGACATGTGACTCTTCCTTTCACTTGAACACTTAGAAGGCATTGTAGGGTTATTATTTGGCCAATTGTAGTATTGTGTCTCAGGGAATTGGGAGGCCTGAGGAGAGAGAGATAAGGAAACAACCTCGCAGTGGAGCAGTCAGAACACACATTTACTCAGTTTGCCATCTTATGTGCTCCTAGTTTGTGGTGCCCTAAAACACTTACAGTAGTAACATCAGAGATCACTGGTAACAGATCACCATAACAAATTTAATAACAATGAAAACATTTCAAGTATTGTGAGAATTACCAAAATGTAACACAGAGACAGACTGAGCAAGTGCTGTTAAAAAATGGTGCTAATAGACTTGCTTAATGCAGGGTTGCCAAAAATCTTTAATATGTGAAAATGCAATATCTGCATAGCTCAGTAAAGCAAAGTACAATAAAATGAGGTATGCCCATATATATAATCTGTCTTGGAGAATGTCCTGTGTGTGCTTGAGAAGAATGTGTATTCTACCTTTTCTTAGTGGAGTATATTATAGCTGTCTGTTAGGTCTAGTTTGTTTATAATTTTGTTTAAGTCTAATGTTTCCTTGTTGATCTTCAACATAATTCTTTTGGGTTTGAATGGTAGGGTTATCTTGCAAAAATTCTGAATGAATGAAAGTTATGTTAAAGTTCTGTTTCAAATTCAAGTGCTAAGACTGAGGGACCATATATAGTGACTAAAATGTTTATTGTGTTGATTATTTCCTCGAAAATACAAGGTTTCCCTATAGCTGTTCTTCATAGCTCATTGTTGGTCATATGCATAATCTTTGTGTGGGTGACTCTTTTTTAGATTGGAGAATTTAAAAAGGAATCAGAAGATTTAGGTTTCTTCTGATGTTTCTTTACCGATCTCTCGAGAAGTGAAATTCTTCAATCATAATCAATATGCTAAGTGGTCATTTTTCAACCTCAATGAATTTTTCCCTGTGTTTGGAAAGTATTTTAAAACATATTTTAAATATTATAAAAATGAAAATCTTACCTTTTTTTCCTTGGTAGAACGAAAAGGGTCTTGGTCAGAGAGGAGAAATTCTAGTATTGTTGGCAGACGATCACTTGAAAGGACAACAAGTGGAGATGATGCTTGTAACTTGACCAGCTTTCGACCTGCTACCCTTACAGTGACGAATTTTTTTAAGCAGGTATTGTTCTGTCATGTAGGAATTCTAGGGGGCTATTTATCTGTAAATTTCTTTTGGTTTCTGAAAAATCATGATTGTATATGCACATGTAGTACATGTATATATGATGATTGTAATTTCAAGGAATTGTAAAAAATAAAAAGAATAAACTTATAAAAATAAAAAATAAGTTACCTACCTGTTATATCATTATATTTAAATGTTGACATCGATTAATAATGCACCAGAATCAATCCACATTTATATTCTATTTCTTAATTGTAATGTTTTAACTTTTCCTAAACATTGATCGTTTATGGATTTTCTTAGAGTGATTGTGTGGTTATATCTGTCCTCCCAACCCAACCCTCCTAACCTTTCACATCCATAGTACATTGAATAGAACTTTCGGGTCACAGGGGTACATCTCTGTGCTAGCATGCCCTTGCTATTTTTACAGGTGAATTTATAAGCCCAAGAAGTTCTTAAAGATATTTAATTCTTTGCAAGTGTGTTTGCTACACTTCAAATCATGAGTCAAGTCAGTATTTTTCAAATGAATGCTGGTCATGATCCTTTAATGGTATGAAAATTTAGTATATAATACCCAGCAGGATAGGAATAATAGTGCTTCAATGAGCTTAATTCCTTCTGAGTTTTGGTAGGTGTATGTGCGTACTGGATTTTGATGTAAAATAAATTTTATACTGTGAACCAACATCAGAAAATTTTTAAAGTCTTTGTGTTACGTAACCAGATGACCAAACCATATAAGAATGGAAAAACATTTGGATTAGCATGACAAACTGGAGAAGTACCATGCATACGTTTTGGAGCAGATTAAAGGAAAATGCTAAATACTGTCTCAAGATTCCTTCTTTTGAGATATTATTCTAAAAAAAAGGAAGAAATCCTCTCTACTGACACCTTGTAATTTGAGAGGGCAATATTTTAGGGCAGGACGTGCCACAAATTGACAGATAGCAATTCTCTTGAGGCCCCTTTCACAGTTCTGTATCAATAGCATTCATAGGCAGCTGCTCTCAGAGACTGAAATGGAAAATAAAGCAGGTAAGAAGTGTCTAAAGTGGTAAGGGTCTCTTTATTTTTTATTGTAGTATAAGAAAGAATCTAGAAAATGCCAGTGTTACTTGGATGAAGTGATAGCCAAGTAAAGCTATGGAAACAGAGCTGTAGATTTACTGGGTATATATAAAGACATAACCTTGCAGCTTTGACATTTCTCTCTTTTGTACTTCTTCAGCTGCTTCATCACTTCTGCTATTTCTACAGCTCTTTTTTCATTTCTTTAGCTGCTTTATCATTGAACTGGTATTGGAAGCTCAAATCAACAAGTTACCCATCTACCTTACCCACCTATTTATTCAAAATGTATTTTTTTGAGCATTCATTATGTACCGAGCCTCAGTTTACCCACCTACCTATTTTATCCAACAAATACTTTTTGAAAATTCACCATGTACTGGAGACTGGTAACTGGAAACTAGTGCAAAGTGACTATGAAAAGAAAATGAATGACTGCTGGAGACAACATTAACACCTGACTTTTTAGAGCTCTAATTTTTTTTAACTCTTACTGTGTACAATTTTTATATTTTTTAAATAGCTAGAATATTCTATATCAGGCAAATACAAATTAAGTAATAAGCAGGGATTATAATTTTAAAAAAGTAGAATTTAAGGTACAAGTTTCTCCTAAATGAGATACAGAGAGCAGTTGTTTTTTTTTTGAATTGATGAGCAATTACTGTCCATGATTGAGATATAGTAGTCAGCGTTTTTGTACTGATTTTAAATGTGACAAGCTAGAATTATGGAAATACATGGAGATTTTAAAATAAAATCAAACACATCAGTTTTAATGACATTAGTTGTATTTATTGAAATATGTATAAGTTATCTGTTGCTTCAGGAGTACACAACAGTAAACATGCAGTGTGGAGAAGGGGTTGTCAGCTAGGCCCATTCACATGTTGGAAGTTGACTGTGGTCAGCTGATCTAGACTGACTTCTGCTGGGAAGACAAAAATGACTCAGACCTCTCCCATGTTTCTCAACTTGTATTCTCACCATCTAGTAGGCTAACTTGGTCATGTTCTCATAGCAGTAGCAGAAGTTCAAGAGGGAGGGCAAGCTCACTTGTGTAAATACTTTTCAAGTGTTTGCACCACCTTTGTTTATTGGCCAAAGCAAGTCACATGGCCACACCTGGGGAGGCAATTAATGTCCCACCTAACAAAAGGTATGGAAACAGGGAGTAAAGAATGGAGATCAATGATATACTCAATTTAACAGGTTAAATAGACAGAAATACCTGAATCTAGAGATAATCTTAATGTATTATAGATAAGGACCATTTAAAGATCTATATTCTGTATTCTAGAGGAAAGAATATACTGTTTTAGCAACTGATGGAACATTGGAACATTTATAATAATTATATATTAGGTCACTGAAAAAATATTCATAAAGTCAAATTTGCTAAATATAACTTAATAAAACTAAAAACTATTTATAAAAGTATTAACAAAAATCTCCAGCCTGTTCAAAATTAAAAATCACTTTTCTAGATAATAGGATAAAAGATGATTAATTCTGTACCTTGTTCAAAATACAATAGTGAGCCAATAGGATATTGCTCAGGATGAACTCACAGTAATAAAGTAGCCTTAAATATATTTATTACTAAATAAGATAAAAAGACAATATATGAATGATGCATTAAAATCACTAAGATATCAAACGCAGGAGGTTTGGATTAATAAAATCTAAACACTAACTCATGAATAAAAGAATAAAATCAGTCCTTACCTAATTTAATTGCAAAAAGTTATATTAAATTAAACATGTCATATTAATTAAATATGGTTTGGTTTTGTTTGTCTGTTTTCCCATGACTGAGGTCTCTTCAGAGTTTTCTTTCTGATCTTAATATCAGGATAGTTTTACTTTTCTTCAAGAGCAGTTTTATTGTCATTTCTTTCCTTTTTCAAATTTACTCAATGCTATATATTTTGTATTTGAGAAATTTGGTGATTTAAAGTTGAAAGGACAAATATAAACTCAAGTGTAATAAATTTATAAGGTTGTCATATGTCTGTTTTATGTCTATATTCTTATTTTTTATTTTTTTTAAGATTTTATTTATTTATTTTTAGAGAAGGAAGGGAGGGAGAAAAGAGAGAGAGAAACATCAATGTGTGGTTGCTGGAGGCCATGGCCTGCAACCCAGGCATGTGCCCTGATTGGGAATTGAACCTGCAATGCTTTGGTTCACAGCCATCGCTCAATCCACTGAGCTACGCCAGCCAGGGCTATTTTTTATCTTTTTTCATGTACCTCCAATTTGTATTGATTTCCAATATTTTAGTGTCCTGTAATATCTTATAGATATAATGAGCTATAAATAAATATATAAAATTTAAAAACAGTTGTATCATCATGTAATAAAATTGAAAGCATAGAAAGGGAAATAAATCAGCATATGAGCTTTTAATCATGATTATATTTACTTTTATGCTTACTAAATTGAAGGAAGAAGGGCAAGATTATTAACAGGCAATATTTTTAATCTACTATATTTATTTTATTAAATAATTTTCCTTGTTTTTAAAATCAGGAAGGAGACCGCTTAAGTGATGAAGATCTGTACAAATTTCTTGCTGATATGAGAAGGCCGTCTTCTGTTTTACGGAGACTAAGACCAATTACAGGTATTGTAAAATTTTGAGTAGAAATGATAATAACTACTATCACCACAAATATACTGTGTTGTGTGTAAGTAAGTATTCCATTTTTCACTTATATGGCCCATGTGTCTGTGCTCAGGGCTTGTCAGTCTTCTTCATCTCATTCTGCTCTCATGTCTAAGAGTTTGGATGCAGGATTCAGAACCTTTGATAATTTGGGTACTAAAATGAGAATGATGAATAATATCATGGCTTAAACAAATAGTACATGAAATGGTAAAATTTAGAAATTGATTCATATTATGACCAGAATAAAACCATTTTTAAGCTTATCAAGTTTAAATAAAATATTTAACCTTTGAAATCTTGGCTTGATTCTGTGTTCAATTTCTGTTTTTTTCCCCCATTTTGCTTCTTCCTCCTTATTCATTCATTCACTCATTCAATATATTATAAGTACTTATGTCTTCTCAGTCATTGATACCTTTGAGACTTTCTAAAATGAAGTAATTTTGAGTTCTGAGATGATAGTAATTTTGGTTTCTTCTAGACTTCTTTCAAAAATAGGATCTATATTCTTCCCAAAGCATTTCTAACATGAAATTTTTATTTATTATGTTTACATTGTTTTTATGTGTTTTTATATGCAGCTCAGTTAAAGATAGACATTTCTCCAGCACCTGAAAATCCTCATTATTGTCTGACCCCAGAGCTTCTTCAAGTGAAGCTTTACCCTGACAGTAGAGTTCGACCTACCAGAGAAATTTTGGAGTTTCCTGCCAGGGATGTCTATGTTCCAAACACTACTTACAGGTAACACATTGTAATTTGGGAGAATTTTTAAAAAAGATACTGTGTACTCTAATATTAAAGTAGAACTAAAATGAAACTCTAAAAGTCTTTTATAGCTTTGTTACATATTTAATTTCTTACTATATGATGTTATTAATAGCTGTAATGTATTAGCTTTTACTGTGTGCCAGGTATAATGTTAATTATCTTATATGCATTATACTATTTACTTCTCATAACTTGAGGTAGGCGTTAACTTCATTTTAGAAGTGAATAAACTGAGAGATAGATTCCTGGCCTGAGCACATACCTAGGTTGTAGGTTCAGTCCCAGGTTGGGGCGCATAATGGAGAAAACCGATTGGTTTCTCTTTCACATTGATGTTTTTCTCTCTCCCTCTTTCTTTCTCTCTCTATCCACTTCTCTCCTGTCCTCTGTCGCTCACTCCCTCCCTTCCTTTCTCACTAAAATCAATGAAAATATCTTCTGGTGAGGATTTAAAAAAAAAAGGATGCAATGATTATCAAGTTGACTGTAGGCTATAAAAAATATTTAGGTTATAAAGAAATAATAGTTTTCATGTTATTTGAAATGCTACGACTAAATGCAAATCTTATGAAAAACTGGTAGGTGGGTTCCTGTAACCGATATTTGTTAACCATGTTTTATTTTTCGGAATTATTTAAAACTGAGAATTAGCCCTGGCTGGCGTAGCTCAGTGGATTGAGTGTGGACTGGGAACCAAAGTGTCCCAGGTTTGATTCCCAGCCAGGGTACATTCCTGGGTTGCAGGCCATAACCCCCAGCAACCACACATTGATGTCTGTCTGTCTGTCTGTCTGTCCCTCTCTCTCTCTCTCCCTCTCCCTCCCTCCCTCCCTTCCCTCTCTAAAAATAAATAAATAAAATCTAAAAAAAAAAACCCCTGAGAATTGACTGGTTTTTCTTCTTTTAACATGGCGATAATAAAAGTACCTGTATTTGTGAGGATTAAATACATAATAAATGCAAAGCTTTTTACAAAGGCCCTGATACATTAAACTCTAATAGAACTTAGACATTATTATTATCATTGGCTTTATTAGATTACATACACCAAAGCATTACACATCTTGAGAGAAATTGGTTTGCATACATGACAGTACTGGGCTTTTTGGGTATAACTGGATAAGAATTATTTAAAAAGGAAGATTAATCAAAGTCAGTAGTAGCAGCCTGCATTATATTATTACTTAGGCCTTCAATGCCCATGAGACCTGAATACTAAGTCACATAGGTTGCTTATTCTATTTAGTTAGAATTATTTAGTCTCATGGACAGCTAATATTTTTAGGAATTTTTAGTTTAAAAAATATCTTTTAGCATATCTAGATAATAATCTAGTATAGATAGAAATGTATGACAACCTCAACAGATATGAACTTAGAGATGTGATAAAAATTTACATAAAATTCTGTAAATATTTGCTGATTGAATTGTTATAATGGATCACAAGAATACTCTTCTAGTTCAGTTTGAATTCTTTTATCTTCTGAGGAATGTTCTACAGTAAGCCGTAATTTCTGGTACTACACATTAGTGTTATTATACAAATCTATATGGGTGTATTTTCCCAGTGAATAATGTTTAAAAAAGAAAGTAAAGTTGATACTAGAACCTTTCAAAGTTTATATATAGCCATTTTCTCATTAATCCTGCATAGCAGCCTGCACAGGACCAATACAATTATCCCTGTTTTATAGATGACAAAACTGACATTCCAGAGGGCTCAAATTTGAATCTGAAAAGACCAGGAATTTAAGCATCTTTAGTATGAGTTTTAAGGAAATATTTGCACATGGTATTTATTTTTAGTACAAAACTTTAGTGTATTTAAAGGGTCTAGTGGGCTAAAAAAGATTTAAAAATTTTTGTCTGAATAGAGGGAGAATGAGCGGACAGGACTAAAGCAAACATTTGACTGAGGCGAGAAACCATAGGAGAAAGCAGTCTATTCTGCAAGTGACAGATTTCCTGTTGCTTAATACCTTTTGCTTCTAGTCCGTGTTAGTATATGTGTAAAATATATATTTTAGTTTAATTTCTTATTTTTATTTTTTACATATATGCTTTTTACAAAAGCATAAAAACATGCTTTTGAAGATGATTAAGATTTCTCAGAGATTTTAAAAAATGCTTGTGTTAAGTTATTCAATTACATTGAATTATAGTTATAAAAATATTAAAGTTATATGTTTCTTTATTAATGAATTAAATAAAAAGAGCTAGCCATAGGTCGAAAAACTACTATATATTCTAAGTATTAATAAGTATGAACAGTATTTTGAGATATATGCAGTAGTTGTGATATAAAAATATGCATATCTGTTAATGACAAAGTCTCATGTATTGCTAATACCAGTATGGTTAGCTTCCTACATTCAAAATATAAAGAAGTACAAATTTCAGTGAAAATTAAGAAATTTTTTTCAGTTATAAACCAAATGTATTATTAGACGTTTATGCTTATTTAGTAGAAATTTTCAGGAATACTTATAATTTGATATTATGTTAGTATAAGTATTTTTCCGATATCCCCACAAAATGCCCAGTTTTACATATTTTTCTTCTCTAACATACATCTTTGAAAACTTTTTATTTTTGAAAAAATTTATTTTACTGGCATGACTTTGGTTAATAAAATTATATAGGTTTCAGCTGTACAATTCTATAATACATCATCTGTACATTTTTCTGTGTTTTCTCCACTCCAAGTCTCCTTCTGTCACAATTTCTTTCCTCTTTACCCTCTTCTACTTTCCCCTCTCCCTTTTTCTGCTGGTAATCACCATACTGGTGTCTGTGTCTATGAGGTTTTCTTTTTTCTTATTTTTTTGCTTAATCCCTTAAACTTTTTCACCCAGTCCCTCAAACTCCCTCTCATCTAACAGCTGTCAGTCTCTCCTCTGTTTCTATGAGTCTGTTCTATTTTGTTTATTTTGTTCATTAGATTCCACATATGAGCGAAATCATATGGTGATTATATAGTATATGTCTTTCTCTGACTGGCTTATTTCACTTAGCATAATAATCTCCAGGTTCATCCATGCTGCCCCAAAGGGTAAGATTTCCTTCTTTTTACTGCCAAGTAATATTCCATTGTGTAAATGTACCACAGCTTTTTCATCCACTTGTTTACTGATGGGCACGTGGACTGCTTCCAAATTTTGACTGTTGTAAATAACGCTGCATTGAACATAGGGGGGTGCATATATTCTTTTCCGTTGAAGTTTATGGTCCTCTGCTTTAAAAAGTATTAGTCTTTCTATTTATTTTTAGTTTTCATAGATGTCTAGAGCTATTTGCACATACTCTGCTGTTTTAGTTTTGCTAGATATATAGCTCCAGTTTTTATTGCATCGAATTAGTCCCAGTTTATTTTAACTAACTACAAAAATTCTTGGGTTGAGAGCTGTTTCCTAACATTTTACTGTAGCCACCCAGGAGTTTTTAATTAGGGGTTGCGTTTGAATGTGGTGGAGTGTTATCTCAGACTTGGAGGGAAGCAGTCAAGTTCCA